>NC_087351.1:81715176-82018206 GCF_030014295.1 Loxodonta africana | reverse complement strand
GCCCTGTTTATTTCTTCCTGCTCTGAAAGTTAACAGGCCCAGCACTCTGACCTGCCCCATGGCCTAACTGGAAGCCTGAAGCAGAGAGGGTGTCTCAGTCCCGCTTGCCTCCCTCATACAAAATCAAACACAAAGATCCAACCTCGCTGTCTTCAGGGGGATGGTTGGTCCTGGTGCTTAGCCTTCTCCTGCCACCACTCCCCTCCCTTCAGAGGCCTGAACGGCTTCACTTCATTACTGCCCTAAGAACCTCCTACCAGGAAAATCCTACTTCTTTTTCTTCAAACAAAGCTGACACCCAGGAAAACATAGTTAACTCCTGCTTATTCCCTGGACATGCACCTCCCAGACTTTGTCAGGGTTTGGGTAATACCAAGTCAGGAGCCAATTCAGGAGATAAAAAAAAAAAAAAAAAGGCTTGTGATATTAACCAGCTACTTGGGCCTTGGCGCCAGAAGGTTCCTGAGAGGAGCCTCTCATGGGGAGCTGAGCAAGTCCCCAGGGAGGTGAGTTCTCAGTGGGGAAGAGCCAGGACTCCTCTTCAATGTGCAGCCTGATTTGTCCAGATTTATCTGTCTTGCCTGGTGGTCTGAAGTATGAGCAGGAAACTGGGTGTCAGTGACTTCCCTCGTCATTTTGATAAGAAAAAAGCTGGAAAAAGAACAACTTTCTAGAGCTTAAATGGGCCCTTCAAGATTCCAGAGAGCCTTCCTGTCTCTTTATTCACTCTCCCAGTGTTCAGTCATTTGGTCAACAAATATTTGAACACCTACTATGTGTCTAGTGCTGAGGATACAGTGGTGAGCAAGATACACAAGGTCCCTGCTCTCATGGACTTTATATCTTAGGGGGCTTGGGAAAAACAGACAAATAAACAAATAAATGAGCAAAAGAATTTTAGGCAGTAATTTACTCTCTGAAGAAAATAAAACAGGGTGATGGCACAGCGAGGGAACAGATGTGTTGCTGCCGTTAGGTGCTGTGGAGTCGACTCCCTACTCGTGACAACTCAATGCACAACAGAACAAAATGCTGCCCAGTCCCACACCATCCCCATGATGTGTTGCAGAGCAGACCATTGTAACCCATAGGGTTTTCCTTGGTTAATTTTCAGAAGTAGATCTCCAGGCCTTTCTTCCTAGTCCATCTTAGTCTGAAAGCTCCACTGAAACCTGTTCAGCATCACAGCAACACACAGGCCTCCACTGACAGAGGGGTGATGGCTGCACATGAGGTACACTGGGCAAGAATCAAACCTGGGTCTCAAGCATGAAAGGCGAAAATTCTACCACTGAACAACCACTGCCCCCAGAGTGACTGACGTAGGGAGGGCTATTGTAGATTGTGTGCTTGGGGAAGGATTCCTGGGGCGGGGATGACATTTGAGCACAGCCTTGAACGTCACAAATGTGCTGCTCACTACACCATCTGGGCAACATCCTGCCTCCTCTCCTCAAGAGGCTCCCAGTTTAGTAGAGAAGAAAAGATGCAGAAACATGAGAGTCACACTCCACTTACCTCGTTACACAGGAGATTGGAGGGAGGCTGGTTGGGGAGAGAGAGGGACAGAAGTCAGATTATGTTGGACCCAATTTCATCCTAAGCACCATGAGAAGGCATTGGAGGACTTTAAACAAGGGGGTGACATGATCTGCTTTTCATTTTTAAAAGATCACCCCAGATGTTAAATGAAGAGTAAGAGAAGACGCAGGGAAGATTGACAGTGAGGTCAGTGAGGTTATACAGCCCCAAGAGATGATGAAACGGTTTAGAGTAGCATGGCATAAGCGGAAGGAGAGAAGAGAGAATGCAGACAGGATATATTTTGGAGGCAGGCTCAATAGGATTTGCTGATGGACCAAGAGAGATCTCTAGTTTTGGGCTTGAGCAAACGGGTGAATGGTGAGGCCATTTGCTGCAATAGGAAAGCCTGTGGAAGGACTAAGTTTGCAAGGGATGACCAGTTACAGGCATGTGAAGTTTTAGATGTTTACTGGACACCAGTAGTAGATGCTGTTGCCATCCCACCCCTTTTCTGATTGGTACCCCACCTACCCACTGCCAACTGCTGCAAGAGCTGAGAATCTGCCGGACAGAATTACCTTGGTGAAGGCAGCCACCAGCTTGTACTCTCTGCCTTCCCCTCACTCCGACCCAGTGGATGAGGCTAAGCCAGACATACCTGACACCACACCCTTGCTCAGCCTCTTTCCCTGACCTATCCAGCCTCCCTCCCCTCCTTTCTCCTGAAAGCACACCCTCAATAAACCTCATGCACCCAAACCCCTGCCTCAGGCTCTGTCTGAAACTAGGGAACACGATAAGACAACACCTAAATGCATATGTCAAGGAAGCAGCTGGTCACATGCATCTAGAGGTAGGGGCTACAGATATAAGTTTGTGAGTCATCAGGACATGGATTTAAAGCCATGGGACTTGATGAAGTCACTTGGAGGAAGATGTATAGCTAGAGACGGAGGGCCCAGGACCAAGCCATGGGCCCATTGAGAGGGGCAGAGCAGGAGGAGGCAGCAAAGGAGAACGAGAAGTCAGGGAGATCACAGGAGAGCCAAGCAAGCCTCTGCTTCTACCTCACATCAAATCTCCCCATGGACTTCCCTATCCCAATCCCTATACAAGCCTGGGTTTCAGAACCAAGAAGAGAGAACTCATAATTTTCCTACATTTATTCAAACATTTATGGAAGCCTACTCTGAACCAGAAGCCCTGATGGCACAGTGGTTAACAGCTCCACTGCTAACCAAGCAGTTCGAATCCACCAGCCGCTTCCTTGGAAACCCTATGGGGCAATTCTACTCTCTCCTATAGGGTTGCTATGAGTCAGAATCAACTCGATGGCAACAGGTTTGTTTGTTGTTTGTTTTTTTGACTCTGAGCCACAGGAGTCCTGGTGGCACAATTGTTAAGCACTTGGTTAAGGTCAGCGGTTTGAATCCAGCCAACCACTCTACAGGAGAAAGACCTGGTGACCTGCTCCCGTAAAGATTACAGCCTAGGAAACCGTATGGGGCAGATCTACTTTCTCATATAGGGTCACTATGAGTCGAAATCGACTCCACAGCACTTAACAACAAGAACTCTAAGCCAGGTAGTAAGCCGGTGGAGGAAATGCCTGGTACAGATGGCACAGACCCTGCCCAGGAGGTCACCTAGGAGAGGAGGCAGAGTCAACAGGTGACCCTGAAGGGACACACCAAGTCACAGGTCAAGTTCTGTTGATTTTCTGTTATCTCACCTGTTCGCCGTCCTCACCACCCCTTCCCATACGTACCCTCTCCCCACCACACCAAAAAAAAAAAAGGAGAGAGAGAAGGCTTTATCCCCATAAGCTGATACAAGGTTGAGCAGTTTCTCAAACTTTCTTGTGCATAGGAATCACCTGGGGATCTTGTTACCATGCAGGTTTTAATTCAGTGGATTCACAGGGGTCCGGAATGCTGCATTTCTAATAAGCTTCTAGGCGATGTCAATGTGGCGGGCGCACACACTTTGCGCATTAAGGGTGTAGAGAACATATAACGCCTAACAGCAATAGTCAAGGGCAACAGCAGGATGTCAACCTGAGCCATGACTTTCCCTAGGAAAGCTGTTCCCTGTAGCAGGAAGGGTTCAGCTAACCCTGGGCCACTTTCCAACACTTTCAAGCAGCAGCAGGTACCAGGCCTGAGCATATAATGATGCCGAAAGTCTTCACAGCCTGAAGCATGATGGGGAAAGTAAGATAACACCACCCACCACCACTTATTGAGCTTGTTGACTTTATGCCAGGCACTGTGCTAGGGGCTAAGGACATGATGTACATTTTTTCAGCCTAGCCTCACTACTTGCAGTGTTTGCACTTATATTTTACCAACGAGAAAGCTCAAAGCTCCAGGGGTTGCATTACTAGACCAGGACTACACAGCAGGACCCAGACGGGTGGACTCTAAAGCCCATGCTTGGTGCCATGACAACCAAGCTGCCTCTTCAATGAGCTAATGGAGTATGAAGCCCAGTCCCTCCAAGCTGTGGCATCGCCTAGCTCTACACCGATCACTGGGTCAGGAGAGGGAGGAGATCAGAACAGACAGAGCAATGTGCCTGTGTCTGGCATCCCAGGACCCCAACCTGCCAAATTCACATCCAGCACGTCAGGAGTCCTGGGACCTAGAGGGGGCTCCTTCTCTTGGGCCCCCGCCTGGCTCTCATACTCCTTCCCCCTCTTGATTCCAAACCTGCTGCTTCTGGTTCCCACCTTGAAGATCTAGCCCTCTGAACCATTTTACAAAAGGAGAGAAACACAAGGGAAGCATCCCATTGTCTTCCAGCTGGATAGTATAGTGAGACCACCCAAGTTAGGGCCCCAGCCCAGCCCAGCCCCCGGGAATGTTCTTTTGTTGGAAACAGAAGACTCAGATTCTCCTGGGGCTGTATCAGCCTCCTCCCTCCCCAGAATACAAAGCCCTGTACAGATGTGGGGTTCCATTCACCCCTCGTGCAGATTAGTCCAGAGATGGGGAGAAGACTGGCAGTGTCCACAGGTTGGGAACTTCCTATGAACAGGGGACCTGGAGCCTGGGGACTTGGCCCCTGACACATCAAGGGCATGCAATACATGTTTGTTGAATGAATTGATGTTCCCTTCTGCTCTCCTGGGAACCTTGGCCGAGAACAGAGGACTCAGCCCTCTAAATTTTGCAGTGAGAGGGTGAAAGTGAAAACGGTGCCGGCTCTAAGGCCTGTACCTGATGCCTAGGCTGGGTATGTCCTTGCAAACAGAGTGAGACGTGGGGGGTTGGTCAGGCCAGCAATTCCTCTTCCCCTGCCTGCAAGATCTTGTCCATGACGTAATGGCCAAGGTGGGGGTCACAGAGCTGGGGGCTGCAGAGTCAAGCTCGGCTCCGGCTCCCCGGTTATGACTTGCAGGGAGGCTGGTTCGGGAGGCATCTGGCCAGTTCTGCCGCAGGAAGTGGGTGTGTAAGAGGCTAGTTCAGGGCCCAGGTGCAATGTAAGATCCCTCGAACCCCCCAGGAGGACAGCAGATTCCGGAAGACTAAGTGTGGGCCCTTGTCCTTAGTCTTATAGGAGCCAGGATGTCAAACACACTAACCCTAAGAAATCCAGGGCTAGGCACCCAGAGCAGGGCTGCCTGGGAGCTTCAGCTGAGGAGGATCTGAATGGTGACTGGGAACTGGCGGAAAGCAGGGGTTGACTTTCAACCGGCAGTTTCCCTGAGCTGTGCGGTCTACCTTGAGCTCCTCCCTCCCCTTCTCCACACCTCACCTCAATCAACCTCCTGTGGGAAGCTAGCACCCACCTGTCTTCTGGTCAATGCCCCCAGGGCAAGGCAAGGCTTTCGTAGGCTCCTCCCCACTGAAGTTCTATTTTATTTGCATGATGATTTCATTGCCTCCCTGACTAGGCTATAAACTCCATGATGGCAGCAGCGTTGTCTGACCATGTTTCCTCACTGTGCTCTCATCCCTGGTGCTGTGTCCAGCACAAAGCAGCAGCTCTGTACAAATGTGCTGGATGAACGTTAGAATCAGGTTGAGAAGGCAGAGGAACAACACTTGGGGGAGCAAAGCACCATCATATCCATAAAACCTATAGCTAGGTAGGCACAGGAACAGGGCCAGCACGGGTATTAATCCTACCTAGGATCAACACATTTTTTTTTTTTAACACATTAGGGGTCAATCATAGCAAGCGGATAAACAGCAATAGCCCTCAGGAAGCCAGTCACAGGAGATTCCCACCTCAGAATACAGGGGTTCCTGGGCTTTCACTAGGAGTCCTTGGGTGGTACAAATCGTTAATGCACTCAGCTGCTAACTGAAAGGTTGGAGGTTCAAGTCCATCGAGAGGTGCCTTGGAAGAAAGTCCTGGTGATTTACTTCCAAAAAAATCAGTCACTGAAAACCCTACAGTGCACAGGTCGACTCGGCCACACAGAACCAATCAGGGGCAACTGGCACCGTACGAACTCTCCCTGCTCACTGTCACATGAGCCAACTGCAGGGCCACAGGCTAGCTTCCCCTGCAGGATGAGTGCTGGCTAGAGGCTCTATAGCTCGCTCTGATGAGGTCCCTTAAACTGAATCTGACCACAGTGACAACTTAGGCAGCCACCAGGAAGGGCGCGCACTCCCCCCGCCCCCCCGCCAGGAGACTAAGGGATTACAACCACCTAGGGTTAAGGTACAGTGTGTATCTGTATCCCTGTCCAAAGGGGTGTGTGTGTGTGTACACGTGTGCGTGTGTGTATAGGATGACTTAGTTCAGATGGTTATGTTAATTCTATATTGGATAATCCTATGTCAAGTTGAATAATTCTATAATAAATGTGTTTTGAATTGAATTGTGTCCCCTCAAAATATGTGTCGCAAATCCTACGTCAAGTTGAATAATTCTATAATAAATGTGTTTTGAATTGAAATGTGTCCCCCCCAAAATATGTGTCGCAAATCCTAACCTCTATGCCTGTGGTTATAAGCCCATTTGGGAATGGGTTGTCTTTGTTATGTTATTGACGCAGGATTAGTGTAGGACGTATCTTGAGTCAATCTCTTTTGAGATATAAAAGAGATTTAACAACCGAGCAGGGCAGAGATAGGGGA
This sequence comes from Loxodonta africana, assembly GCF_030014295.1. Classification (NCBI taxonomy): domain Eukaryota; kingdom Metazoa; phylum Chordata; class Mammalia; order Proboscidea; family Elephantidae; genus Loxodonta; species Loxodonta africana. Next base: position 82,011,586 of record NC_087351.1, on the reverse strand, counting down.
AGAGAGATGCCAAGCTACATGAAGTTTGCCCAGGAGCAAAAGCTGAAGAGACAAGGACCTTCCTCCAGAGCCAACAGAGAGAGAAAGCCTCCACCTACAGCCTGGGCTCTGAATTCGGACTTCTAGCCTCCTAAACTGTGAGAAAATAAATTTCTGTTTGTTAAAGTCATCCACTTATGGTATTTCTGTTATAGTAGCACTAGATAACTAAGAAAGGAAGTTTTTTGAAAAGGCTACTTCTGGTACATTTCCACTGATTTCATCAAAGCCAGGAGAGAGAATCAAGTATGATTCCCTGTATGTCTTCAGATCCACCCCTCTCCCACTGTAACTTTAACAACTGTGAAGTAAGAAAATGAGCTTTGGAGTCAAACTGGTTAGAGCTTGAGGCTCGCCTTAACATTCAAGAGCCAAGTGATCTTCAGCTTAGGTCAAGTTTAATGCCCATGTCTCCTGCACGTCTGCAAAATGTAAATGATCACAGGTGTGTTGTGACATTACATTACATGTGCCTAGAACATTCTAAACCAAAAAACCAAACCCACTGCCACTGAACCGATTCTGACTTATAGCAACCCTATAGAACATGCTAGGTCTCGTTAAATATTAGAAATAATAATTGTTGTGGTTAAAGCGACGATCATTATTTTTTTTAATACACAGAAAGCAAAAAGTTCAGGTATGTCTGGGGAGAAGAGTAACTTTCTCCTTGGAGGGAATACAAGGGGGAGACTCAGGACCAGAGCCCTAGAGGCCAAATCGTGGGTGGGGCATGAGAGCTTGCCAAGGGGCCTGGGCTTTATTCTTCACTCTTATAGGGAACCCTAGTGGCATAGTGGTTAAGTGCTATGGCTGTGAACCAAAGGGTAGGCAGTTCAAATCCACCAGGTGCTCCTTGGAAACTCTATGGGGCAGTTCTACTCTGTCCTATAGTGTTGCTAAGAGTCAGAATTGACTTGACGGCACTGGGTTTGGATTTTGGTTTTTTCTTATAGGGAACATCTGAGTTTCTGAGCATCCTCTCTAGCCCAGTACATGACAAGGTTGTTTAGCTCAGCTCTTTCCATAGTCCAACCTGGCAATACGAGGTAACAACAGGGATTTCTAATGGGAAAGAAGATTCTACCCCCTTCTATAAAAAATAACAGTAAGTCAGCACTCCCCCACTCCAGCCCAAGTATGTATGCCCCCAGAGACAAGAACAAAGAAAACACACAGCTTAAATTCTGGAGAAGCAGAAACCACCACCCACAGTAATCACCTCCTTGAGATCCCGTTAACAGAAAGAAAATGTTTCTTTAGGCCCCTATCCTTTGACTGGGTGTGTCTGATGCCCTGAGAATTACCTGAAGAACTTCAAAATGCTGCAATTCTAAAAGGACAGAGAAGCTTTGTTCCCAGCTCAGTATCCTGTGGCCTTTGCAGACTGAGCAGCTATGAAAAGTGTTACCTCTCAGAATAATACCAACAATAATAGCAAGCAGCTTTCGTTATCAGGCACTGTTCTAGGTGTTTAATATGTTGATTTATTTAATCCTCAAGACAGTCCTGCAAGGTAGGTACTTTTTACAGATTTTACAATTGAGGAGACTGAGGCACAGGGAAGTTCTGTTACTTGACCAAGGTCACCAGCGTTAAATGAGGGGGCCAGGGATGGAATCCAGCCAGTTGATTCCAGGGTCTATGGCCAAAACCATCACTACAGGCAGGAAGGGAGGTGAGAAGACTGCATGTTGCCTCCCCTTGCTGGCCTCTGCTATGTTCATTCGATGCCCAACATTCCTTAGATGAATGTCTGTTTTACGGCTAGAGGCTGCCTTTGGAATCATCCCTAACGGCCCTTTGAAAAAGACTCCAAGATCACTGACCTACTCCTCACTTCTCTGTAGACTTTGCTCCCATAGAAACCCAGAAACTAATGTTTGCCATTTTTAAAAAGAGGGTTAAGAGAATAAGTCAGAACAGTGTTAACTGTTTTTAAAACCAGTTTTTTAACAAACAACTGATGCGTTACGGGAACCCTGGTGGCGTAGTGGTTAAGTGCTACGGCTGCTAACCAAAAAGGTCGGCAGTTTGAATCTGCCAGGCGCTCCTTGGAAACTCTATGGGGCAGTTCTACTCTCTCCTGTAGGGTCGCCATGAGTCCGAATTGACTCGACGGCAGTGGTTTTGGTTTTTTGATGTGTTATAGTCTAAATTTTAACACACTGAAGATTGCCAACATGTTGTCTCATGTTCCCAAGGTTTTTACAAAACACTCAGTAACAAAACTTCTGCTGTGCCACCTCTCTGTGTGTTTACTTAAATGTTTTATAAACCTATCATTCATTGATAGGGAAGCTGTAGGTCTACACTTTCTTTTTTTAATTCAGTCTGCACATGTCTGTTCATGTGAAATTCTAGAACTAAAGTTTACTCCAATAGTATGAGTGCCCCACAGGCACACATGTCCAGCAAGCATTGCCATCAATTGTTTAATAACCCATAAATACGTAGCTTACTGCCCAGTTCAGAGCTTACTGTAAATTTGGGTCCTTCCTGCCTGATTCCTATATATGATAATTTATGAATTGTTATTAGATACTGTTAATATTCAATTTTTAAGTGAAATTCTCTGACTATCCTTCCTTCAAACTTCAGCTTAATTGAAGAGAATGCTGTTATTGCAAAGAGCGCTGTTAGTACTTGTAACCACTTGTTAATGTAAATCAGGGCTTTCTTGACACTTCACAAAAAGGCAACAAAATAAAAAATCAGATATATTCAAACTGACAGAATATCATTGGTATCTGTCCAATAAACTGAAGTTCCTTATAAATTTGTTTGGAAAAAGTTATTCTGCTTTTCAAAAGTTTGAAATCCATGACCCTCTTAAAATGCTCTTTAAGTGAGTCTGAGAAGTGAGAATTCACTCATTCAACATGCTTGGAGCATGTTCTATATTCTAGGCATTGCTCGATATACTAGGTCCCTGCCCTCATGGAGCTTTCATTCTAGTAGAAGGACACAGTCAATTAACATGTCAGTATGTAATCTAGCAGAAGGTGATATCTGCTACGGAGAAAAGCAAAACAAGAGCGGTAGAGGGTGTAAGGAGGTTAGTGGATGGCAGTTCTTATCCAGAGCGTAGTCAAGGAAAAGCCTCTGCGAAGACAACATTTGAGCAGCGGCCTGAAGGAAGTGAGGGAGTTTGAGCCGTGAAGTTATCTGGGGAGAGAACACTCCATAGAGAGGGAACAGCAAGGGTGCAGTGCAGTGAATTACTTAGTATGGCCATTTTTAGAATGCATGGTCTTGTAGTTCCCATGTAATGACTGGGTGAGACTATGCAAATAAGGTGCTTGTGGTCCACCAAGAGGATTAGACAGCTTGCTAACAATGTAAATAAGGTGCATGGAACTCTTGTGGGGGTAGGATCATGCAAATAAGGTATATGGAACCCTAACAAGTGGATTGGTCAGTTGTGCCATGCTACTAGGCTTAAAAAGAGAGCCAATTCCAGAGCAAAGGGTACCTCACTACCATAAGAAGAAGAGCCAGGAGCAAAGTGAGTTCTTTGGACACAGTGTCCCTGCACTGAGAACCAGCTAGAGCCAAGAGAGAGAGAGAACAGTAACACCAGAGATGGTGAAAAGCAGCAGCAGAGAAACAGCAGCAGCAGAACCAGGAGACGGGCTCGAGATGGTGCAGCGGGCTTCCTGGCCCACAGAGCAAGGAGGTTACAGTTAATGCACTGACTCATGGAGTGAGAGCTGAGCGCCCTGGGCCAAGGCTTACTGGTGGAGTGGAGTGCCTCATGGCACTTGTTGGCAGAGCTAAAGAGCTTTGTAACACTTGCCTGAGCAGGGCAGAGGCCAGGCCCTGGAGCCAGGGGCCAAGAAAGAGGCCTGCCTGTGGACAGGGCTGAGAAGCTGTCCTGACTGATGAACTGTATCCTGAGTCATTCCTGATCCTGACTTGTAACCTGTTACTTCCCTAATAAACCTCATAACTGTGAGTATGTCTGTGAGATCTGTGTAGCCATTGCAATGAATTATCAAACCTGGCAGAGAAGTAGAGAGTGCTGTGGGAGAGACAGCTGGTGTCAGATTGTTGAAAAGGTTGGAGAGTGGAGGTATGTCTGCCCTTGACCTCATAGGAGTCAGCCTTGGGCTGATGATCTTGATTCTCTCTCCTCCCCCTTGTGAAGTCAGACGAGGAGGTCAGATGCCACCACCATGCTGTTTTTATGAAGGGCAAAGGCCCTAAGGAGGAAATCTACCTGGAATGCTCAGGGAACAGCAAGGAGACCAGGAGGTCAGGTAAGAGAGTTAGGAGAGGAGTAATTCATGTGGGTCTTGGAAGTCACTTTAAGATGGGAAGCAGAAGAGTGATTGATGTGACCTACATTATGAAAGGCTTACTCTGGCTGCTGTGTTGATAATAGAGTGTAGGGAGGCAAAGGCTGAAGGAAGGAGACCAGTGTAGTGGCTATTATAGTAATCCCAATAAGAGCTAATAATGGTTTGGACCAGGTGGCAAGAAGTAGATGGATTCTGGATACATTCTGAAGGTAGAACCAATAGGATTTGCTGATGAATAGGACTCAGAATGTGAGAGAAAGAGAGGGGTCAAGGACGACCCCAAAGATTTTGTCACAATTGTAAAGATTGAGTTGCCATTTATTGAGTTGGGGAAGACTACAGAGTGAATGGGTTTGCTGGGGTTGGTGGGCAAAACCTGAAGTTTGTTTTTGGTCATTTTTAGTTTCAGATAGCTATCGGCACAGTGGTTAAGAGCTTGCCTGCTAACCAAAAAGGCTGACAGTTCGAATCCACCAGCTGCTCCTTGGAAACCCTATGGGGCAGTTCTGCTCTGTCCGATAGGGTCACTATGAATCAGATTCTACTCGACAGCAACAAGTTTGTTTTTTGTTGTTGTTGTTCTTTTTTTGGTTTATTAGACATCCAAGTAGAGATGTTGAGTGGGAAGTTGAATATCTCAGCATGGGTGTATCCAGGCTAGTTACATGGATTTGATACCTCTGCATATAAAAAAAAATCCTGTTTAAACCGTAACTTAGATGAGATCACCAAAGAAATGAGTACAGATAGAGAAGAGTCCCAAGGACTGAGCCCTGAAAAACTCCAACATTTAGAGTTGGGATTGATGAGGGGCAGCCAGGAAATGAGACTGACTGGGAGCAACCAGGAAAGTAGGAGACTGAGGAGAGTGTCTCATGAAGAGGGGAGTGATCAGCTGTGTCAAGTGCTGCTGACAGCCTAGTAAGATGAGAACTGAACATTCACCATTGAATTAATCACCCTAGAGGTCACTGGTGACATTGACAAGCTGTTTCAGAGAAGGGGTGGAGATGAAAGCTTGATTGGTGTGGGTTCAAGAGAAGATGCAGGCAAGGAATTGGGAAGAGCATGTATAGACCACTCTTCCAGAGAGTTTTGCTGTCAAAGGCAGTAGAAAAATGGGGTGATAGGAAAAAGGTGATATGGGAGAAATTACAGCAGGTTTGACATTGAATAAATTATCCAGGAGAAAGAGGATAGTGATAGGGGATGAGTGGAGGCAGCAGCCTTGGATAGATGCAATGGCAGTTCACCTGCACTGACAGAAGGAGAGGGAGCATTTGGGTCCAGACATGTGTACATATCTGGGTACATAATGGGCTAATGGCAGCCCATAGACATTCTCTTCTCATTGACCATATTTTCTCAATGAAAGAGGAAGCAAGTTCATCAACTGAGGTGGCGGGGGGAAGAAGTGTTGGATGTTTGAGAAGAGAAAAGAATGTGTGAACTAGTGAATGCATTAAAGAAACAGAAAGAGATTTCCAGTCACTCTTGAGGTGAGTGGGAGCTAATTACCAGTGAGAGCAGTCAGGACAGTCTCATTAACGAGCATTAGAGTTGGACATAGGGTAATACAGATGGACAAAGAAACATCTAGTCATGGGCCATTTGCCTTCTCTGATAATAGCAGCTACTTCGCCAGACTAGGGAGCTCTGTTTTCTTCTTCCTCTTGTATCTCCCACTTCTGATAGTTTGATGGTTTAGGAGCATTTCACATCTATCAATGAATAAGAGAGCCAAGTAAGAAGCAAGTCTGACTACTTTGAAGGTATCTTCTGGTGGTGTCAAAAAAACAAACAAACAAACCTGTTGCCATCAAGTCGATTCTGACTCATAGCAACCCTATAAGACAGTAGAACTGCCCCATACATTTTCCAAGAAGAAGCTAGTTGATATTAACTGCTGACCTTTTGGTTAGCAGCCAAACTCTTAACTACTGCACCACCAGGGCTCTCTAGTGCTGTAGGGGTCAGCAAACTATGCAGGCAAGCCAAACCTGGCAAGCTGCTGTGTTTGTAAATGAAATTGTATTTACTTATAACACAGTCAAACCCATTCATATGCATATTGTCTGTGAGTGCTTTCATACTATAATGGCAGAGTTGAGCAGATGCAACAAAAACCATATGGCCTAAAAAAAAAAAAAAAAAATTTTTTTTTTTTTTTTTTTTTTTTGCCTACAAAGCCTAAAATACTTATTATCTGATTGTGTACAAGAAAAGGTTGTGGATTCTTAATTTCTAATCTAGCAGTGGTTCTGAAACTTTAGTTTGTTAAAAATAAGCTGCTGGGCCCCACCACCAGTTTTGATTCACTAGGTCTAGGGTAGAGCCCAAATTTACATTTCTACCAAGTTCTCAGGTGATGCTGATGTTGCTGGTCCAGGACCACACATAAAGAACCACTGGCTTAGAGAAAGTTCTTAATATGTGACTTTGGCCTGTTTTGCTCACATGGTGAGAATCGTTTTCATGACTCTGTAGTGAACTTGAGCTTTTCCGTTCTAATTCTAGGTCCACATGCATAAACAGATATTCAAGGATAAGACATAAAAAATAAAAAAAAAAAAAGACATACAACTCAAAAAAAAAAAAAAAATGTTCCCTAAACAGGCAAAGGATGAGCCAAGGAGCTGAGGGAACATAAACCTGATGTTGTCCCCAGGTCTCTCAAAATGCTAGCCAGAATTTCTCTAACACTTTGCTGTGAAGTCGATTCCAGCTCATAGCGACCCTACAGGACAGAGTAGACTGCCCCTATAGAGTTTCCAAGGCTGTAATCTTTACAAAAGTACACTGCCACATCGTTCTCCCACAGAGCGGGTAGTGGGTTCAAACCACTGACTTTTCAGTTAGCAGCCAAGCGCTTAACTACTGCACAACCCAGGCTCTTTAGGATTTCTCCTAAAACAAAGAGCGAGAGGATTTCTCTAAGCACTGCTATACTGAGTTAGTTTATTAGCAGCTAGGAAAAGGGAAACTTGTTTTCCCTTGCTTGAGCAGAGCATCAGAAGTAGCACACTCAGAGCAAAATCAGATCAACAAATGGTCCCACCATGGTGCCAAGGCTGAGGATGCTTCCTTAAAACTGCTCCTACTCTGCTAGCTAGCTACCTCAGGCTGAAACATAATCAGGGCCTTCTTCTGATGTTCATGAACCGCAAGTAGGTTTGCCAGGTTTAGCAAATAAAAATAAGAATGCCTAGTTAGTTTGAATTTCAGATAAACAATCTCTTTCTTTTTTTAGTATTAGTATGCCCCATGTAAAGAGCACTAGTGGTGCAATGATTAAGGGCTCTGCTGCTAACCAAAAGGTTGGCGGTTCAAACCCACCCAGCAGCTCTGCTGTTGAAAGACCTGGTAATCTGCTCCAGCAAAGATTACAGCCTAGGAAACTCTATGGGACAGTTCTGCTCTATCATGGGGTCCCTTTAAGTCAGAATCAACTCCACAGCCCCTAAGAACAACATGTCCCATACACTATTTGGGATATGCTTATATATTTTTTAAGTCACTTTTTATCTGAAATTCAAATTTATTAAGTATCCTGTATTTTATCTGACAGCCCTAACTCTAAGGTTCCTCCAAAGCATCCACTCACATTTCTCATATTTCACCTTCCTTGGTCTTCTTAGGAAGCTGGTGAGGAACACACAACTCACATGTATAGGTACACAGAACACAGAGCATAGGTGGAAAATCCACCATGTTCCTGTCCTCAGGAGGATACAATCTAATAGTAAGGAAAGAGATGAAGAAATTATTGTTACCCAGTGTCTTAGGCTGGGTTCTCTCTAGAGGAATGAAACCAGTGAACCATATACATAGAGAGAGAGTGATTTATCTCAAGGAAATGGCTCATGCAGCTGTAGAGACTGGCAAGTTCCAAGTCCATGGGTCAGGCATCAGGCTGGAGGCTTTCCTGATTCACAGAGCTGCAGGGGCTGATGAACTCAAGACTGGCAGGTCAGACAGCGGGCTACTGGCCCATAGGCTGTGGAGACTGACAAATCCTAAGATCAGTAGGCAATATGGCAGGCTGCTGGCTCAACTCCCAAGAATGAGTGGTCAGATGATGATGAGCCAGATGCAGGATCCAGAGCAAGCAGGTGAGCTTTGCCAGGATGTGTGTGAGCATGTGTGTGTGTGTGTGTGTACTGGATGCAGACCACACCCCTGAGGAAATTCTCCTTACAACTGATTGGCTGATCACGTCAGATCACATCGTGCAAGGTGACTACATAATTGTATAACTGCCAAACCACTGAGAATCATGGCTCAGCCTAGTTGACACGCAACCTTAACCCTCATACCCAGCAAATGAATCCCACAGGTGAAATGATATAATTAAGGCTTTGAAACCACTCGGAGTTGTTTGCCCCTGCACTAATGGCCTCAGGCTAAATGTCAACGATCACTGTCTCTATATGGCAGCCTTAGCCATCCCTCCTCCAGCTTTCTAATGTGATGCTTCCAATTTTCAAGTGAACTTAAAGTAATGGACCTACTCAAATTGGGTTTAAACTGAGAATAAACAGGCCCTGAGTGAAAGCCTGGATATTTCTCTGGGCATAAAGCAGTCACATATACAGAAGGATAAGACAAACTGGAGCATGAGCAGGGATACCGCCAGGAGGTGAAGAGATGCAAAGCTGAAAGGCCTTTCCCGCTCACTCTCTCCTGCATGGAAAGCAAATGTGATGGACGGATTTCTAGAAGCCACCTTGTGACCTTGAGAAAGGAAGCCACAGTCTAAGGATGGTTGGACAGAAATATGGAAGAGCCTAGATTTCTGATGATTTGTGGAGCCATCATACTAGCGCTGGACAGCCTGCTTCCTGAATTCCTATATATAAAAGAACAAACCTACATATAATTAAGCCACTGTTACTAGCAGCCAGACACCACTCCTAAATGATACAGGCTCAGAGTATATTGAAATATAAAGAAACATCAAAACACAGTTGCCAAAACTGTGGTAAATTTTAAATATATACACTTGGCAAATGAATGCTTTTACACATAAAAACACATACAAACATACAAAACTATAAATTCAATGTAATTTGCTATTTATTTCAATTTTGAAAATTGTGACTGTACATGTAAACTCATTTGGAAACACTATCCAAAATATTTAAAAGGAAATACATATTGAAATCACAATGAGATACCACATGCCCATTAGTCTGCTAAATATAAAAATAAATAAATGAGAACCAATGACAATACCAAGCACTGGCGAGGATGCAGAGCAACTAGAACCCTCATACATTGCTGGCAGGAATACAACATGGTACAGCCACTCTGGAAACAGTTTGGTAGTTTTTCAGAGTTAAACATGCACCTAGCAATCCCACACCTAGGTACTTACCCAAGAGAAACAAAAACTTACTGTCTCAGTTTTCTAGTGCTGCTACAACAGAAATTCCACAAGTGGATGGCTTTAACGGACAGAAATTTATTCTCTCACAGTCCGGGAGGCTAGAAGTCTGAATTTAGGGCACCAGCTCCAGAGGAAGGCTTTCTCTCTCTGTCAGCTCTGGGGGAAGGTCCTGGCCATCAATCTTCCCCTGGGTCTAAGAGCTTCTCAGCACGGGGACCCTGGGTCCAAAGGATGTGCTCTGCTCCTGGCTCTTCTTTCTTGGTGGTAGGAGGTCCCTCTCCTCTCTGCTCACTTCTGTCTGTTGTACAAAAGAGATTCACTACTCAAGATACAACCTAATCCTGTAGACTGTATCATGTCTTATTAACATCATAAGGTTAGGATTTACAACACAAAGAATTATCAGATCACAAAATGGAGGACAACCACACAATGATGGGAATCATGGCCTAGCCAAGTTGGCACACATTTTGGGGGGATACAATTTGATCCATAACACTTATGTTCATACAAAAACTTGTACATGAATGCTTATAGGAGCTTTATTCATAGCTGCCCAAAATTGGAAACATCCCAAATGTCTTCAGTTAGCAAATGGAAAAACAAACTGTGATACATCATATCATGAAATACTACTCAGCAATAAAAAGGAACAAACAATTGATAAATGCAATAACAGACGAATCCCAAATGCATCACTCTTCCTGAAAGAAACCAGGCTCAAAAGACTACGTAATTTCATTTATATGACATTCTGGAAAAGGCAAAATCATAGCGATGGAGAGCATATCGGTGGATGCCAGGGGCTAAGCAGGGGTGAGTTAATTAAAAGGAGCAACATGAGGGAATAGGGGGTGGGGGTGACGGAACTGTTCCATACCTTGATTGTGGGGCTGGTTACACAACTCTGTGAATTTCTCAAAGCCTGTTGAACTGTACACCCAAAAGAGTGAATGTTTCATTTACTACACATAAATTTAAGGGAAGAAAAAAAAAACTTTTTTTTTTTTTTTTTTTAGTTTATATGAAAGGCCCTTCAGGAAAACAGGCCTGGGCCACATAGGATGTCCACTTGGGACCCAGTTTCAGCATCCACCCCTACTCTATTCCATTTCTGCCCCGGCCCCCAGAGCACTATCTGGTCATCCCTCCAGAATATAGTACAATGGCGGGCAGAGAGGATTCTCCACCCAGAGCCTGGACACATTTAACACCAGCCACCAACTGGCACCCCTGAAATGTGGAACAATAGCCATATTGTATGCAGCTCCATACAGGCCACTGCGTAAACATTAGCAACAAGTTCCATGGTGACTCCCTGCCACTGGCCTTTGCAGCTGCCCAGCTCCCAGGGCTTGAGGATCTGCCCAGGGTAACATGGAGTCTGGATACAGTTCAATGTGTCAGTCTTAAATCTATAGCTCGTAACGGTCTCAGTCCTTGGAAACTTTCTGGTAATCATACAGACGACTGGCCCACTCCCACCAAAGCCCCCAGTTTCAGGCTTCCTAACAGCTATCCTTGATGACCTCCCAGAAGTCACCGTACTGTAAGGTTTTGAATGTTCAGGGCTAATCCCTGAGGCTCGGGCCAGGGAAAAATCCATCTGTTCAGGAGGGATGCTGACCAGGGGTACATTTGACTTGACACCTTCTTGCAGAAACAGTCTGTCTCTCTTGACCTTATGCAGCTGCTCAGCTTGGTTTATTAAAAATGGAGCATCTAAGGCTTACTGCAATAGGGGCATTTTTGTCAACCAAAAAATTCTTTAAACATAAATCATGTGAGCTGTCCTCCACATTTGCTGGCATGACATAAACAGAGCCTGTCTTGTGGACAGAAGGTGCCAGAGTGGCTCTGCCAGCTTCCAGCCTCCTTCTTGGCCATCGCAAACTCCACGCCAGATGCTCGAAATATAACAAAAATCTCCACAGAAATGTTTCTTCCTAACTGTGTATTTCCACCCACCTGGGCTGGTGGCTTGAATCTTGCTCTAATGTGCTATCAAGGCAGCATGGCTTATTGGCAAGCACAAGGACTTTGGCACTACACAGACTTAGATTCAAATCCAAACTCTCCCGGGGCCGAGAACACACATTTCTTAAATTCTGCATACTTCAGTTTGCTCATTTATAATGGGGAATAATTGGTCCGCTTTGCAGATCTATGGACAGAGGTAAGAGACCCTAACACAGGGCTTGACTCATAAAATGTGCTTAAATTCTAGCCTTTCTTTCCCCTAGGTAATGTCCAGTATCTGGAATTACCCCACATAAATCTAAAAATCTAAGCCAACACAGGAAGCACAGGCAAATGACCAGAGGCCAGGAGAAACCATCTGCTCCCAGGCTAGGAAGCCTGATTCAGAGGCGTGAATGATATGAGTAAAGAAAAAGAAATTTGGTTTCCAGTTGTGTCACTTTGACTAATGATCAAGTGGAGTCTTGTTCAGAGGCAGCATTAGATTTATAACCTCTGCTCTCTCATTCCCTCAGTCTTCATTCACACCCAGTTGAGATTCTTTTGGGGCCCAAGAATTGATGAAAAACAAATGAAATGATCAATGTCCATCAGAAAACAGATTTTTAAAAAGTGTTTTCAGTGCTTTAATTGCTCCTCCCTCCTAGGGTGCCCTTGGAAAATAACCTGACACTTTCTGGAAACTTTATACAGGATAACTTAAAACCTAAGATTGTTTTCCAATGGAAAACAGCTCTTCAAAAAATAAGAGACTAGACATTCATTAAAGATACAGTCAGAGTTTTGAAAAGCTTTTTATAAGTCCTTGCCAGAAATCGTACTTTCCCAATGCTACACTCGAAACTGAAAGCCGTCTCCCTTCCGGCCAAGTTTTCCAATACCTAGGCACTACAGTGTGAACTTCCTAAGTCAGCATTCAGTGTATCACTCTGTAAAGTCAAAGTCAAGTCCATCAGAGGGAATGTATTTAGTTAGAGAAGTTTACCACTACTAGGGAAGAGCTCAGCCAACCCCTGCTCTCAGATACAGTTTGTTGCATACTCAGGCCATAAGGCAATATTTCACAAACTAGTCAAAGTAAAATTAAGGAGTAGATAGAGTAAACATGCACTATGACTCAGGAGAAGTCACTGGATGGTACAAACAGGTTAACGTGCTTGGCTGCTAACTGAAATGCTGAGGTTTGAGTCCACCCAGAGGTGCCTTGGAAGAAAGACTTGGCAATCTACTTCTGAAAAAACAGCCGTTAAAAACCCTGTGGAGCACAGTTCCATTCTGACACACATGAAGTCACCATGAGTTGGAATCATGGTGCTTTAATGATTAAGGGACACAGAAAATTCACATATTTATAATGAAATGCTGATGGGTATCATTATCAACAGATAATTATTCAGTATGTGATACTGTGCTGGGCCCTGGAAATATAGAGATTTAAGGCAGGTCACTGCCTTCTGAGTTCTTTTGAGGTAGTTAGTAATAGAGAGTCCCCGCCCTCAGGGAGACCAGAGTCTAGGAAGACAAAGAGATAAACTTGTACAGCGAGCAACCCAATCCATCACCATACAAAGCGCATATGCACAAATGCGTGCACGCACAGACACATATGCACACTGTAGCATTAAAAGAAAAGGAGAAGGAAAGATAAAACAGAGAAACAACTTCCCGGCACCTTTTCTAGCCCATACCACCTTAAGTCCTAATTGTACCTGAGAAGGTTACCACAATAACCCAGCATGGTCTCCTTTTCTAGCCTAACAGGAAGAACCTCAGAGGGCACCAGAAGGCCAGCATGGCACCCGCAGAACCCAAAGCACGGTCAGAATTAGAGACGCGTCCAAGATATACATATTTTTCACAAAAACAGGACAGAAGCCAAATGAGAAGGAAGGCAAAGTGGATGCGGAGGCCCAGGCTCTCCTCATCCTGGCTAGCAGCTTCACAGGGTCTAACTGCATTTAAGCACAGCGTATCCAGTGGCCAGAGTCTGCTGAAATCCCGTGAAGCCCTGTCCTTGTTCACACCACCCTGTAAAGCAGCAGTCATCACAAAATGGCCTCATCCAAGGGTGTGAAACCTCGGAAAAGGTGCTGGCCACAGACTTGCCTACTTGATAGATAACTGTACAATATTTATGGGGCAACTTTCATGTTTGAAATGAGCAGATTTGGTGGCTGCTTCATTTTTGCTAATTTTATTGATACACACAAGGAACACATCTTCCTTTTAAACAAGGAAAATAAAAATTTCCATAACCCTCCCAGCCAGAGGAAATTATTAACATTTTGGTATGCACCCCTTTTCTATGCATATTTAGTATTTACAGAATGAGACCCTACCATACATACTAACCTACTTGTAACCTATTTTTTCTGACATGGAATCCACTGTGAACTTAACCACGTCAAGAACACAATACCATTTTTACTGACCATGCCATCACTCACCTACTGTACTTATGGTTCAGTTTTAACTCCTGTCTTCTGTTTTCCATCTTATCCAATCCATTTTCACTGAATATCACCAAATGAGAGGCATCCTGCCTTTAGACCAGAGTCAACTCAAAATCTGGGCTCTTAACCCAAGAGAGAAGGATCTCTTGACCCATGGTCAATTACAAGAGAAAATGGGGTTGTTCCATTGAGTTTCTGAAATAGTATTATTAATGCCTAAGAACTGTGTTTGCTGCCAGTTTACTCCTGCCAACAACATGTAAAGCCCTAGTCCAGTTGCCTAGGACATCTGAGTAGCTGCTGGTCTCACCATCTCCACATATTACCACCCCCAGTGGTAGAATTCTTGCCTCCCATGTGGGAGACCCAGGCTCAATTCCTGGCCAGTGCACCTCAAGCACAGCCACCACGAGTCTGTCAGTGGAGACTTGTATGTTGCTATGATGCTGAACAGGTTTCAGCAAGCTTCCAGTAAGATGAACTAGGAAGATGATCTACTTCCAAAAAATTGTTGTTGTTGTTGTTATTGCTGTTGTTGTTAGGTGCCATCGAGTTAGTTCTGACTCATAGCGACCCCATGCACAACAGAAAGAAACACTGCCCAGTCCTGAGCTATCATTACAATCATTGTTATGCTTGAGTTCATTGTTGCAGGCACTGTGTCAATCCACCTCATTGAGGATCTTCCTCTTTTCCACTGACTCTGTACTTTGCCAAGCATGATGTCAATCAGCCAATGAAAACCCTGTGGAGCACAGTTCTACTCTGATACACGTGGGTTTCCATAAGTCAGCGTGAATTCGACAGCAACTGGTTACTGATTTCGGCCTCATCCTTCCGCATCCAAATGGCCACGAACTCCTAGCAATGCTGCCTGTTCAATACTTTTAGTACTTCTCTCCAACCCTAGTATCATTGCAATTATTTTAAATTAACTTATCATCATCTCTAGATGGACTTTTACAATTAGTTCTTAACTGGTCCCCAAACATCCAGTCTTGGACCTCTCCAAATCTCTCACTGCCTCATCTTTCTAAAACATTAATCATGTCATTCTTCTGCCTAAAATTCTTCAATGATGCTCCCCTAATTAAAGCACCAAGTCCAAACTCCTTAGCATGTAGTTGTGTGGTCCCTCATGATGGTCACCCCTCACTCCTTCTATTCCCCACAGTCACCCTACATCACATTATACTGAACTTCTTACAGTCTCTAGAACATACCATTGTCTTTCATTTTTCCATGCCTTTGCACATGCTATTTCCTTTACCTGGAAATTCCTGTCTAACTTCTGCCTTTGAAACTCCTATTCAGTGTTAAGTACCTAGGTCAGGTGATGCTTCTTTGATTTTGCTCCAATAAGAATATTAGCCATGCTGTCCTACGTTTAAGAAGCTCTAGTGGAGCAGTGTTTCGAGCACTTGGCTGCTAACCAAAAAGTCAACAGTTCAAACCCACCAGCCTCTCCATAGGAGAAAGATGTGGTGGTCTGCTTCCATAAAGATTTACAGGCTTGGAAATCCTTTGGGGCAGTTCTACTCTGTCCTATAGGGTCGTTATGAGTAGGAATCAACTTGACAGCAGTTGGTGGGTCTTATGTTTGCCATAGCACCCTTTCTCACCATCATATGACATACAGCATTATCACAAGATGTTATAACTTGTTTAATTATTATCACCATACTGATCATCATGACTATGAGTTTGTACTATCAAAAAAGATTCCCTTCATCATAGGTAACCTATTACAATCTTGATTCCAAACCAAACAAGGCATGATTTCTTCTAGTGTTAAAAATGAGATAAAGGGAGAAAAAATGATGTTCTGTGATGCTCTGCTTCCTACAAGATGAACAATGTTGAAGGGTCACTGCTAAATCTAGGCTGCCAACTGTTCAAGCCAGACCCTCCCTATGAATTATCTCATTTAATGGTCACACCAACCCCAAGAAGTAGGTATTATTATCTCGCATTTTACATATGAGGAAACCAAGTCACGAACAGGTAGGTGACGTGCACAAGGACCTCAGCTAGCAGGCAGCAGAGCCATTTGTTGAGCCCACCTATGTCTAACTCCAGGGCCCATGTTTTTTCATTGCCTCTTCTACCTTCCTTTTTTTTTTTTTTTTTAGTTAGCTGACGTTCCATTTCTCCTAGGCATTTTCAGGACAGATTAAGAATCCCCAAAGGCAAATGTAGACAAGTTGATAAAAGAGAGCTTCCAACTCCTTTAAGCAGTCTTCTTAATGGGAACTTTCTCCAATAAATAGAGGAATATCAAGTCTTTCTTAATTCGTATAAATTACCAGTAAAAATGGGCTCAAACACAGCAATGATTGTGAGAATGGCACAGGACTGGGCAGTGTTTCATTCTGTTGTACATAGGGTCGCTATGAGTCGGAACTGACTCAATGGCACCTAAAAACAACCAGTAAAGAAAGAGTTGCTGAATGGTCTCCTCTCAAGTCTATGTCTTAGAAAACCCCAACCTTTTGGAGACAGTAGCACTATTGTGCAGATAAGTTACACGGCCATGAGCAAGAAGTAGATCCACTAAAGAAAGCCCATGCAGATACTCCACGAGTGAAGGTATAGATCAAGGCAGCGATTTCATTCAGAAATGGGAAGAAATTCTCCAAAAGTATGTTTCTGGTAAGGCTCATAACTGTATCTGTCAGAACTCTTATCTGTTGCTAATGACTGAAAACAAATTCAAACTGACTTAAGCCAAAAAAGAGAAGTGTGGCAGCTCTCTCTAGATGTGTAACAACCACCCCCAAATTTAGTGAATTGAAGTAAACAATTTATGACTCTGTGGGTTAACCAGGCAGTTAATCTGCTGGTTTTCCCTAAGCTCACTCATGCAGCTACATTCAGCTGGAGGGTCAAATTAGGCTGGAAGGTCTAAGACAGCCTCATTGACATGTTCAGCAGTTGGTGCTGGCAGTTGGCTGAGGCACCTCAGTTCTCCTCCACATGACTTCTCATCCTCAACTAGGCTAGACTGACTTCCTTACATGGTTTGATCCCATGGCAGTATTCTAAGAAGGTGAAGGCAGAAGCTGCAAGGCCCCTTGAGGCCTAGTCTCTAGAGCTCACACAATGTTACTTCTACCACATTCAGAGTCAAAGCGAGTCACAGGCCAATTCAGATTCAAGAAATGGGAAAATAGACTCCACTTCTTAATGGAAGGTACTACAAAGAAACTGTAGCCACATTTAATCTATCACAAGAATTTACTAGCATTTACAAGAATTTACCACAGGAATGTATCACAAAAATGGTAGGTACAAGGGAGCTTTAAGCATAGCTGGCTCCAAGTGCTTAAAATATATTATCAGAAACCTGTCTCTTTCCTCTCTCAGCTTTGCTTTGCTTTGCTCTGTGTGGCTTTATTCTCAGGCAAACTTTTCCTTCATAGTGATCAAAGAACCACCAACCATCTCAGGCCTACATCCTCACAGTATACCTACCCCTGAGCTTCTTTTTCCCAATAGTTGTCCCCAAAAGTCCTAGAATTGAATCTATTGGTGCGGCTTGAGTCACATAACCATCTCTGAGCCACAGGACGGAATTCACTGATTGACCAAGCCTGGGTCACACACTCACCCTGGAACTGTGAGGTAGGATCAGTCCACTTAAATTACGGGGACTAACAGTGGAGGAAGAATGTTCCCCAAAGAAAAGTAGAAATGCCCTTACCAGAAAAGAGAGAATGGATGCTAAGCAGACCAAAACAACAGATGTTTACTACAATAGGCTTCTTAAAGTGGTGACAGGGCACACTGCCACCACAGAATGCACTGAACTTCTCTTTTCCAATGTATGATGCAACTTTGCCAGTTGTCAAGTCCCAATTTCCCATCAGGGTGGTGTGTGCACCATTGAGTAGCTTGTTGTGTGCTTAAAAAACAAAGACACAGGACAAAGCCTTTTGCAACACGCACTTGCACAATTCTTCAGTCTGGTGAAAAATGTCCTTTCTCAGGCATTTGTCAAATTGTTCCCTAAGACACCCCATCCAATAGGAATCAGAATGCTTTGTCTTTTAACTCAGTGGTTTTTCTGGATCAGATGCAAACACAACTTCCTCCTTGCCTCCCAAGCCCCATCAAAGGCCAACTCATAAAGTCTTGGAAACAACTGGGCCAACACTGCATGCAGGTTTAGGGACCACAGTGAAGATCTGTGCCATTAGTAAATTAATATTTCCCAAACCACCTCAGGTATTTCCATTCTAAGTATATTTACTACAGAACCTGCAGAACCTCAACAATAAATGAATCAATCCATCCATCCATCAATGAATGAAGGAATGAATGAATGAGTAAATGAGTCAAAATCCTCCTCCCTAACAAGAGCCATGTTTCAAGTCCTAAGCCCTCAGGTATAGGAGACAAAGATGGTCAGTGAAGCAAATGTACCTCAGCAATCCAACCAGTCCATCTCTTTGGAACTTCCAGGACTGTTAGTAATTTACACTGTAGCACTTCTTTTCATATCCCAGGACATATCCGGAGTATGGGACAAGGGCCTGAGAAAAGAAATCGCACTTCAAATTTAATTACACAATAAAATAGTTGCATGTGGCCCTAAGAGTTGGTCGTCCACAGAATTGGACATCACCCTTTCAGAACTGCAGCTGCCAGACTAAGATTCCCAATTTCATATCAGCAGTAGGAACAGCTCTAACCCATAAGCAAGATGCTCCTCTGTCCTCAAACATGAAGAGTAATACCTGAGATAGCCAGATGGCAGAGACTTCAAGAGTCTCTCTTCCTTCCAAAGGAGCTTGTCTTGTCATATGTAAGTAGCTACTAGAAAAAGCAAGGAGAATTTACACAGGTTGCATAGGCCATGGGTTCCAGTCCTTCCAGTCCATATTATCTTTCTCTTCCACAACTTTAGCCTAAAGAAGTGTCCTCAATCTAGAGTGTGCTTAATAATAACCAGAAGTCCATTTTGGAAATACAGATTCCTGAATCCTATAGCATCTGAGATGAGCTACAGACTGACTGTACTTTAGGAAATGCACTCCTGCAGAAATAAAGGTCTACAGAATGTAATAAGATTCTTAATGGCTGGGTTTCAGGTCCTCATAAAAAAGGCCAACATTTTGCTAATGACATACAGTTACAAGCTGGCACAGCTAAAAATTCCATAGGCTGTACCAGGCCATGGTGGTACATGGTCACGAGCCCAATCAGCTGTGGTGGGCACAGGGACGGAGGCTCAGTCTTCACTGAGATACACAACTTACTGTGCTTCAGCACTAGGGGCACCTGGTTATTGGATTTTTCATAATTAACACAAGGGGAGAGCATTTGTGTATGGGAAATAGGCAAGAACATGCTTGTTTTCTTGACACCTTCCATCAGATAATTAAGTTATGACTAAACAGTCTGCTACTCAACATGAGTATCTCAGGTTTATTGCAATACTGAGCTATTTTCTGTTTCCTTAAGTTCATATTTGTGGTTTGGCAAGTAGATTTGGGAATGGCAGATTTGCTCCTCCATCAGCCCCATCTGGGGTCTTTTCTCAATTCAGGATCCAGCAAGAGCTTTGAAGATCCCATCATCTCTTAGCCTGCTGTATTGTCAATGGCCAACCAGTCTGCACATGCAGAGAGAAGACATCCATTCCTGCAGCTGAGAACACACACACACACACACACACACACACACACACACACTCCTACCCTACCCTGTCATTATTCATTGTCCATAGCATCTTCTAACAAAGGAGGGTGATTCCAGCCAACACTGTATCCCAGAGCACTTTGCACATGCTTGCATCAGGGCATGTGTCTCATAAATTGAAAACTGCTTGTTTCCGTGTCTGTTATTTAGACCGCTGTAAATGTCTCTTTCATTCTATTACATATGAATTCCATACCTTCTTTGTTCTAGGCGCGGAGATAGAGAGGTGAGCGAGACAGACAAGGTTCCATTCTAGAGGGGGGAGGCTGACAAGTAAAAGAAAATAAGCTAACTAGGTTTTCGTGCTGATAGTGCTCCTGCAAACATGGTGAACAGTCCTAAAACCTGCCAAACTTTCTGTAAGAAGTGTGGCTAGCACCAACCCCACAAAGTGACACAGTAGAAGGGCAAAGATTCTCTATATGCCCAGGGAAACTAGCGTTATGACACGAAGTAGAGTGGATATGGTGAGCAGACTAAGGCGATTTTTTGGAGGAAGGCTAAAACTACAAAGAAGATAGTGCTGAAGTTTGAAGGTGTTCAGCTCAACTGCACGTCTAAGAGAATGCTGGCTTTTACAAGATGCAAACGTTTTGAACTAGAAGGAGATAAGAACAGAAAGGGCCAAGTGATCCAGTTCTAAACTTCATCTTGTTTTATCATCAAGACAATAAAATCTGGAGGTTATGTTCAAAAAAAAAAAACAAGCTAACTAGATAATTCCTGGTTGTAGAGATAGGCTATTGACAGCAGAAATTGGGATGGAGTGACAAAGGATGAACTGGGGAGGGATGGGCCACACTTGCTTAGATAGGTTTTCCCCAACTATCCTATCAAAGGGGAAGACAAGAGAAAACCTGCGGATGAGAAGGGGCCAGTCACCTGAAGAGCTGCAAGGAGATCATCCTAGGCAGAGCGGACAGCCCATCATTATTCACGAACAGAGAGAAGTCCAGCCCTTTACCCTGCTTTATTTTTCTTCATAGCACTTAACTCTACGTGGCTAATATACGTGCTTGCACATACGTTTTTCACATATAATTTTATCTATTGGCATACCCCAAAAAAACCCAAACCCATTAGCGATCCTACAAGACAGTGTAGAACTGCCCGTAGGGTTTCTGAGGAGCGGCTGGTAAGATTCGATCTTTTGATTAGCCGCTGAGCTTTTAACAACTCTGCCACCAGGGCTCCACATATTGGCAAATATATGCATAATTGTGTGTATTTGCATGTACTCACATACATACACACACACATTTCATCTGTTTCTCCATTAGAATAGTAAGTTCCACGAGGACAGGAACTTTATCTTACCACTGCCACATCCCTAATACTTTGAACAGTACGTGGCACTTAGTGTAGTTGTTGTTGTCAGGTGCCCTTAAGTCGGTTCCAACTCATAGCAACCCTATGTACTACAGAACAAAACACCACCAGTCCCACGCCATGCTTATAATCGTTATGCTTGAGCCCATTGTTGCAGCCACTGTGTCAATCCATCTCATTGTGGATCTTCCTCTTTTTCGCTGACCCTGTACTTTACCAAGCATGATGCCCTTGTCCAGGGACCGATCCCTCCTGACAACATGTCCCAAGTATGTAAGATATAGTCTTGCCATCCTTGCTTCCAAGTACCCTTCTGGTTGTACTTCTTCCAAGACAGATTTGTTCGTTCTTTTGGCAGTCCGTGGCATATTCAATATTCTTCACCAACACCACTATTTGAAGGCGTCAATTCTTCTTCATTCTTCCCTGTTCATTGTCCAGCTTTCACATGCATATGAGGAAATTGAAAATACCATGGCTTGGGTCAGGCGCACCTTAGTCTTCAAGGTGGTATCCTTGCTTTTCAACACTTTAAAGAGGTCTTTTGCAGCCGATTTGTCCAATGCAATGCATCTTTTGATTTCTTGACTGATGCTTCCATGGGTGTTGATTGCAGATCCAAGTAAAATGAAATGCTTGGCAACTTCAATCTTTTCTCAGTTTATCATGATGTTGCTTATTGGTCCAGTTGTGAGGATTTTTGTTTTCTTTATGTTGAGATATAATCCATACTGAATGCTGTGGTCTTTGATCTTCATTGGTAAGTGCTTCAAGTCCTCCTCACTTTCAGCAAACAAGGTTGTGTCATCTTCGTAACATAGGTTGTTAATGAGTCTTCATCCAACCTTGATGCCCTGTTCTTCTTCATAGATTCCAGCTTCTTGGATTATTTGCTCAGCATACAGACTGAATAGGCATGGTGGAAAGACACAACCATGACGCACACCTTTCTTGACTTTAAACCACACAGTATCTCCTTGTTCTGTTCCAATGACTGCCCCTTGATCTATTTACAGGTTTCTCATGAGCACAATTAAGTGTTCTGGAATTCCCATTCTTCGAAATGCTATCCATAATTTGTTACGATCCACACAGTCGAGTGCCTTTGCATAGTCAATAAAACAGAGGTAAACATCTTTCCAGTATTCTCTGCTTTCAGCCAGTATCCATCTGACATCAGCAACGATATTCCTGGTTCCAGGTTCTCTTCTGAATCCAGCCTGAATTTCTGGCAGTTCCCTATCAATATACTGCAGCAGTTGCTTTTGAAAGATCTTCAGCAAAATTATACTTGCGTGTGATATTAATGATATTGTTCAATGATTTCCACATTCAGTTGTATCACCTTTTTTGTGAATAGGCATAAATATGGATCTCTTCCAGTCAGTTGGCCAGGTAGCTGTCTTCCAAATTTCTTGGCATACACAAGTGAGCACTTCCAGCACTGCATCCATTTGTTGAAATTTCTCAATTCCTGGGGCCTCGTTTCTCGCCAATGCCTTCGGGGCAGCTTGGACCTCTTCCTTCGGTACCATCAGTTCCTGATGATATATATGCTACCTCCTGAAATGGTTGAATGTTGACCAGTTCTTTTTGGTATGGTGACTCTGTGTATTTCTTCCATCTTCTTTTGATGCTTCCTGCGTTGTTTAATATTTTTCCTGTAGAATCCTTCAATACTGCAACTCGAAGCTTGAATTTTCTCTTCAGTTCTTTCAACTTGAGAAATGCGGAGCGTGTTCTTCCCTTTTGGTTTTCTATCCGCAGTTCTTTGCACATGTCATTATAATACTCTACTTTGTCTTTGCAAGCCACCCTTTGAAATACTTTTACTTCATCATTTCTTCCTTTTGCTTTAGCTACTCAACGTTCAAAAGCAAGTTTCAGAGTCTCTTCTGACATGCATTTTGGTCTTCACTTTCTTGTCTTTTTAATGACCTTTTTCTTTCTTCATGTATGATGTCCTTGATGTCATTCCATAACTCATCTAGTCTTCAGTCATTAGTGTTCAACGCGTCAAAGCTATTCCTGAGGTGGTCTCTAAATTCAGGTGGGATATACTCAAAGTCATACTTTGGCTTTCATGGACTTGTTCTAATTTTCTTCAGTTTCGACTTGAACTTGCATATGAGCAATTGATGGTATGATTCCCAGTCAGACCCTGGCCTTGTTCTGACTGATGATATTACGCTTTTCCATCATCTCTTCCCACAGATGTAGTCGATTTGACACCTATGCATCTCATCTGGTGAGGTCCGTGTGTATAGTCATCACTCATGTTGGTAAAAAAAAGGTATTTGCAATGAAGAAGTCGTTGGTCTTGCAAAATTCTATCATTTGATCTCCAGCGTCGTTTCTATCATCAAGGCCATATTCTCCAACTACTGATCCTTCTTTGTTTCCAACTTTCACATTTCAACCACCAGTAATTATCAATGCATACTGATTGCATATTTGATCAATTTCAGACTGCAGAAGCTGATAAAAATCTTCAATTTCTTCATCTTTGGCTTTAGCAGTTGGTGTGTAAATCTGAGTAATAGTCGTATTGAATGGTCTTCCTTGTAGGCATATGGATATTTTCCTATCACTGACAGCACTGTACTTCAGGAAAGATCTTGAAATGTCGTTTTTGACGATGAATTCAACGCCATTCCTCTTCATTCCTGGCATAGTAGACCATATGATTGTCCCATTCAAAATGGCCAATACCGGTCCATTTTAGCTCACTAATGCCTAGGATATCGATGTTTACGTGTTCCATTTCGTTTTTGATGATTTCCAATTTTCCCAGATTCATACTTCATGCATTCCATGTTCCTACTATTAATGGATGTTTGCAGCTGTTTCTTCTCATTTTGAGTCACGCCACATCAGCAAACGAAGGTCCCGAAAGCTTGACTCCATCCACTTTATTAAGGTCGACTCTATTTTGAGGAGG
Organism: Loxodonta africana; assembly: GCF_030014295.1. Taxonomy (NCBI): domain Eukaryota; kingdom Metazoa; phylum Chordata; class Mammalia; order Proboscidea; family Elephantidae; genus Loxodonta; species Loxodonta africana. Next base: position 81,987,448 of record NC_087351.1, on the reverse strand, counting down.
CAGCTCTTCCCCAGTCATCTTTTGAGTGCCTTCCAACCTGAGGGGCTCATCTTCCGGCACTATATCAGACAATGTTCTGCTGCTCTTCATAAGGATTTCACTGGCTAATGCTTTTCAGAAGTAGGCTGACTGGTCCTTCTTCCTAGTCTGTTTTAGTCTGGAAGCTCAGCTGAAACCTGTCTGTCATGAGTGACCCTGCTGGTATCTGAATACTGGTGGCATAGCTTCCTACATCACAGCACCGCACAAGCCCCCACAGTACGACAAACTGACAGACATGTGGGGGTGGCACATAGTAGTTGCCGTAAAAATGATTGTTGGATGGATGGATGGGTGGACAGACAGATGGATGGGAGTCAAGTGTAGTCAGTACATAGCTGACAAGAGGTGAGGTAGGTGAAGTAGGCAAACATCAGATCATTAGTCTTGCATGCCATTGAAAAGGGCCTGGTTTTCTCGCCAAGCGCATGAATCCTGCCCTGCTCCTGATTGCATCCCTAGCGCCCAGCACTTCACCTGGCCTACAACATGGTGGTTAAGAGCCTGGATCTGGAGCCTGGCAGCCTAGGTTAGTAACTTTGGCAGGTCAATGAACCTCTCTTGCCTCAGTTTACTCATTTATAAAATGGGAAGAATGATATCTTCCTTATAAGGTTGTCAGAGATTGAAATGGGTTGCATGTGTACATGCTTAGAAGAGTGCCTGGCACAGGGTAAGAGGTGTAAGTGCTGGCTATCATGTAATATACCACACATGCAGGGTCTATCTCTCCTGTTCCCTGTTTTGTTCCACCATTTCTAGTGTGTCTGGCACATAGCAGGTGCTCAATAAAATGTGTTGATTTGAATAGTAGAAAAAAACAATTCTGTGCCAGGTTCTTCACTAGGTGCTTCAGTGTGGAAAATAAATGGAACCTGGTCTCTACCTTCAGCCATGAAGACTAGGTATTTAGATGGCTGTCTCCCACACAGCTGGCTCTAGGAGGAGGCACAGCTGGCCGTTTCTCCTCTCTTCCAAGGCCTTCCTTCACATTGACAACCTTTGCAAAGCACAGTCACCTGAACAGTAAATGGGGGGCAGTTTTCCACAACCCAGCACAGAGTGCACTCATCTGGAGATATTCCTCCAGGAAGTTATGCTGACAGTGAGGACTTTTTGATCATTTGGTTTGGGGTACCTCTGCACTGATCTCAAATGCTATTAACAAGTATTAAGAGTCTTACACCAAGATCCACCTTTACTTCTTCCAACTACATCACTTGCTACCTGTTCTATCTGTTCTACTTTACATTTCCTAACTGAAACCTTCAGCATTTGCAAAACCAGGAAATCACTCCTTTTAGGGACTCAAAGAGAACGCTGTGAACTAGAAGCTATAACAATTCCAATAGTCAGGTGGCAAGGACAGTGACGATTCTATATATCTAGGGTTTTTGTTCACATGGTCCAACCACTGTAAGTTGGGGAACTGACCAGATGCAACTCAGAAACACAATCCTCCATGAAAATTCAAGTTATTCCCTCCCCTCAGCTGGATTTCTGTCACTTTTCCAAGTTTTCCACGGCATCTTTGAAGGGAAAGTCATGGACAGAGCAATGGAGGGAAAGATTGTGACCCTGGCTCTGCCACCAGCCAGCAGTCTGTAACCTCATGTGGGAAATGAGGGTGTCTCTGAGATTTCTTCCAATGTGGGGTTATACGACCATGCTCTCCTCATTTCAGGGGCCAGGAAGAATCACCTTCATTTGGCCTCTTTAATTTACTCTGAAAGTTTCCAAACTCTCCTATCACCTTCCAATCTTGGAATGTCTGTGCTGGAAGTAATCTTGGAGATCATTTAATCTCCTTTTAATAGATGAAGGAGCTAGTTCCATAATAACAGGAGACCTGCTTCTCTAGGCTCTGACCTTCAGTATCCAGCACACTTCTCACCCCTTACCCCACCCCACCACTTTGCTGTTCTAAAATGCTGCAGATCCCATAATGGACACTGTGCTTGTGGCCCCAACATCCCTTCCTTTCCCTCATCTCGTGTAACAGTCATGTACTAAGATTCTTAACAGCTGGGTTTCAGGAGGAGGGGAGGATTCACCTGGCTCATGGCTCCAGAAGTCAGCAATTCTATCTCCTACCCTGCCAAGGAGCCTTGGCCTAAGTCACTCAGAGCATGGCATTCTCCTGGCCAAATGGATGGGCTAAAGAATGGAATTTTTACTGGATTTAGATGAATAAGCTAAGAGCCAATGTTTTTTGAGGGCATCTAGGAATGAAAATTCTCCCTCTTGAGAGGGCTACTAGAGCCCAAATATCTATTCTTTCCAAAAAGTGTAATGTTTAGATATAAACCATGGAAACGCTACAACCATTTTGCCACCATGAGGAAAGCTAAGCTAGGGATAAAGCAGATACCACAAAAGGCAGGGGAGAGACATAAAGGCACTGAGTGTTTGATGACACTGCTGAGCCACTGAATCAAACCAATCTTGAAACTCACCTTACATCTCTACCTTCTATTACTTGAGTCAATGAATCCCCTTCATTGTGTAAGCCAGTTCACAATAGTAATCTGTTACTTAAATTCCCAACTGAGAATAAATAAATAAATAAAGATAGAGAATACATATATACACACATACATACCCATTGCTGTCGAGTCGATTCTGAATCATACCGACCCTACAGGACAGAGTAGAATTGCTCCATAGGGTTTCCAAGGAGCGGCTGGTAGTTTCAAACTGTCAACATTTTGGCTAGCAGCTGTGACTCACCGTAGCTCTTAACCACTGTGCCACGGGGCTCTATGTATGTATATGCACATACATATATATCTCCCTGGGTGGTGAAAATAGTTAACGCACTCGATTACTAACCAAAAGATTGGAGGTTCAAGTCCACTCAGAGGGTGCCTCAGAAGAAAGGCCTGAAGATCTACTTCCAAGAAAAATGAGTCATTGAAAACCCTACATGGAGCACAGTTCTACTCAGACACACAGATGGGGTCGCCATGAGTTGAAGTCGATTCAACGACAACTGGTGTGTGTGTGTGTATATATATATATATATTCATTTGAGTCAAATAAATAGCAAAACATATTTAAGAGATAATCAGGGAAATTTGAATACTGGCAGAATACTTGCTGGTATTATATTAAGGAAGGAGCCCTGGTGGTACAGTGATTAAGTGGTTAAGTGCTCAGCTGCTAATTGAAAGGTCGTCTGCTCTGTGAGAGAAAGACAAAGACGTGGCAGTCTGCTTTCATAGATTACAGCCTTGGAAACCCTATAGGGCAGTTCTACTCTGTCCTATAGGGTTGCTATGAGTCAGAATGACTCAACAGCAATGGGTATGGATTTTTTATATGAATTATTATTAATATTTTTAGTTGTGATAAGGGTATTGCGGTTATGTTTTTAGTAAATCCTTATCTTCTAGAGATACATATGAAAATATTTACAGATAAGACATAATGTCTCAATTTCCTTTAAAATAATCTGAGCAGGGGACTAGGGGAATGGGTGGATGGCACAAGAGAGGCCAAAAGCTATTCATTGCTGAGGCTGGGTGAGGGATCCATGGGAACTCATTATACTATTCTATTTTTGTGTATATTTGGAAGTTTCATAATAATAGGGTTTTTGGGTTTTTTTTTTTTTTTTAATGGATGGAAAGAGCTCAAAGATAAAGAAGAGTCTAAATTATTTGCCAAAGTCCTAGTGTAATTTCCAGGATAGCCTGCTTACCCAAAATGACACTTTTTACATAAATTTCCCCAAGTAATTACCTTTATGGAATACTTCCAGTTGACTCATTTTCTTTCCAAATGTTACTGGGAATTTCTGAAACACAGGACAAGTGCTCTTTCCACAGGGCTACATTAAGAAGTTTAATTCACAGAAAAATGCTAGATAAACTCATATCAAATATTAAATGGATGGGCTATGCACAATATAGGAGTTCCCGGGTGGCTTAAATTGCTAAGCACTCATCTACTACCCTAAAGGTTGGCTGTTCAAACCCACTCAGAGGCATCTCAGAATACAAGCCCGACAATCTGTTTCCAAAAGGTCACAGCTTTGAAAACCCTATGGAGCAATTCTACTCTGCACACATGGGGTCGCCATGAGTCAGAATCGACTCAACAGCAGCTAATAACAAATGTGTAATGTATTTATTGCTGTTGCTGGAATCTAAGTCTTTAGAAACTTACTTACTGTAATTTCTATCATCTTAGTAGGAAAAGACCATTCTCAGCCCAACACCAAACCATAACGAAAGATTTAGCTACGTAAAGAGCAAAATTTTAGTAGATTGAAGCCATTGCCTTTTCTTATATAACACACTGAGGAAGGCATTTGCCATATATGACAGAAAAACAGTATATATATATATATATATATACATATACATATACATATACATATACATATACATATACATATACATATACATATACATATACATATACATATACATATACATATACATATACATATACACCTCTTCCAAGTCAGTGAGTAAAAAAAGAAACTAGCACCCGTACAAAAAAAATTGGCATTAAAATCTGGAGAGATATTCACAAATCACATAGCATAGGGTTGCGAGATAAAATACAAAATGCCAAGTTACATTTGAATCTCAGATGAACAACGAATTTTTTTTTATTTGAGACATAATTATACTAAAATATTATATGTTCCTTATCTAAAATTCAAATTTAATTGGGCATCTGTGTTTTTCTTTGCCAATTCTGGCAACCCTTAACCAATAGCCAAGAAATCTGAGAAAATGATCAACCTCATTCACAATCATCTGGGGAGAAAAAGTACAATGGAAAGAGCAGAGACCCAGGACAAGCAGAGAGAAGCACCAACACTGTGAGGCACAGGCAAAGAGAAGGAAGAAGGAAGGGCCTGCAGCTGGCCCTGGGCTGGGGGGGCCCCCCTTCCCCACCCCCTGGAGGCATGGCCTCGGGGAGAGGCTTGTCCTTGGGGAAGGAGGTGTGCCTCTGGGAGAGAAGTTTTGGCCTCGGAGGAGGAGGTGTGGCCTCGGGGGAAGAAGCACCACCACAGGGGAAGAGGTGTGGCCTCCAGGAAGGAGGCATGATCTCAGGCTTTCAGGAGGACAGGAGGAGGACAGCCAGCAAATACAAAAGGTAGGGAGGAACCCTTGAAGAAGTATGGCTTTTATTATTTGTTATTAAAATTTTGTGATCTATTTAAATATATTTTTTATCTTTTATAAAAACTTATTAGAAAAACCAAAAACAAACCCATCACTGTCGAGTCGACTCCAACCCACAGCCACCCTGGAGGACAGAGTAGAAATGACCCACAGGGTTTCTGAGGAGCAGCTGGTGGATTTAAACTGCCAGCCTCTTGGTTAGCAGCCACAGCTATTAACCACTGCGCCACCAGGGCTCCAAAAACTTTATTATGTATTACTTTTTTTAATATGTACAAAAAGGAATTTAAAAATCCATGTACTCACCACCCAATTTAAAAAACATAAAACATTACTATCTCAATCCAAGCCCTCTGTGTGCCCCCTCCAACACATTCCTCTCCCTCCTTGCCCCCACACCCTAGATAATCACTAACCTGAATTTTGTATCTATCATTACCCTTAATTTTTTCATACATTTTAAACATGTATGCACCCCTAAACAGTACAGATATGTGCTGCATCATGTCCATTTGGGCAATGTCCTACCTCATATAAGTCCATGCTACCATAAGGTTATAATAGAGTCCAGAAATCCTGATCAAAGAACAGGACGTAGCAGATGTACTGTAGACCGTACCTGTCTCTCACTAGCCATCTGGTCCCATGGGGCAGCAGGGGGAGAAGATCTCAGTGCCTATCCAAGGCTGCCTGTCCCACAGCATTGACCTCAGGCAGAGACCACGCAGATGCCACTGGATGCTGCCCCACTCAGCCAGGGTGCCCTGTGCATCACGCACAGTCCACGGATGGCTGCCAAGCAGTCAGGGCTGCGGTGGTGGTAGGAGGAGGAGCAGGAAAGGCCGCTGGGGAGGAGGCAGAGGAGGAGTGGGCAGGGCTGGAAGACTTTAAAGCCCACTAAGGGGCAGGGAAGGTAGACAGCGAGGAAGGAAGGGGAGGGAGCCAATGGTATGCCTGGAGGCAGCTGGACCGGGAGCCACAGTGGGCGCACCGCACCTCTCAGAGACCTGAGGGCAACTACTCAGGCCCAGTCGCGGTAGTGGAGCCAAAGTTTTCCCAGAGTCCTTCAGAGCAGTCCCTCAGTGCAGCAGCAGTGGTGTGGGTCTCGGGCCTGCTCAGTGATCGTCCTGTGCACCACTCTTCTGAATATAATATGGTGTTCACACGATGTCCAAATCACATAACATGCTACTTTACAGAATGTATGGGCACACATTAAGCGAAGCATACTTGTATATCATTTTTGCATGTTTTTAGCCTTTATATAAATAGTAACATAATTTATGTATTCTTCTGCACTTTGCCTTTTTTCACTCAATATTTTGATTATGAAGTTGATCCATGATAATGAGTATGACTCTAGATTAGTCATTTTCAGTGTTGTGTTGTTGTTAGTTGCTGTCCAGTTGGTTCCAACTCATGCCAATCCCATGTGTGCACAGTAAAACTGCTCCATAGGGTTTTCAAGGTTGTGGCCTTTATTTTCAGACCTGTCTTCCAAGGCACCTCTGGGTGGATTCAAGCTGTCAACTTTTCAGCAAACATTGGAGTGCCACCGAGGGAGTTCATTATTAGGATATAACAAAATTTATTTTTCTCTTCTCTTGTTGATGAACATTTAGGTAGTTTTCAGTTTTTTACTAACACGTAAAATGGTGCTGTGAACATTCTTGAACACATCTCTTTGTATAAAAGTTAAGTGCGTTTCTCTAGGATATATACTGAAGTGGAATTCCAAGGTCAAAGAATGTGTGCAACTTCTACTGTAATTCTACAAAGTGATTGTACTAATTTATATTCCCAGCAGCAGCAAAAAAAAAAAAAAGAATACATTTTTTACAGTTATGTCCTGCTGAGGTTAATTGAAAGCTCTCCTTTGAAAGCAGACTCAGTTCAAACCATGTCGGAAATGAGCAGAAGGCCTGGTACAAATAGTTACTAGCCCAAAAATCGCCCCAATATGAGGAGAGGCCGACTGTGTCAGATGTGAACTGAATCCAAGGGTGACTTGGTATCAGGTTGGAAGGAGGCAGGTTTCAGGGTTGTTTTTGAATCATGCCTGTTCTAATCTTTATGACTGTCCTCTAAGACTAAAAGATGCTCATTGTAAACAAAATTATTTTATTGATTACTAATATGCAGCTCACAGAAAGGGAACATTCCCATGATAACTGCCATTAACAGCATGACATATAATTCACCCAACTCTTCTATACATAAACCAACTTTTTTTTTTTGCACAAAGGGACCATACATTCTGGTTTGCATTTTACTTCTTTTTACTGTCCAATAAATCTTCACAAGGAAAGAAACGATCTATCTTTATTGAAAATTCAATAATTCAATAAACGTTTACTAAGCACCTGCTCTTGGGTAGAACAGACTCCATAAAGAAAATTAAGCAACTCCACCATTAAGATTCACACTCCAAAGGAAAGAAACTAACAGACACAGGTAATAATAATGGCCCCCATTTATCAGGCACCTTCTACATGCCAGGCTCTGTACTAAAAAAAAAAAAAAATGCCATTGAGTCAATTCTGACTCATAGCAACCCTATAGGATGGAGCAGAACTGCCCCACAGGATTTCCAAGGTTGCAATCCTGTGGGGCAGTTCTGCTCCATAATCTCTATGGAAGTGGGTTTTTAATCTTTATGGAGAAGCACTGGTGGCACAGTGGTTAAGAGCTCAGCTGCTAACCAAATGGTTGGCAGTTCAAATCCACCAGCCGCTCCTCGGAAATCCTTTGTTGCAGTTCTACTCTGTCCTATAGAGTTCTTTGAGTAGGAATCAACCCGACAGCCGACAGGTTTGGCTTTTGGTTTTTCAGACTTGATGGAGCAGACTGCCACATCTTTCTCCTGCAAAGTGGCTGGTTAATTCCAGCCACCGATTTTTAGTTAGCAGTGAGCATTTAACCACTGCATCACCACAGCTCCTTGGTACTGTAGTAGATACCCTTAATGAACGTGGCAGGCAAAATAAGGCCCCCAAAAGATGCCTAGACCCTAATCCCCAGAACCTGCATGTTATGTTACATGGCAAGGGGGGAATTAAGGCTGCTGATGGAGTTAAGCTTGCTAATCAATAACCTTAATATAAAGAGATTATCTTGGATTATCCAGGTGGCTCCAATGTAATCATCAAACCAAAAAAACCAAACCCGTTGCCATCAAGCCGATTTTGACTCATAGCAACCCTATACGGGGAAGAAGGAAGCAGAAGAGTTAGAACCAGAGAGGCAGTGTTATTAGAAAGACTCAACCGGCCATTACTGGCTTTGAAGATGGAAGAAGGCCATTAGCTAAGGAATGCAGGCAACCTCTAGAAGCTGGAAAAGGCAAGAAAATGGATACTCCTTTAGAATCTCCAGGAAGAAATACAGCCCTGCTGACACCTTGGTTTTAGCCCAGGGGGCTCCATGTCAGATTTCTAACCTCCGGTACTGTATGATAATAAATGTGTGTTGTTTTAAGCAGTAAATTTCTGCTAATTTGTTACATCAGCTATAGGAAACTAATACAATTAACGATATTGCATTTCTTCCTCACCACACCCCACAACATAGATGCTGTGATCTCTATTGGACAAAGTGGGTGTCTTAGGCTGGGTTCTCTAGAGAAGCAAAACCAGTAAAGCTTATAAATGTATAGCTAGAGATTTATATCAAGGAAACAGCTCACGCAACTGTAGAGGTTGGGACGACCCAAGTCCTCAGATCAGGATAGAGGCCTGTCCCAATTGACGGAGCCACAGAAGCTGGTGAACCCAACTTCAGCAGGTCAGACAGCAGGTCACCCGCTCACAGGCTGTGAAGGTCGAGGAATTCCCTAGGTTGGCAGGCAAGACTGCAAGGTTTCTCCTGATTCACGTAGCTGCAAGGGCTGGCAAACACAAGATCGGCAGGTTGGGGAGCAGGACTCTTGCAGGCTGTGAAGATTAATCAATTCCAAGATCGACGGATAAGCTGCTAGCTCAAGTCCCAAGAACCGGAGGTCAGACAAGAGACAGCTGCTGGATCCAGAACAAGCCAACAACCTTGGCAAGGTAAGCAGGAAGTAAGCAGGTGGTGGAAGGTGGAGAGATGAAGGCTGAGGGGGCAGTGAGCCACCACAGGCCCCACCCCAACCAGTACCACTCAGCAGATTTCATCATGGGGGTGATTACATATCAAATTTCAACAGAGAAGTGATCACAACATTATACAACTGCCAAAACACTGAGAATCATGGCCCAGGCAAGTTGACACACAGTCTTAACCATCACAGTCCACCCCTTGTCAACTTGGCATCTGTACCAATCTCTCCAAACCATACATAATCTCTGAATAAATACAATTATGAAGTCATACTTTTGCCTAACAATGATACAACTAACACATATACAACCAGAAACACAGTAGCCCCACTTACATCTTATATTTTATAAGTGAGAAGCCAAAGAAAACAAAAATATCTGATGCACATATACAAAGCAGAAATATAACAATTACAGTCCTCATTACTGCAACTAGTCACCTGGCCATAACTGGTATTTAGAACTACCTTCTTCCACCACCCATTCCATATTCCCTTGCCCTCAGCAAGCACCTCAGCTGGTCATGGTTCTTTGCCTGGTGGGGTGACCCAAACCTTCATTCCTGAAAGGTCTGGGCCATTAGTAGTCTTGTCAGAATTGAGTTGCTGTAGTTTTTCACTGACTTTAATCACAGGACATGGTAGTACTAAGATACGCCCTAAGGGATATCCTGTATTCCAGACTTTACCTCCATTATGTAATATACGTCCAATTTCCTCTTGGTAATCAAGATCAATCAAACCAGCCAATATGGTAACTCCCTTCTTTGTCTGTTGATCCAGAGGCATAAAGAGCCCAAAGTGGCCAGGTGGCATTCGTAGCTTCCAGTTCAATGGAATCAGTGATGTGTCTCCAGGTGGGAGCATTCCTCCCTTTGGAACTAAGACCTCTAGGCCTGCAGAGCATAATGTTTCAGGGACAGGGAGCAAAAATCCTGCAAGTGATGCCACTCCTACTTCCATCCCTTGATTACTGGACCCATGAATCCTGGCTATGGGAGAAACAGCACCATATATTGAACACTGGTTTAGAGTATATACAGCCTCCTAGAGAACACTGTCCCAACTCTGCAAGGTACTGCCACCTAGCTGGCACTGTAATTGTGTCTTTAAAAGGCCATTCCATTGTTCTATCAAGTCAGCTGCTTCAGGATGATGGGAACCATGGTAAGACTAGCGAATTCCATGAGCATAGGCCCACTGCCACACTTCATTTGCTGTGAAGTGAGTCCCTTCATCAGAGGCAATGCTGTGTGGATACCATGATGGGGGATAAGGGATTCTTTAAGTCCACAGATGGTTGTTCTGGCAGAAGCATGGCATGCAGGAAAGGCAAATCCATATCCTGAGAAAGTGTCTATTCCAGTAAGAACAAAATGCTGCCTTCTCCATGATGGAAGTGGTCCAATGTAATCACCTCAAGGGATGGTGCCATATCAGGGACTCAATGCTGGTCTCTGCTGCTGGCAGATTGGGCACTCAGCAGTGGCTGTAGTCAAGTCAGTCTTGGTGAGTAGAATTCCATGTTGCTGGGCCCATGCATAACCTCCATACCTGCCACCATGGCCACTTTTGTTCGGGAGGGAGTAGATGAGGAAAGAAGATGACTGGTTTCCACAGAATGAGTCTTCTTATCCACTTGATTGTTAAAATCATCCTCTGCTGAGATCACCCTTTGGTGAGCACTCACATGAGACACAAATATCTTCATTTCTTTGGCCCATGCAGAGAGGTCTATCCACATACCTCTTCCCCATAAATCCTTGTCTCCAATTTTCCAATCATGTTCCTTCCAAGTCCCTGACCAACCAGCCAAACCATTGGCCACAGCCCATGAATCAGTATACAATTGCACATCTGGCCATTTCTCCTTCCAAGCAAAGTGAACAATGAGCTGCACTGTTCGAAGCTCTGCCTATGATATGATGAGGTGAATGTTTTGCATGTCACAAGGATGTGATTTTGTGGAGGGCCAAGGGGTAGAATGTCATGGATTGAATTATGTCCCCCAAAAATGTGTGTATCAGTTTGGCTGGGCCATAATTCCTGGTATCCTGTGATTGTAAATCCTGCCTCTATGATGTTAATGAGAGAGGATGGGCGGCAGTTGTGGTAGTGAGGCAGGACTCAGTCTACAAGACTGGAGTGTGTCTTGAGGCAATCTCTTGAGATATAAAAGAAAGAAGTGAGCAGAGAGACAGGGAGACCTCATACCACCAAGAAAGCAGTGTGTCCTCTGCACCCGGGGTCCCTGCACGAAAAGCTCCTAGTCTGGGGGAAGATAGATGAGAAGGCCAACGGAGAGAGAAAGCCTCCCCCTGGAGCTGACACCCTGAATTTGGACTTTTAGCCTACTTTACTGTGAAAAAATAAACTTCTCTTTGTTAAAGCCATCCACTTGTGGTATTTCTGTTATAACGAAGACAGTGGGGAGCTAAGGATCTAAGAAGTTAAATTACTAGCCCAGACTCCAGGTGGCAGAGCCACATACAAACTCGAGTCTGTCTGCCTCCAAAGCCTGTGTTGTAGCCGCCCCACTACCCTACTTCCTACAGTCAGGTGGAATGCAGGGCAGACAGGAACACACGCCATCACAGGGCAAGCAGTACACAGCAGTGGAGAAAACACTGCCTGGGGTGAGTCTGGGGGCCTCTGTGGAAATAGCATTTGAGCCTTTCCAATGATGGGTAGGATTCTGACAGATGGAGATAGGGAGGGGAAGAGAAAGGAAGAGGGGTCAGGAAATGCAAAGTGATTTAGTGCCCTTGAAGCCTGGGCATGTGGGAGTATCTAATGAGAGGTAAAGCTAGACATCTTGGTTAGTGACCAACACTGTCCAATACAATAGCCCCTAGCCACAGATGGTTCTTCATATTTAAACTTAAATTAATTAAAATTAAATAAAAACTTCAGTTCCTCAGTGACATGGATCACATTTCAAGCATTCAACAGCCACATGTGTTTAGTGACTAACATACTGGACAATGCAGATATAAACATTTCCATCATCGTGAAAAGTTCTATTGGACAGCACTGCAGATAAAGGGAATTCACTGGAGTTTTGAGCAGGGCAGTGGCACTAGGTACCTGAAGGAGTGGTTCACGTTCTTTTACAACACTCCCCACCCTACCCCCTTAGGTATTATCCACTTTTGTTTCCTCTCCCCAGGGGCTTTGCAGAACTTTTCCATGACAGGTGCACAATACAAAAAAAAAAAAAAACCTTGCCATTGAGTCAATTCCAACTCATACTGACCATACAGGACAGAGGAGAACTGCTCCATAGGGTTTCCAAGGCTGCAACCTTTACAGAAGCAGACTGCCACATCTTTCTCCCATGGAGTGGCTGGTGGGTTCGAACCGCCAATCTTTTAGTTAGCATCCATGCACTGAACCACTGTGCCACCAGGGCTCCTTAGATGCATAATAAGCATCACAAAAATCATTTAAAACTCCACAGCACTGTCCTGGAAATGCTTAACCTGTTACCATCAACTCATAGAGACCCTCTAGGACGGTGTAGAGCGCCCCCATAGGGCTTCCAAGCCTGGAAATCTTTACGGAAGCAGACTGCCACATCTCTCCCTTGCGGTTAAGTGGTAGAACTCTGACCTTCCATGGGGGAGACCTGAGTCCAATTTCCAGCCAGTGCACTTCATGCATAGCTACCACTGTCTGTCAGTGGAGTTGTGTGTTGCTTTGATGCTGAACATGTTTTCAGCGGAGCTTCCAGACTAAGACAGACTAGGAAGAAAGGTTTGGCAATCCTCTTTCAAAAATCAGCCAATGAAAACCCTGTGGATCGCAAGCGTCCAATTCCCAACCCATTTTTTTTTCATGGAGATAGTGCAGGACAGAGCAGAATTTTGTTCCGTGGTGCATGGGGTCATCATGAGTCAGGGGCTGACTCAGTGGCAGCTAACGACAACAGTAAAGCCTTATATTATAGAATCAGATCAATGCTGTAGTTCAAAATGATTTTTAAAGAATGGGTGGTGGTATACTAGCTCATACTTGCAGGGTATTTGACGGGTTTCAAAGCACCTGAAACACATTATCTTACACAGAGTGCTCTATCCTGGTCCTCCTCTTGGTAGCACGGGCTCTACTGAGACAGAGCAACTGTGTGCTGCCTCCCCCACGGGCCAGGCCTGCTTTGTGCAGGCTGCCCTACTTTGGCTCAAAAAAAGGGAGGCTAAAATTGACTGAGGCAACATCTGGAAAGTACACAGAGCTCCACACCTAACAAGATTAATGTCTGCCAAAGGTAAGATTATTCTGAGATCTAACAACTGAGTTTGGAATGATGTCAGATGCAAAGGGAAGCCCATTTCATTGGTATAATGGCTTATGTTGCCTTGGGGTCTTCATGGGCTGGCTGGGAGTGTTCCTTGAGATCCAATTCTCTTATCCCCTCGTTGACTCATGATCCGTGCAGAGCACGTACTGTACAATGCTAACCCTGTTTGGCAGGCCTCACAAGCAGCTCCAATCAATTTCTCATCAGCAACTCAACCCTTGTCCTCTCCCAAACAGCGCTGCAGTGACAAACGTGGAAGGAAGGGGCCCCCCGCACTGACACACCACCCCCCCCCCAACCACCAGCAATGCCAGCAACTTGGCTGCCTGAACAATAAATCTCTATGTGATCTGCAGAGAAAGGGTGCCCTGTACCTGCTAACAGGGCCAAGCTACCCCTCCCCCAGGGCCTGCAAAGGCGGTGAGGGGAAGAGGTTGGAATAGAGACAGGCATCAAATCAGAAAACAGGCCTCCCCACACTCTACACCCACCCCACCCCTGCTGGCAAATAAGGCTTCTGACCCAGCCTTCAGCCAGTGAATTTTTCTACTCCGCAGGGCTCAGCATTCAGGTGCAGAGAGGAACCTCCAGAGCAAGGGAGAGGGAGGGCTGCCCGCTGCCAGCTCGGCTTTACAAATGAGCCCTTTGGCCAGCCGATGTGGAGATTTCCGCCAGGGCCTCAGGCCTGCTCTGGGTCTAACCTGCCAATAAACAAAAGCCAATATTCACTCCCCAGTGTGGTGTTTTAGATAGGGCCACATGCACACCTGGAAAGGGGAAGACAGAAGGAGGCAAGGCCTCAGGTGCAAAGACTGAATTAGTCATCTTAGCTTCAGGATACACTCAACACTGGTCCATGCAAGGCCCACTTTTGTTTTTCATTTAATCATTTCTTAGATCTTTAATAGTGGGCAAATACCTTTAATCCCATCTGCTCCTCCCCCCTCAAAAAAAAAGCTAAGATAGACCCTAACTTACACTAACCATCTGGTTTCCCCACCAATCCACCCCCTGCCTTGCCCTACCCTGGTAACCATTGCCTTGAATCTTAGGTCCATTACTACCTTGCTTTTCTTTTTATGCTGTTTTGCTGCAGCCATATGTGTCTCTAAATTTTTAATTTTCATTATTTTTGGCTTAGAAAGATGCATTTCCTCTACTTACTACCTTATTGCTAAGATTCATTCGCGTTCTTGCATGTCATTGTTGTTCATTTGTTTTGACTGAGTATAATTTCCAACTGTGTGAATACATCACAGTTTATTCATCACCCTCCCACTGGTGGGCATCTGGGCTCTTTCCAGGCTGTGGTATTGTGAACAGAGTTGCACATGTCTCCTTGCTAGACATGAGTTTCTCCAGGGACATAAACCCAGGAGTGGAATTGCTGGGTCATACGAAATGTGAATGTTCACATTTAGGACATAATATCAAAATGTTTTTCATTTTGCTTTCATTTCCTGGAGTCTCTAAGATAGTTGTTTCCTCTTCCTGTCCCCTTCAATTTTATTTTTAACATACCCCATGTTCGCAGAGATATAGCAACTCTATGTTGTTGTTGTTGTTAGGTGCCGTCGAGTCAGTTCCGACTCATAGCGACCCTATGCACAACAGAACGAAACACTGCCCAGTCCTGAGCCATCCTTACAATCGTTGTTATGCTTGAGCTCATTGATGCAGCCACTGTATCAATCCACCTCGTCGAGAGTCTTCCTCTTTTCCGCTGACCCTGTACTCTGCCAAGCATAATGTCCCTCTCCAAAGGACTGATCCCTCCTGACAACATGTCCAAAGTATGTAAGACGCAGTCTCGCCATCCTTGCCTCTAAGGAGCATTTTAGCCATACTTCTTCCAGGACAGATTTGTTTGTTCTTTTGGCAGTCCATGGTATATTCAATATTCTTCATCAACACCACAATTCAAAGGTGTCAACTCTTCTTCAGTCTTCCTTATTCATTGTCCAGCTTTCACATGCATATGATGTGATTGAAAATACCATGGCTTGGGTCAGGCCCACCTTATTCTTCAGGGTGATATCTTTGCTCTTCAAAACTTTGAAGAGGTCCTTTGCAGCAGATTTACCCAATGCAATGCATCTTTTGATTTCTTGACTACTGCTTCCATGGCTGTTGATTGTGGATCCAAGTAAAATGAAATCCTTGACAACTCCAACCTTTTCTCTGTTTATCATGATGTTGCTCATTAGTCCAGTTGTGAGGATTTTTGTTTTCTTTATGTTGAGGTGTAATCCATACTGAAGGCTGTGGTCTTTGATCTTCATTAGTAAGTGCTTCAAGGCCTCTTCACTTTCAGCAAGCAAGGTTGTCATCTGCATAATGCAGGTTGTTAATGAGTCTTCCTACAATCCTGATGCCCCCTTCTTCTTCATAGAGTCCAGCTTCTCGTATTATTTGTTTAGCATACAGATTAAACAGGTATGGTGAAAGAATACAACCCTGACGCACACCTTTCTTGACTTTAAACCAATCAGTATCCCCTTGTTCTGTCTGAACAACTGCCTCTTGATCTATGTAAAGGTTCCTCACCAGCACAATTAAGTGTTCTGGAATTCCCATTCTTCCCAGTGTTACCCATAGTTTATTATGATCCACACAGTCAGATGCCTTTGCATAATCAATAAAACACAGGTAAACATCCTTCTGGTATTCTCTGCTTTCAGCCAGGATCCATCTGACATCAGCAATGATATCCCTGGTTGCATGTCCTCTTCTGAAACCAGCCTGAATTTCTGGCAGTTCCCTGTCGATATACTGCTGCAGCCGTTTTTGAATGATCTTCAGCTAAATTTTGCTTGCATATGATATTAATGGTATTGTTCTATAATTTCCACATTCGGGGGTGGATCACCTTTCTTGGGAATAGGCATAAAAGCAACTGTATAAAAATGTTTAAATCAGGTTTTTAGCCTAATGCCTGAGTAGCATCTCAGGTAAATCACCCACATGAAAGAGAAGGGCATCTTGTCAGGCACACAGACCATAAGGAGAGCATCTATGCAGACACAAGCACCCACCCTGGTGCAGACACTGAGGCAGGCTAGTGAAATGCAAGCTGACAGTCTAGAAGCTATTTCACATTTGACAGATATGAAAAATATATAAAAGGATTAGAATAGAGCTACAGATTCCCCGTCCAAGTTTCCTTGTTCAGTGTCTTCTCCCCTAAGCCTCCCATCGCCACTTCACATACCCACATACACACGCACCACACCCCACACCCCCCACACACCACACCCCCACACCTCACACACACACTGCACCCCCACACCCAACACACACCGCACCCCCACAACCCACACACACACCACACCCCACACACGCATCACATCCTCAAACCCCACACATACCACACCCCCACACCCCATACATGCAGCCCCCTCATAGCCCACATTATACACCCCATACACACACACCTCCACACACCACACCCCCACACCCCACACACACACCACACCCCCACATCCTCACATCCCACACACACACCACGCACATGCACCCCTCACACACCCCATATTCCACACCCCCACACGCACATCTCTACACCCCACATACCACGCCTCCACAGCCCACACATGCACCCCTTACATACCCCACATTACATACCCTATACACGCACACCTCCACACCTCACACCTCACACCCATACCACATACCACACCCCCACACCCCACACACACACCACACCCCACACACACATCACACATACATGCACCCCTCACACACCCCATATTCCACACACACACACCTCCACACCCCAGACCCCACACCCCTGTACCCTACACACACACACATGCACACACATCTTTAATTAAAAAAAAAAAAGCAGAAGCCTAAAAATGGGAGAGGGGAAACAGCTTGTAATTAACAAATTTCAGTGAAAGCAGGAGTCCAAGCTGGACATCACTGAACAGTCCAGTTCACGTCAATGAATTATTTACCATGTACTTTACAATGCGACAAGCACACTGATGAATAAGACCTCTCTCACGTGCCCTCAACGGGCTTGAAGTTTGTTCACTTAACAAGACAGGATCATGCATAGGTGACAGAGTGGCAGGTTAATGCTAAGATAAGGATGCTGGCTTGGTCTCAAGGTCCACATGGTGGCAGGATTAAGTAAAAGTTAAGAACACAAGTGGACCAGACACAGAAGTTATCAAAGATGAGAAGTGATCCCTTATAAGCAAAAGGGTGTTCTGGGGGAAAATCCCCGGACAGTGATGTTGAAGCTGGGTTTTGCAGGATGAATTGACTAAGGAGGAGAGAAAACAAATCAAGAATATACTTAAAAGAATTAAATCTCTGACTCTAACTTCTTGACCTTCCCATTTTCTCCTAATTCTCAAACTTCTTCAATCTCTTTCCTGCCCCTCCTCACCCCCAGCCATGCTAAAGCAAGCACCGAAAAGTGGAGCTTCTCAATCACTGTTATGCACGCGTTATCTACATTTATTTATTTGCTCATCCCACAAACTCCAACAAAGTAAATCCCCACTGGGAGTCTACACTGTGCTGAGCTCTGGGGATACACCACTGGGCAAGGTGAGCACGGTTCCTGCCCTCACCCAGCTCCCTGTCTCCAAGGGCAGACGGGGGATTAAACAAAGACCTAACCATCAGCCGGATTCTCAGCCTGGGACAGCCCTTCCCCCATCCCATCCTCCCCTGAAACATTTTCAGTAAATTGTGCAGGATTAAAGAAATGACTGCCTCCTTCGTAATTAAAAGAATCCTGACCAGCATCCCAGGTAGCACAGCGTTCAGAGCTGAGAGACCAAAAAAATCAGGTGCTTCCTACATAATAGCCTCCAGTCTGATACCTGATAGCTGCTGGCTTCCAGAGTCAAACAAATGTCAGGGACTTTATGAAGGCCGGAAGCAAATAAGGGAGCAAGGATTGGGGTCTAGGCCTCAGGGGAGCTCAATTAGTGAGCCAGATAAAGTTAAACCAAAAGGGCATGTTCTCAGTTTCCTAGAAGCCAGCTGGAAAAGATGCCAATCCGTAAGCCTCTGTCACTCAAAAGATTAACAGAAGAGACCTCGGGGTGCCCAAAGGGAATTCTGAAACCAGCCAGATGTGTCTGCTCCTCCTGTGATACCACCACTCACAACCCAGAGCCACACATCTGGGGCCACCAAGAAACCATAGAAGAAAACTGGAGTCTTCGGGGATATGCTGAAACTCAAACACATCACCTTTTAGTGACAAGACGCCAAAAAGTGTTGTTCATCACGCTCTCTTCCAAACAGACTTGCCTGGTTCCTCTGGGTTCAGCATTTTCTCATGGAGCCATCTCTTCTTTAGAGCGGGGACAGTATCACTGGTTGGATGAGCACTCCCTGCAGCTGCTCGGTGGTGTGGAAAGCACACAGCCTTTAAATCCAGACAAACCGGAATCCGGATCCCAGAGCTACACATGCACCACAAGTGACTCAGGCAAGTTGCTGGGCCTCTGAGTCTCACATCCTCATCAGCAAACTGGCACTAAGACAGGATGACCCACCTTGCACGGTTCTTGGAAACAGAAGAGATCATGTAAAGTGCCTAGCCCAGATGTTCATAAATTGTCTCCTATAAATGTAACCAGGTAACCACATGCTCAGGACAGCAGCTTCCCCCTTGGTACTTTCTAAACACACTTGTGTGTCTGTGTGTGCGTGACAGAGAAAGAGAGAGCAAGCAAGAGAGAGCTCGCGAGCTGCTGGGCCACACACAAGCCCATGTACAGTTCCTGTTTATGCCCCATCACTTCTATCAAATTGATAAATTCAAAGACGCTGGAGAGAAATCTAACTAATGTCTCGGTTTTCCTGAGAGCCGCTAGCTTTGCCCTGAACACTACTTCCTCTTGTCCAGGAGGCAGGGCAAGAGAGCCATATGGCTTGAGACACTAGCCATGGCCAGCAGCAAATGAGCCCCCCACCATTTGTCTCCGGGCCTCTCTCCTTTCGACCCTCATGTGGGCGGACATCCAGATTTCAGTTGGGGCGCTCTGGTCTGCGTCTCTGTCTTGACTGTTCCTAATTATTGGAGGGAACACCGTGGCTCGCCTGACCTCAGAGTTTAAGAGCTGCGAGCCCTAATATCAAACCAAGCAGCTTCGTTTAAAAGGCATCCTCATCTGCATTCATAAAAGTCACTCCCCCGAGCCCTCCCTGCCCCAGCTTTGGGAATGCCTGCTGTCGAGGATTTATGACACGCCCTGGATCTAATCTGCCACACTTGAACTGCCGCTGTTGTACATCTGGTCACAAAAGCAAGAGCCAGCCCAACACGGGACAAACACTTTTCTTTTCTAAGTGGCTGCAACACTGATCTCACAATGATAGCGGAGCTTGAGGGTAATCAGCCCGGCATCTGGGCAGTCATTAAGACTCCGCAAGCTTCGCCAGGCTTTTCCTCCACACACGACTGCTATAAAGATGACTCTCAGAGAGCAAAAGCTCTGAAGAAAGAACCTGCCATCTTAACAGGTGGTAATCGGGCAAGGCAGGAGAATATCCAGGAAAGCGCAAATTGGCAGAGGAGCCAACCTTCTTTTCACAAAAATCCTAGCTACCTTCACAGGGTCTTGCACACTGCCTGCTGAGGCAAGCAGCTATCTTGAGGGACGGCTGCTCTGACATAAACTGATTCGTGGCTAGAGATTAGGGTTGCTGTTTGGGCAAATGATCCACTAGGTGGTTTAAAAGTACATTTTTTAAGGCAGTGAAATTCTTTCTTAGATCAATTGGGGGAAGGAGAGGGAGCAGTAATCGAGAAACGAAATGAACACAATGCTTGTCGGTTCCAGGAGAGTCTACAACGCCCTGGACAGCCCGTCCTGTGCACAGAATTGGCACATTTCAGATCGTTTAAAAACGCCAGTCAGACCAAGGTTCAACAAGCAGTTCAACCTCCCAGCACCGAACCCCGGGAGAAGAGACTCTCGAACGCAGGCAGCACAGCGCTTCCCTCTCCACCACCTCACCACAGTCCCCCACCTCTACCCCTCCTTCAGGGCCGTGCCCAGCACAAGGGCGCATTAAAATTATCTGCTGTGGGTTTTATGAGCAGCGATCGCTTTTTAAAACAACAACACAAGGTCCTTGTGTGGCTCGCGGGTAACCTAAAACTCCCCAAGCAGCGCTTCCCCCCCGCCGCCTCCCAAGAACGCCAGCGCTCGGGGACCGCCAGGGCGCAGCGGGAGAGCACAGGGAAGCCCTACTGGAGCCGAGAGCGTGCTCTCTCGGACGCAGGAGGCACCTCTGAGGGTCTTGGAGCAAAATGCCGTGGGAGAGAGGTTAGGAAAGAAAACTCACTCGTGACAGTTCGGGGTCGGGGCGGGGGCGGTGCTGCAAGAAAGGAAAGGGGGCAATGGGAGAAAAATTCATTGCAGCAATTTCGCCAAGAAACCCGCAAGGGACTGGGTAGTAGGTGGGGGACAGTAAGTTCTGGCACGTCCCTCTTCCCTCCCCCGCCCGGGAGGGTGAGGAGCAAAGCGGCCGCAGTCTCCCTGCTCAGGTGAACGCGCAACTGGGGACGCAGGGCGCGCGCCCCGCCCTCGGGAATCCACCGGCACGCAGCTCCCGGCGCACTTACCCTGGGGCCGGTGGTGCGGTGGCCGGGAGCCGGGGACAGCTGCACCAACACGAGCAGCAAGTGGGGCATGAGCAGACGGGCACAGCGCGCGGGCAGCATGGTGCCAGCCGGGCAGGGCAGCGGGCTGGAGTCGCGGGCTCCGCGGGGAGCACACCAGCGCCTGCCTGCCTTTCTTCCTTCCCTCGCGGGCCCTGGCGGCGTCAGGTAGCAGGCAGCGGTCCTGCGGCGGCTGCTGGCGGAGGCTGCGGTCAGAGGACACCGTCATGAACTGCCCAGAAGCAGAGCTGAAGCGCGAGCGTGTGCTCTGCGCGCGGTGCCTACTGCGCTCGGCCGGACTGCGGCGGCAGCAGGTTGGACGCAGAGCCCGAGCCATGGGAATTCCCGTTATAAACCCCCGGTGGGGCGGGGCGGAGCCAGGAGGGCGTGATTGACGCCCCGACAGGCCTGTAGCAGCTGACCCTCTGGCAGGTGACAGCCAATGGGAGAGAGGAAAGAGTGGTGGTTCGGGGTCCACCCTTCCCCCCCACACTACCTCCACCTAGTAGCGAACCCCGATTGTTCCGCTGTAGCGGATTCTCGGAGGAATCGGGATGAAAAGTAACTTTCTCTTGGCCCTTCTGTTACCAGAAGCCTAAGAGAGCTCCTGCAGCCTTAACCTACTAGAACATCGACCGGCTAACAATAAATAATGCTTTAAGCACTGGCGGTGCAGTCGTTATGGGCTCGGCTACTAACCAAAAGGTCAGCAGCTTGAATCCATCAGCCTCTCCTTGGCAACGCTAGGGGCAGTTCTACTCTGTCCTGTAAGGTCGCTATGAGTCGGAATCAACTCGACGACAAAGGATTGTAATGGGTTTGAGCATGTTATAGCACAACCACATGCGTTGTCACAACAGCCCCGTGAAGCAGGCGGGGGAAAATGCTCCTAGCCCCACTTTTCAGGTGAAGATGCTAGGGAGCAGAGGCCCGAGAACAACTGGGAAGTTGCTAGGCGACCCCCGCAATGGGTGGCCCATGATCAGCCTTAGGAGTGGGGATGGGCATGTTCACTTCTTTCGAAGAAGCTCCCTAGGGGTGACAGACCCTAAGTCCTACAGAGGCTGACCAGGCAGAAGTCACAAAGGAAGAAGGGGGAGCAGGCGCTAGGCGTGGGTAAAAGGTAGTGCCCACCCGTAGCCCGTGGTGGCTCTGGAGCTGGATGGCCAACAGGGTGTCCTTCTGTGGCCTGGGAGCCCTGGGTGTCCTGACCACTTGGAGACAACAGCCCAGCAAAACGTCCAGTCAGATATTGGAGTGCTCTGTCCAGGGCTGTCTCCTCAGGAACACCTTGGAGCTGGTTTCAGCTGCTTCAACCAAGGACCACGGTAGGCTGCACTCAACCCAAGAGCACATGGTTTGTCTTCTTATGCAGAGCAGGACCCCTTTTGTGTTTACTTCCTTCAGGACTGGTATGTGCCACCCACTTCAGGGGAAAGCCTCCTTTTCTCCAACCAGATTCTAAGCAACCCAGGGTTTAATAACTCCTCCCGGCCTGGGCCTGAGAGCCCATGTGTATGGGTTCGCTCTGCTCCCTTACCGCTCCTCTCCAGGATTAAACGTACAAGCTTCCCACCATACTCCTGCATTCAGACCTGCCAACTCCCCAGACTGCCCTCTCCAGCCTCCACACTGCACCCAGTCATCCTCCTAAAAAGCAAACCTGAATGCACCACCTCTGTTTTAGAACGCTTCAACTCTCCCCAGAGCCCTCAGACCAGAAAGCCCAAACCTCTCCCTGGAATAATAGTGAAATATTTGTGGTTGTCCAGACAAAAATGAAGAGCCTCTCTAGGAGAACTGTCTGTCTTTTCCCCTACTGGGAAATTCTGAAACGGTCAGGCAGACTCTGTGGAGCTGGGCAGCATGGGTTCAAACCCCGGGTCTGCCACCTAGTGGTATAACCTTGAACAAGTGACTTGTCTGGGGTCCAGTTTCCTTCCCTCTCTGTAAATGTGGACAAAAATAGTATCCACGGGTGAATTGTCAGAATTAAAGGAGATGGAGCATATAAAGCCCTTAGAATGGTTAAATAAGTTAGAAATATCACTCTCTGGCATTTGAAGAGGGCAGGACAAATGCCTCATCTCATTTTATCCTCACAATGATCCTGTGAAGCTGGGTCAGACAGCCCCACTCTACCTGTGGCAGTCAAGTTGATTCCAACTCATGGTGACCCCATGTGTTACACAGTAGAACTGCTCCATGAGGTTTTCTTGGCTGTAACCTTTACAGAAGCAGATAGCCAGACCTTTCTTCTGTGGCACTGCTGGGTGGGTTTGAATTGCCAACCTTTCAGTTAGTAGTTGAGCTCAAACCGTTTGAGCTCTTGGACCTATATAACCCTACTTTACAGGTAGGTAAGTGGATACTCCATGAGATTGTGACTTGCCTGGCCATGTTTGGCTGGAAAATGGCAGAGCCAATATCCAAGCCCAGGTTTTCAGAGTCTAATTCTGCCTCTGTCGTGTGATAGCTTCAATACCCAGCCTCAAATGCAGTAGGGTGAGCTGTTTCCTGTGTGCTCAGTGGGAACTTCAGTGGCCTACAAGGTAACTGAGACTTCTAAGCTTTGGGGGAAGAGGGTAGAAAGAGCCAGGGTCAGCCCTTCCTGGAAACAGCCCTTGTGATCTGGCATCCTGGGAATTTGCCCAGCTGGCCTTGTGACATTTGTCCAGCACTGTGCCTAATGCAATACTTACACCAATTTCCGCGTGCTTGCTAAGTGTCACCCACCAGGGGCTTGGCAGGACGAAAACCTTACCATCAGGCTCAGAAGCCTGACAGCTTTTTCCTGACTCTATCACCTGGCCACACGAACCCTGTCAAGCTACTCAACTTCTTTCTGCTGCTGAAAGTTTTGAAAAATCTGTTGGAGTAAGTAAATATGTGAGATGGTCCCCCAGTATCTGGCAGGAGAAAGCGTCCAGGGAGAAAGCATTGCATTAGTCCATTCCATCCGTAATACCAAACGCTGCCTTCCAGCCGGAAAGTTTATTTCCTAGTGATCACTGGTCCAAAAGTGTATTATTCTGGATTGCAACCAGGTAGCTTAGTTTAATTGCTTTCCAGTTACTTCACTGGCTACTGTTTTCTTTCCCTCTGGTTGGCATGTGGGGCCTGTCGTAACCATGGCCATTATTCAAATTATTCAAATTATGCATGTTCTTCTCCTGATTCCTCCCAAGCCCAGAGAAGGTTAGACATTCCAGAGAATTCCTAGTCCCAAACAGCGTCTCTCTGCCAGGCTCGCTCTTCTGATCCAAGCAAAAACTGAAATAGACAAGTTCCTTCTTTCCCTGGAGGCCAGGCTTATGGTCCAAAAATAAATCTAGCTATGCTGGCATCTGGTCTGTCCAGTTTTGGCCATATTCCTTGTCCTGTGGGACTCCTATTTGCAAGGGGGTATATCAATAGAAGTAAAAAAGAATACTTTCTATCAAATTTTGAGGACTGAGGGCCTCAAATATTTAGTACTAGCGAGGAACGCCAGTTCCAAATATGTCTGTGTTTCTGTAAAACCCAGGAGAGTCTCTATCACCTTGTTGTGTATTCAGAACAGAACATCTCTGTTCATTTTAACAAGCACTTTCCGTGCCTTTCCTTTCTGTGCCCAGCACAATACTCGCTATTATGAGGGATGTTTAGAATGCACACACGCTGTCCTCTGAGAGATTAAAATCTAATTGAAGGCACGGAACAGACAAACACCTGGAGACCATATCTAGGAGTATGTTTTGGGGACATAGAGAGCAGGGGCTCACCATAGACCTAATGGACAGTGAAGGCTTCATAAAGGAGGTAGGCCTTAAATGGAACTTTCAAGCAAAGCGCTTTTATAATATAAACATACTCCAATTTATGTTTGCTTCACAGTGGTTGAGAGCTCAGTTGCTAACCAAAAGGCTGGCAGTTTGAATCCATCAGCCGCTCCTTGGAAACCCTATGGGTCAGTTCAACTCTGTCCTATAAGGTTGCTATAGGACAGAGTTGAACTGACCCATAGGGTTTCCAAGGAGCGGCTGATGGATTCAAACTGCCAGCCTTTTCGGAAGAGACTTGACGATAATAGGTTTAGTTTTTGGATTTTCACTCGTGAGAACCGCTACCAACTGAGAATGGTGAGTTGTATCAAAGGTCCAGGACCGTTTTCAAATACACTACTGAGCCCAGGACACCAAGAATCCTGCGTACTGTTTCTGGATTTATAA
Organism: Loxodonta africana; assembly: GCF_030014295.1. Classification (NCBI taxonomy): domain Eukaryota; kingdom Metazoa; phylum Chordata; class Mammalia; order Proboscidea; family Elephantidae; genus Loxodonta; species Loxodonta africana. Next base: position 81,962,037 of record NC_087351.1, on the reverse strand, counting down.
CTAACTAGCCGTAACAGCATTAGTCTGGCACAGGTCCCATTATGCAGATGAGTAACTGAGGCTTACCCACAGAAGTTAACCTTACCAAGATCAGTCCTGAAATTTTAAATATATGTGACCAAAAAAAAAAAAATTACAGTGACAATTCAGAAGCTTATTTCTCTCTTTTGTACACAAACTTCATTGAAAGTCCAGGGCAGCCCCACAATTGTCAAGAATCCAGGCTTCTTTTATTATCATTCTACCATTCTTATAAGAAGCTTTCATTTCATGGTCCAAGATGGCTGTTCAGGCTCTAGCCATCACATCTGTTTTCCAGTCAGCGGGTGTGAAGAAGGGGAAAAGAAGAGTATACTTCCTTTCTTTAAGGACATCTCCAAGAAGTCACATTCCATTTTATCTCATTGTCTAGAACTTAATCATATGACACTATCCAGCTGCAAAGAAAGCTGAGAAAAAAAATGTAGTTTCAACTCCAGGAGGCTACATGTGTCCAGGGTGTATGTTGCCAAGGAAGAATAAAAAAAATATTGGGAGACAACTAAAAGTAGAGGCTATTGTCATTACCATGCCTTGAGTTGCCAAAAGAAAGAACCATGGACAAGGTAATGGTGTCCAAATGTTCAGTGGTGGCTTCCCTCTACCTCTGCAAGTCCAGCTCGTTTGTGCTCACAAACATTAATGGCCTAAGGGCCAGACACCCAGATTCTTGATGTCAGAAAAATTTACTTCTATTATTTCTCTCTCTTAGGTACCTTCAAGTGGGAGGATTTGAGAACATACTGGGATGAAGCTCAAACCATTTGGTGTCAAGAATCACAAGAAAGAACCCCCCTAAGAGACCAGTGGCCAATAATCACTGCAAATAATATGCATCCTTGTGAAAATATTCTCGGCAATCCATCTGTATTCTTCTATTTCTTTCCTTCCGTATTCCACCTATAATTGAATCTCTTTTTTCACCTGGTTACTTCTCTGTGACTTGGTTTTAAAAGTAATAATAATAGTTAACCGATGGCACAGTGGTTAAAGCACTCAGCTGCTAACTGAAAGATTGGTGGTTCAAACCCACGAGCCGCTCCACTGGAGAAAGAAGGGGCAGTCCGCTTCCGTAAAGACTTAAACCAAAAAAACCCCTGCAGCTGTCAAGTCAATTCTGACTCATAGCGACCCTATAGGACAGAGTAGAACTGCACCATAGGGCTTCCAAGGCTATAATCTTTACAGAAGCAGATCGCTGTACCTTTCTCACTTGGAGCTTCTGATAGGCTCGAACTGCTGACCTTTAACCACTGCCCACCATGGCGCTCTTGGAAACCCTAGGAGGCAGTTCTACTCTGTCCTATAGGGTTGCTATGAGTTGGAATCGACTTGATGGCAATGGGTTTGGTATGGTAAGTGCTTAGCAAACACCAAATACAAAGACCCTAATACACACTCTCACATTACTTTATCGAAAGCTGTTGGTGGTAGTAGCGTCAGACCACGTCTAACTTCTCAGAAAGGAGAATGAAAATCGCTATCATTAGCACAAAGCTGATTCCTACAAAGTGGAGGTCAAACATACCTTCAGTCTCCAGCCTGTTGAACCACTTCTGACACCAGCCACCCTCCCCATGGCACTCTCTACTTCTCTGCTGGGTTCAGTAATTTGTTGCAATGGTCACACAGAACTCACAGACCATTCTGAGGATTATGTGGTTTATTAGGGAAGTAACAGGCTACAACTCAGGGTCAGGATCAACTTGGAAGTAACAGGAACAACTCAGGAGGCAGTTCATCAATCAGGACAGCTTCCAATCAAGACAGCTCTCAGCTCCTTTTTGACCATGCTAGCCAGCAGGCCACACTTGGGCCTCTGCCACCTGGCCCCACTCAGCCTGGCCTCAGCCACTGGCCCCCACTTGGGCCTGGACTCTGCCTCTGATCCCTGTTGCAGCAAGTGTTATGGCTCTGCCATCAAGTGCCCAGAGGCACTCCCCACCCTCACCCCCCACCTCCCATCTACCAGCAAGCCTCCTGTCCAAAGGCACTCAGCAATCTAGTTCCATGGGTTGGTGAGCCCACCACAGCTGCCTCACTCTGTGGGCCAGGATGTCCACCACAGCCATCTAGCGCCAGTCTCCTGGGTCTCCCCACTCGTGCTGTCTTATGCCATCTCGTGTCATTTTGCACTGTCTCATGCCATCTCCAGTGTTACAGCTCTCTCTCTCAGGTCTAGGAGATTCTCAGCACAGTGACCCTGGGTCCAAATGATACACTCTAGTCCCGGTTCTTCTTCTTAATTGCTTGCATTGTAATTGACCAATCCCTGCAAGGATTTTACATATCTTATTTGCATAGTAAACTGCCCAACCCTTTGCCAGATTGTGGCCTAGCAAATCACCTTGGCAGAACTACAAACCCAGTGCCAAAAAGGCAAAATATAAAGAGAAATCCATTGCCCTGCACCTTGATGTAGGTATCATTATTTTCCCCATTTCACCAACAAAGAAACTGAGACTTAGGGAGGTTAAATATTCACATAGCCAAAAGGAATAGCAGAATTGGAACTTGAACCTTATCTGCCTTAGGCTACTATGAGCCTATGAGCCAATCTATGGGGTCAGCGTTATTGGTGCCATTTTGTAAATAAGTAACTGAGGCTTAACCACAGACGTTAACCTTAACAAGAACAGTCCTTAAATTTTGCATGTGCATGCAAATTGTTGGCATTCTCTTAAATCTATCCATAAGACTCAGAAAGTTGCTATATTTGTGCATTAATAAAGGTTTACTCCTATTTACAATGTGCTATGGATTGAATTATGTCTCCCAGAAAAGGTATGTTGACCTAGGGAATGTGACCTTGTTTGGGGAAATAGGGTTTTTCTTTGCAGATGTTATCTGTTAAATAAACGAAGTCATACCAGAGTAGGGTGGGCCCTAATCCCAGTCCCTTCTGAGTGGCATTTTATAAAAGAGAAGGACAGACATGGAAATAGAGACACACACAGGGGGAAGACAGATTCCATGTGACAACGGAAGCAAATGCGTCCATAAGAAACAAAGGAACGCCAAGAATTGCTGGCAGCCACCAGAAACCAGGAGAGCGGCATGGAGTATTTCCTCTCTCAAAGCCTCCAAAAAGAATCAACATGACCGACCTCCTGATTTGGACTTCTACTTTCCAGAACCATGAAAAAATAAATTTCTGTACTTTAAAGTCACCCACTTTGTGGTAATTTGTTATGATGTCCCTAGGAAAGTAAGAACCATTTATATAAAATGTTCCCACTCACCTGCTTTATTTTTCATTTGTCTGCATTATTGGCTTATTTGTTTATATAGAGGCACAGGGCCTTTCCCAGGTCTTCAGGCCTATAACCAGGTCCAAGCCTGGGGGCTCCAGAGAAAACATTATTACAAGGACCTCATTCAGACTGGGATTAAAGACTCCACTGAACAAAAAGAGGTGACTGACCTCAAGGAGCTTACAATCTAGCAAGAATACAGACATTAAGCAACCAATTATCAATAATTAATTCACTAATTACAAGTGATCGCAGCACTTCAAAGATGTACAGGGTGTCCTGGGACCATATTAAAAAGGGGAGAAACTCAGTCGGGAGGATCAATGACAGCTTTCCTGAGGAAATAATGATTAAGTTGAGACCTGAAAGACGGGTGGATGTTACCTGGACAAAGCATGGGAGGAAGAGCATTCTGGGTGTAGAAAACAGCATGTGCAAAGGCACTGAGGTGGGAGAGAACTACATTGTGACTATACCACTCCTATCCTCCTAACCTTCAGTAGCCCAGGAAAAATTGTTACCATAATCTGGGTCCAATGAACATATTTTGTGTTTTTATATTTTTAAGTCATTCTATAAATAATTTACAAGAGAACAAAAAGAATAGTTAATTAGTTATCTATTGCTATGTAACAAATTACTGATAAAATTTAGCAGCTTAAGATAACAAACGTTTATTATGTCGCAGTTTCTGTAAGTCAGGAATCTGAGAGTGACTAAACTGGGTGACTCTGACCAGGGCCTCTCATGAGGTTGCAGTTAGGGCCAGCTTCATGGGCATGTAACCTGTGCAATCAGGAAGGACCCCATGCTTGGTTTAATGTTCTGCTATTGTCCTTTGGGGAGCCTCTAGGTGGTGCAAACAGTTGATGCTCTCAGCTGCTAACAGAAAGATTGGAGGTTTGAGGCTACACACAGGCACTTCAGAAGAAAGGCCTGATGGTCTACTTCCAAAAAATCAGTCACTGAAAACTCTATGGACAACTGAACAACAAAAAGACAAATAATCATAATATGGGCAAAGGACTTATATAGACTTTTCACCAAAGAGGACATTCGAATGGCCACCAAACACATGAAAAGATGCTCAGCATCATTAGCCATCAGAGAGATACAAATCAAAACTACCATGAAACACCACTTCATTCCCACTCGAATGGCTAAGACTAAAAAAAATACAGAACAACAAATGTTGGCAAGGATGTGGGAGGAAACTGAAATGCTTACCCATTACTGGTGGGAACGCAAAATGGTACAGCTGTTGTGGAAAACAGTGTGGTGGTTCCTCAAAAAAACTAAAATAGAACTACCATCCCACTGCCTTCAAGTCAATTCCTACTCATAACGACCCTATATGACCCAGCAATTCCACTTCTAGGTATATGCCCTGAAGAGTTGAAAGCAAAAACTCAAACAGACTTATACACCAATGTTCATTGCAGCACTATTCACAGTAGCCAAAAGGTAAAAACAGTTTAAATGCCCATCAACAGATGAATGGATAAACAAAATGTGATCTACACTATGATGGTTAAGGTTGTATGTCACCTTATCTGTGCCATGATCACAGTGTTTTGGTAGTTGAATAATTTTGTAATCACTTCCCTGTTGAGATTTCATATGTGATCACCCCCATGATGGGATCTGCTGTGAGTAGCCAATCACTTGAAGGGACTTTCCTTCGGCGTGTGGCCTGGGTTCAAATATAAGCAGACATTCTGGCAAGGCGTGGGGGCTTTTGCTCATTCTGGATGCTGCAACTGGTTCCTGTTCATCTGACCTCCGGTTCTTGGGACTTGAGCTAGCAGCTTACCTGTGATCTGATCTTGGAATTCTTCGATCATCACAGCCTGTGAGCAAGAGCCCTGCTCTCTGACCTGCTGATTTTGGGTTCACCAGCACCTGTGGCTACATGAATCGGGAGAACCCTCTATCTTGCTCCACGGACTTGGGACATTCCAGCCTCTAAAACCCCGTGAGCCATTTCCTTGATATAACCTCTTTAGATACGTAGATAGATTAGACGGATGGATGGACAGATGGACGGATGGACAGAGGGACGGAGGGACGGAGGGAGGCTTTACTGGTTTTGCATCTCTAGAGAACCCAGCCTAAGACGCATACATACAATGGAATGCTACTCAGCCAGTAGGAGAAAGGAAGTCTTGATATATAATAAATTATGGAGGGAGCTGGAAGACATGATGCTGAGTAAAACAAGTCAATCACTAAAGGACAAATATTGTATGACCTCACTTATAAAAAGGACCAGACAAGACAAATATAAAGAGAAGAAAGTTTATTAGTGGTTACCAGGGGTGGGAGGGAGAGGGAAAGGGGTGGTTAATGGTGATACAAAAACCACATTGATTCAGGTTAGGGTTGCACAGGCAATTATTGTAACTGCTGTCAATAAGTTGTAAACCTGTAAAAAGTTGAGTTGGCAAAAATGTGTGAGCTATATATTTACAATGACAAAAAAAAAAGGAGTGGCTGATGAAGCTGATTATGTACAACCAAAAACCTCACGAGATTTGGTTTCTTGGTGTCATGGATTGAACTATGTCCCCCAAAAATGTGTGTATCAACTTGGTTAGACCATGCTTCCCAGTATTGTGTGGTTGTCCTCCATTTTGTGATTGTAATTTTATGTTGAGACGATTAGGGTGGGATTGTAATACCACCCTTACCCAGGTCTCCTCCTTGATCCAAGGTAAAGGGAGTTTCCCTGGGGTGAGGCCTGCACCACCTTTTATCTCAAGAGATAAAAGCAGCGAGTTGGGGGACCTCATACCACCAAGAAAGCAGCACCAGAAGCAGAGCACATCCTCTGGACACAGGGTCCCTGAGCCTGAGAAGCTCCTTGACCAGGGGAAGATTGAGGACAAGGACCTCCCTCCAGAGCCCACAGAGAAGGAAAGCCTTCTCCTGAAGCCGATGCTCTGAATTTGGACTTGTAACCTACTAGACTGTGAGAAAATAAATTTCTCTTTGTTAAAGCCACCTACTTGTGGTGTTTCTGTTATGGCAGCCCTAGATGACCAAAACACTTGGTTTGGAGGTTTAGGGTCATGATTTCATGGGACAGCCTAGTTAATTGGCCTAATAACATATTTAGTACTTCTATTCTAACTCCTAGTTCATTGCATAGTGCCTGGGGTCTCAAAAGTTTGCAAGCAGCCATCCAATTTGTTTCTATTCCCCTGGAATAACACAGGAAGAAAGAGAGTCAGGAATAGGAGGAGGATATGGAATGTGTGGCTAATTGCTTCCAAGAACGACTGCCTCCTTGGCCATGAGACCAGAACAACTGGATGGTGCCCAGCTACCATTACTGAACATTTTGATCAAAGATTCTATAGAAGGATCCTGATCAAAGGGGGGAAAATGCAGAATTGAAAATTATCATGGATTCCAGACTTTCTGGAGCCATGAAGGTTGGATGAACCCCTGAAACTATTGACCTGAGATAATCTTTAAACCTTAAAACAAAAATATCCCCTGAAGTCTTCTTAAAACCAGCCAGTAGTTTAATAAAGAATGTCTGCCTTGAGCATTGTGCTCTTTTTAAGGTCTATCTATATGGGAAACCCTGGTAGCATAGTGGTTAAGTGCTACAGCTGCTAACCAAAGAGATGGCAGTTCAAATATGCCAGGTGCTCCTGGGAAACTCTATGGGGCAGTTCTACTCTGTCCTATAGGGTCGCTATGAGTCAGAATCGACTCGACAGCAGGGGGTTTGGTTTTCGGTTTTTGGATATGGGATCAAACTGACAACAACTTGAAAGATTAGATAGGAACCATGGGGGCAGTGGGTTTATGCTAATGGGGGGAACAACTCAGAGAAGGAGGGTAAGAATGGTTGCACAGATCAGTATGTAATCAATGTCACTGAATTATATATGTAGAAATAGTTGAATTGGCGTATGTTCTGCTGTGTACAGTCTAAACAACAAAAATAAATAAAATGTTTTTTTAAAAAAAGAAAACCCTGTGGAACACAGTTCTCTTCTGATACACATGGGGTCATCATGAGTCAGAATTGACTTGACAGCAACTGGTTTTCTCTACCATTTAGCAGGTCCCCATCTCAGTCACATCCTAGTGAAATATACAAGTGTCCAAGTAGGCATGAGTAATAATGTTCAGAATAGCATGGATTGTAATATTGAAACATCGAAAAATTGGAAACCTCCTAAATGCCCATCTGTAAAAATTGGATAAAGGGGCACTGAGTTTCTGTTAGTGATAAAATTTGAAAATATATAGTGGTAATGGTTGTGCAATATGATAAACATAATTAATGTCATTGAATTATACATGTAAAAAATGTCAACAAGGCAAATGTTTTGTGTATATATATATATACTTTAAAAAATTTTTTTATTTTAAAAAATAATAAAAACTAAAAAAAAAGGAAAGTTCCGAGAAAACAGTAAGTACATGCGGCATAACAGCAAGAGCTAGGGAAGCCCTAGAGTAGTTGAAGATTCTGAGTTTTATTTCTCTGCAGTAGGGGGTCTTAAAGCTGCCGCATATGAAAAAGGAACAAAAGAAAGCTAGTCTCTCAGAAATTATAGTTAGTTCAGGAGTCAAGTCATTCAAGGCTGAAAAAATCAGATGAAGGTAATAAGAATAATTATGATAATGTTAATAATAATAATATCGAATATTTTAACACTATGTGTTAAGCATTGTTCTATGCATTTTTTAATTAATATACTTTATTTTTTAGAGCAATTTTAGGTTTACAGAAAAATTGAGCAGGGAGTACAGAGAACTCCCATGTACCTTTTTTCCTTGTTATAAACATCTTGTATTAGTATGGTACATTTGTCATAATTCATAAAAGAATATTGATTATTATAAACTAAAATCTATAGTTTACATTCCAGCATCACAGCAACATGCAAGCCCCACAGCACGACAAACAGAGGCCTTGAAGCACTTACTGAGGAAGATCTAAGACCACAGCCTTCAGTATGGATTACACCTCAACATAAAGAAAACAAAAATCCTTACAATTGGACAAATAAGCGACATCATGATAAATGGAGAACAGATTGAAATTGTCAAGGATTTCATTTTACTTGGATCCACAATCAACACCCATGGAAGCAGCAGTCAAGAAATCAAAAGACTTATTGCATTGGGCAAATCTGCTGCAAAGGACCTCTTTAAAGTGCTGAAGACCAAAGTTGTCACCTTGAAGACTAAGGTGCGCCTGACCCAAACCATGGTATTTTCAATCGCATCATATGCTTGTGAAAGCTGGACAATGAATAAGGAAGACAGAAGAATTGACGCCTTTGAATTGTGATGTTGGCAAAAAATATTGAATATACCATGGACTGCCAAAAGCCATGAGTCGGGTCAACTTGACGGCAGCGGATTTTGGTTTTTACCAAAAGAACGAATAAACCTGTCTTGGAAGAGGTACAACCAAAATGGTGCTTAGAAGTAAGGATGGTGAGACTGCATCTTACCTACTTTGGACATGTTGTCAGGAGGGATCAGTCCCTGGAGAAGGACATCATGTTTGGTAAAGTACAGGGTCAGCGGAAAAGAGGAAGACCCTCAACGAGATGGATTGACACAGTGACTGCAACAATGAGCTCAAGCATAGCAACAATTGTAAGGATGGTGCAGGATCAGGCGGTGTTTTGTTCTGTGGTACATGGGGTCACTATGAGTTGGAACTGATTCGATGGCACCTAACAACAACAGCAACATAGATTGCATTAGGACTCCTCTTCCTGTTGTACAGTTCTATGGGTTTCAAGAAATGTATAATGTCATGTGTCCACCATTACAGTGTCATACAAAATAGTTTCACTGACCTAAAAATCCCCTGTGCTCCACCTATTCATCCTTTCCTCCCTCCCCTGGAATCCTGGAAACTACTGATTTGTTTTATTGTTGCTATAGTTTTACCTTTTCTAGAATGTCATATAGTTGAAATCATATAGCATGTAGCCTTTTCAGACTGACTTCTTTCACTTAGCAATATGCATTTAGAGTTCTTCCACGTCTCTTCACAGCTCGATAGCTCATTTCTTTTTATCACTCAATAATATCTCATTTTATGGATGTACAACAGTTTGTTTAGCATTAACCTATTGAAGGATATCTTGATTGCTTCCAAGTTTTAGAAATTATGAATAAAGCTGCTACAAACATAAAGAAAAAAAGAAAACCTTATGGAGACCAGTTCTACTCTGACACACATGAGGTGACATGAATCAGAATCAACTCGACGGCAACTATTTTGGGAGGGTTTTGTCATGGTCTTGAAATCCTTAATAATTTTTGAACAAGAGGTCTTACGTTTTAATATTTCACTGGGCCCCACAGCTAGTCCTGGTTGCAGTCAAGCTCTCAGCCAGGGCTACAGTCATGTGGAGCTGAGGGTTCTACTTCCAAGGTCACTCACTTGGTTGTTGGTAGGCCTCGGGTCCTGGATGGCTATTAGCCAGTACCTCCGTTCCTCTCTGCATGGGTCCTTACAACATGGTAGCGGCTTACCCCAATAGTAAGTGATCAGAGAGACCAAGATAGAAGCCGTGGTCTTTTATAACCTAATCTCATGAGTGGCATACCATCACTTCTGCTATATTCTATTGATCACAAAGACCAACCCCAGTACAATGTTGGAGAAGACTATACAAAGGCATGAGTACTAGAAAGCTGGGATCATTAGGGGCCATTTTGGAGCCTGACTACCACAGAGAGTGAAAAACAACTTCACTAGAAATGTTAATAAGATTGTGTACGGGACAAAGAACTTAATTTGGCCTCTTTGTTTCTGAATCTCCAATCCCACCCTGGCAACAGAACTTAGAAAGGAAGGGGGCATGATACAATCATACATATTCACTAGGTCATGCATATGCATTAGGCCCTAATGACTAAGCAACCCTGAACCTTGGAGCTTCCTCTTTTTAGGCTTCTGGAAGTGGTGAGAACATCTATGCATGGTAGAGCAAGGCACACCCCTGGGGACAGTGGAAGTCTCTTTGCTGTGAACTCTCCCAGACCTGCCTGATGCATCTGTTCACTTTTATTCTTTCTGGTTATAATAAATGTAAATATTTTAATAAAATAAAACTGTTGTCGTCAAGTCGATTCCGACTCCCAGCAACCCTGCAGGACAGAGTAGAACTGCCCTATAGGGTTCCAGGAAGCAGCCGGTGGGTTCAAACTGACAAAGTTTTGGCTAGCAGCCAAGCTCTTAACGACTTAGCCACTAGGGCTCTATAGGTGAATTTTGTGAGCCATTCTAGGAAACTAACAAACCCACAAGGGGCAATAAGACTCTGGCTTAACTCAGGGTGGCTAATTCAGAGAATTAGCAGTCGATTGGTGAAGATTCCAGCTTTAGGTGACTTGTGGTCAGGGCAATGCACTCCAGGCAGTTGATGACAAAGGGAAGAGTCCTTTTAGCTTGTGACCAAGCCCCAGAGGAGTTAGAGAGAGGGGCTGGCTGGTGTGAAGTATACGGAATTGTGCAGACTCCTGAGCCTACAGTTGGCCCTGGGTGACTACAAATGTTTTGAGCTCACTCAAAGGAGGCGGGGAAGAAGTCCAACCTAACTCTGGGTAGTTAGGATCAGAGAGAGGGAGTGCCAAGGAAGTGGCTGGCAAGGAGGAAATGATAAATGTGGGGTTTGCCCACCTTGTCCCTTTAGTAGTGCAATTAGCGGCACAAATGTAAATATAATAAACCCAAATGTTTATTCCATATTTTCCTAGTTTTAAAGGAACATACCTGATAGACAACAACCTTTGACTGAAACCATCTGCTCATCAGCGGTCATGAACCTGGCATATATTCATCTTGTAAATACTGATTCCAGATTTTAGATGTATTTCTAATTGGTCCTAGCTTATCGTTCCTTATGGTTCTTCTGTTTGCACTTGCATCATTAAAACACAACACTTTTAAAAACTTTAATGGTTCATAATTTGGTTGAAGAGAGAATGGCCATCTACCTCCTTTGCTTGTAACTGAAACACATTTTTAATTTAGATTTAAAAACAATTTAAAATCTTCAATTAGTATTTTCATTTCTACATTATCTGTTTCCTAGTGTACACATCTGCCTTAAGCATTTGTCCATTTATAAATCATTTCATGTAAATTTTGGTGCAAAAATCTAGAAAATGAAGGAATACTGTCATGTCCTTTTAGCAAAATAGGAAGGTCCACATTCTGGTTGTAAAATATTATGTAATAAAGTCCATCTTGCTGAGTGACTAAGTGAATGAAAACACCATATTTCCTTTTTGACCTTAAAAATATATTCTTGGCATCTCCTGTCTGGAGGGGAGATAGGAGGGTAGAGAGGGTTAGAAACTGGCAAAATTGTCATGAAAGGAGAGACTGGAAGGGCTGACTCATTAGGGGGAGAGTAAGTGGGAGTATGGAGTAAGGTGTATATAAGCTTATATGTGACAGACTGACTATGATTTGTAAACGTTCACTTAAAGCTCAATAAAAATTATTAAAACAAGAAATACATATATTCTTAGTTCATTGATTCCTTGAGTCTAGGAAAAATAATGTAGAATATTGTCATCTGAAGACTTATAGGCTAAGATTTGTCTTACACAATCAATTTTGTCATCATTATTTGTCCAAACTGTAGCATGCTACTGTCTCTTGGCATTTATTTTCTGTTATTGAAAAATTAATGAAACCTCTTCTCTCAATCTTCTCTTTGCCGTTATGATAGCCAACCCAGCCAGGAGCTGCTTAGCCATTATCAGACAAAGACTTAAGTGATAGCATTGGGTGTGGCTCAATTGGGAGCTGCTCAAACCAAGCAGAACCTGCCCCTCCTGTCCATTGTCCTCAAAGCACTGGGTGTGACTCAAGCCAGTCAAACCCAGTTTACCAGCCTATGTGCGAAAGAAAATGCAATTTGTCTTGTGCCTGTGCACCATGATAACCTATGTAGTCCATAATGTTTGTTTGTACTTCCTTGTGAAAGACAGTATAAAAAGTTCTGCCTCCCTTTGTTGGGGGAGCTTGATTTGAGGTAGATACGTCCGTGCTCCTTGCCTTCGTGCTTGCAATCAATACTCTTCCTCCCTCCTCATCTAGGTGTCTTTGTTGACAAGAAGCCAGACCGAGCAGGACCCACTTTGGGTAATAATTATAGGCAGAAAAAGAAAAATTCAGAATTCTCAACTGTGTTCAGTGAAAGCTAAAAGCTGATAACAAAAATGGTATCTCCAGTCTTTTACATCTTCTTGAAGAATGAAGTAATATTATAGGCAGTTCAGTAAGAAAACTGAACCCACTGCTGTTGATTCAATGCCAACTCAGAACTGATAAAATTTATTACACAATTGCATCATCTTTCTAGGTTATCCCATCATTTTTCAGTTTTCTTATTGTTTTAGTCTTTTTCAGCATAGTTGGGAATGATTGATGAGCAATGATAAAACAATTTCTAGGATGACAAAATAGCAAAACATTTCAAGATACAGGAAAAATTAAGATCACTAAGATCTCATAATGTATCTACATTTACAAAAGGGTCCAATGTCCCTATATCATAATTACAAAATAGACCGAGTTCATTCTATTTTTAAGTAAAATTTATCTTTTTGCTTTGGAAGACATCTAAGAAAGAATAAAAGCCAAGAAATATCAATCTTTACAAATAGTTAAAAGTGCTAAAAATGTTTCAACTAAACTTGAGTCAGATGGGCCCTGATGGTACTAGATGTAATGGATTTGGGAGCAGTGGCACCACTGACAGAGCCCTGGTGGCGCATCGGTTAAGAGTTCGGCTGCTAACCAAAAGATTGCCAGTTGGAATTCACCAGCTGGTCCTTGGAAACCCTATGGAGCAGTTCTACTCTGTCCTGTAGGGGCACTGTGAGTGGCAATGGGTTTGGTTTGGTTTTGGTTGGCACCACTGACATGGCCTGAAGCAGACACTATTCATGCCTCACCCATGTCACCTCAGCTCACTGAGTTTCCCAACAGCCTCCTAACTTCAACAATGTAATCAGTATCACTGAATTGTACCTGTAGAAATTGTTGAACTGGTGTATGTTCCAACAACCACCAAAATAAATAAATATGTAGCTATTTAAAACCATTAAAAATGCCTTATCCATTTGACAAAATGTTGGAATGGGCCCTGAGGATAGGGAAAAAGAACAGGCTGATCTTATTTAAGAAACAGCCTGGTGCAGTGGAATGGCACTGGGCGTGGAGATAGAGGACTTGGATTCCAACCCAGGGTATCTCTGGCTTCAATTACCTCTTCTACCAAAAGGGGTAATAAAGTCTTCTTCACAAAGTTGTTGGGAGTAATAAATGAAATAATGTGTTCTGGTAGAATGCCCTGTCAGAGATTAAATTTGTGTTTTTAATCTTCTTTTTTACCAAGATAATATGCCAGAGACTTTGGAGTGTTGGCAGAGGCAGAAAATCACCTCAAAGCAGGTCTTCATTGTTTTTGAAGAATCACTTGAGTGGTCTGCTTTAGTTATGCAAATGAAGGAGCGGTAGGTCTCAGAGTCCTGGGAGAAGGGTATCACAAGGCCTTTTGTGTAGTAAAAAAAAAAAAAAATAGTAAGCAGTTTTTTAAAACTGCCCAGCTCCTTTCCAGGAACTTGGTTACTGAAGGAGGAAGAGGGACTCTGGTTGCATCCGCTGGCAGCAGGGGCCTTTCTGACTTGAAGCCTTCATGGAGCTGCTTGCCTCCTGGTAATGGTGTGCTAGGACAGACTGTGGAGAGCAGTAACATTGGGGCTCAGGTCTAAGGCAGGCCCTCTTGATCGTGTGTGGATGAAAGGGGAGGAGGGCATGGTTCCTTGAGGGAGCAATGCCATACCTCCTGGAGAAACAAGATGAGGAGTTTCTGTCTGACCCCAAGTTCTGCTTTTCACCTCAGAGGATTCCTTCAACAGCTTAGCTGGTGTGTCCCCTCACTGTGGCTTCCAAAGACTCAACCACTGCCTCATCTGTGTGCCACCTGGTGCTCTGCAGTCCAAACCATGGGCAGGCAGTTGACCCATCCAACCTTCCAAGGTGGCATTCCAGAACATGACGATGAGGTCATCCCCTTCACCAAGGATAATACTAACCACCTGGCAGCCACCTGTGCCTCAGGAGACCAGGATGCTGCTTACATCCCTACTTCAGACACAGCTGATCACTGATAGCCATGGAGAAAAAAAAAAAGCATGAGGCAATTAGGACCCTCCTCCACAGGAAGCCACAAGCACCAAGGGATCCCTGGATGCATAATGGGGGGGAGGGGGTGAACCTTCAGCAGGTGAGGGCTTGTGCATCACAGACTCAAGCGTGCCATGCCATCCGTACCCCAAACTGTACGAAGACTCAGTGACCTAGCAAGGTCCTCACGCGATACCTGGTCAGGGTTCAGTATGTGTAGCTCTCCCTCTCCTGCGCCTGATTTCCCCCTCTAACTCACTTCCTGTCTTTCTCCTTTAGCTTCAGTCATGGGGTCTTTTTTGCTGTCACAGCCTCAGTAATGATGTGTGTTTTGGTGACTCTCAAACTGATACCTTCAGCCGTATGCCTCATCTACTCTTCAACCCTACTTCTCCTTTTGTATGTCCGTCCTTTGTTTCAGACTGCACATAAACAGAGCTCATGATCTCCTCCTCACCACCACCAAAGTCTCACTTTGGCCACTACCCGTAGCGCCTCCAGACAGCTGGTACTCCAGGTTCAAGGCCCCCCCCACCCCACCCTACTTCCAAATCCTGCCACTTTCCCTCAAATGTGCAGTCACCATTTCTGTGGTCTCCCGCTCTGTCAGGGGTTTCCTCCAAGTTCTAATGGATTTCCTGAGACAAGGGCATCATATACTATCGCCATCATATCATCCTTCTGTTCAAGGATCTCTAGTTATCTGGGTTTTATGTTGTTTTTTTACTTATTCTAAAGGAACATGCATTATATTTGTGATAAAAGGAAAAGTGCTATTTAAAATATAAAAAGGAAAGGTCAAACCCTGCTCCCTCTGCCTTCCCACTGCACATTCACCATAAATTTTCATACCCCGGACTCCATGGCTCCCCATCAGGAGCTCCCCATCCCAAGTGTTCTATTTATTCTTCAAACATTTGGTGAACACCTACTCTGGGCAAGGCCTTGCAAGATTCAGCCTCCATCTTTACCTAGACTATCTTTCTCTCCTGTTCAACAAGTCAACTGACCTCCTTCCACAGCGGTTGAACATGAAGGGTAAAACTGTTCAACAACCAGGAGAAATAAATGTAAATCTAATGGGTTTTTTCCATGAGTTCCATGAGCAATCCAAGGGTCACGGCCTCCAGACACAGCAGCACTTAATAAGGAGCTGGAGTCTGGAAGGCTGGGCAACACCATCTGCAACTTCCACTCTCCAGGATGCACTGCTTGGAGCCACTCCAGGCTTTGCAACCAGCCAAGGAGGCAGCCTTGCCCTCAGCCAGGAAACACTCCCTGGCAGGTCACAGGTGCACTGCAATCACTCCTTTATGCCCCTGGACCTCAGCCCTTCCACGGTCATCCTCCCAGCCAGCTGCTGCTGTGTCTGTGCTGTTGGCCTCTCAGGGCCACTCCTCTCTGGCCAGTTAGACCACAAACATCTGGAGGTTGGAGCTTGTATCTGCTATTTGGGCTTCCTGTCCTCAATAAAATCAAAACCCATGCTCGATCACACTCCTTAGCTAGGCAACTAAAATAGTCAGATGATACCAAGGTAAAGGATATTGAAGTGGCCAAATTGAATAAGTGACTTTAAAATTGACTAAGATGAAGTGCAGATTAAGAAGAGATTATTTGTTATTGCTGTTTTCCCATGTGAGAGGTGTATTTGCAATAAGAACATGGAAAAAATTCCTTGGATATATTTCATTACTACATCTGTGCCTTAACCAGACGTCTTGCACAATTAGACATCTGTCCAAAGACAGAAAAACTTGAATTTGGATGCTTGTAATAGAGGCAGGAAAAAAGCACATAAGAGTTAAGAGTCCCATTTTGGAAGTTAACAGAGTTTGGTTCAAATTCCGTCTCTGTGACTTGCTAGCTGACCACGGGCAAGTCACTCCCCTTCTTAGAGCTTCAATTTTCTCATTTGTCAAATGAGAATTAAACATTCCCTATGGTGTTGTTGTGAGGGTTAAATGTATTAAAGCAACTAACAGTGCCTGGCACATACCCAAAACCAACCAGTTGCTGTCCAGTTAATTCCAGCCCATGTGGGTCAGAGTGGAACTGTGCTCCACAGGATTCTCAATGTCCGATTTTTCCAAAGTAGATCACCAGGTCTTTCTTCCCAGGCATCCCTAAGTGGGCTAGAACCACCAGCCATTTGCAGCACCCAGGGACTCTGCCTGGCACAATTCTGACTCACAGCAGCCCCGTGTAAGGGTAGAACTGCCCCATAGGGTTTCCTAGGCTGTAATCTTCATGGGAGTAGATCAACAAGTCTCTTCCCTGACAAGACTTGTTTGGGTTTGAACTGCTGACATTTTGGTTAGCAGTTGAGTGCTTAACCAGTGGGCCATCAGGGAGTATAGTAGGGGTTTAATAAATAGTAGATAATATCAGCAGTTTGGATCCGCAAGGCACTCCTTGGAAACTCCATGGGGCAGTTCTACTCTGTCCTATAGGGTCGCGCTATGAGTTGGAATCGACTCGACAGCTCTGGGTCACTGAGTTAATATCACATTGTTGTCTTTAGTCCTCAGCAGCAACTGGTGAGTCTTGATCCACTCATGGCCTTTAAGTAGGATTAAAGAAGGAGAAAAGGAAAAGCAGATGAGTAGAGACACCCCACACTGAGAAGTGAGGGGGTTATAACTAGA
Organism: Loxodonta africana; assembly: GCF_030014295.1. Lineage (NCBI taxonomy): Eukaryota > Metazoa > Chordata > Mammalia > Proboscidea > Elephantidae > Loxodonta > Loxodonta africana. Next base: position 81,944,896 of record NC_087351.1, on the reverse strand, counting down.
CAGAAAGGTAGAGGAAGGACAGGACCCAGGGAGACCTAAGTTCAAAAAGTACCCCAGGAAGAAGAGAGGGGGACCTAGGAGGACCAAGAGAGAAAAAGACCTGAAGGAGGACTCGTGTAAAAAGAGGGCCAGTGTAGCATTGTCAGATATGTAGAGTAGGGTTGCCAGGACATCCAGTTAAGTTTGAATTTCAGATATACAATAAGTAATTCTTTAATGTCAGTACATCCCACATATTGCATAGCCTATTGCATGGAACATACTTATACTAAAAAGTATTCGTTGTTTATCTGAAATTCGAATGTAATTGGGAATCCTGTATTTTTATTTGCTAACTCTGGCAACCTTAGGTCAGAGACGTGGCTCCTACTTCACGCCTTTATAGAAATCTCTTTGTGATGTTACTGATTCTAGAATAACCTGATACCTACATATCTGGGCAGGGCAGCAGTTGGTAGTGCAGCGGATAGAACAGGATTCTTCGCTTTGCAAATGTATTCTTTCACAGTTGAGGTCTTATAAATAGTAAGCTCTCTTAATCTTAACATGGAAATGAATTTTTTAAACTTAACTTCGCACACCCACTTTTGAAGGAGCCCGCCTGTCAAAGCTTAAGGAAGGGCAGACAGCAGTCCCTAAAGCTGTGGTTACTCTGGCTTCCGAGAGCCGAAGAGGTGGGTAAGCAATACCAATGTCCACTACAGAGGGGTCTCGGTGATAAAAACGAAATCACCATCCTGCGCCCAGAGGGCTCATCTTCTTCCCACAGGCCCCAGCTGTGGAACAGTCTCTGTACCTCCTGCCCAGGCTGCTGCCGCCATTTACATAAAGGCCAGTCCTGGAATGCCCTGAAAGCAGAGACCTAAAGAGGGCTTTGTCTATGTAAAACTAAACACGATTCTCCCGCCTCAGCCCGAAACTGATTAAAAGCTGGAGTCATTCAGCTTTGTTTTGAGAAGTGCCAGGGATTTATGCTCCAGGTCCCCCCCTTTCCTTCTCACTATTTCCAGCTGCTGAAGCACATCAGTGTGAAAGACCACACACCAGCAGGCCCAGTGGTGCCTGGAGGAGATTAAACCCTGGTGGGCAGGCAGCAGCAGAGGCCTCCCTCCTGGGAGTGGGCAGCCCAGGAAATCCCCATGTGAAAAGGAACTGAGCAGGGAGAGGGGAGTTCAAGGAGAGAATCCTCCATGCTGACCCTGGTCCCCCACCTCTTGCCTGTTCTTCAGTCAGCCCAAGGGAGGGTCAAAGGCAAGTGCACAGAGAAAAGGGCAGTCCACCAAATTGGATGTGGTGAAACATGCCTTCCCTTTCTACATCTTTGATTTTTTTTAATTATATTTATTTATCACATAACAAACTTAATTTGAGGGAAATCCAGGCAGCTAAAAAAAAGAGGCATAGTGTGGGTTTCAAACCCAGCTCCATCAACTTATTGGGCATTCTTGGACAACTCTGCTGAGCCTCAGCTTGGCCTTACTTTCCACCAGGGAGGCTCTGAACCCCAACTAAGGTGTGTGACTGAGTTTTTTTCCTTCATACAGTCTGAAGTGAGCTTGTGTGTTTGCTTACTTGCTTATCATTCGTCTTGCTAGATCAGAATGTCAGGGACTTTTTTTTCTGCTGTGTCACTCAGCATTGAAGACTCAGGGGCAAAGCCAGAATTTGGAGTTGAGGTCTAGATAATTCCAAAGCCCAAACTGTTTTCCCAATTTTCCAGAATTGCGGTGGCTAGCACAATGCCAAGCATCAAGTTGGGGCTCCACAAATATTTTTTAACAGACTGAATAGAGTATAGAAGGTGTACTGATGAAGAAAGGGAGTGCTGAGCATGAGAGCAGACCTTTCCACCTAAGCAAACCTTTTTCCTTCCCTGCCACCCATGTTCTCAAGATCACAGGGGATATTTTTGAGTGCTTGAGATTTCTCAGCTATTTTTCTTACATCACGTTTTGAAGTACATGGAGGCTAAATGTATGTTACTGGGCTTTACTATCTTATTCCCTTCTCCTTTGCCTTTGAAACCCAGTGTCCTCATCAGCAATGCTGAGGGAGAGGCTGGGGGACATGGTATGGGGTTCCTTTCTGAGGCTGCAGCAGGGATCTTCAAGGGAACTCTCTTTCCAGCCCCACCTGCCAAGGACCCTACCAACAGATCGGATTGTCGGGGGTTAAAGGGCATAAAAATAAGGCAGAAGGCACTGGAGGGCGAAGTCAGAGATTCTGGTGGGCCCCAGAAGAACAGGCCTAAGCCAATGGTCACGTGGGCAAGTCTGTCCTGGTAAGACTGAGAGGTCTTTCTCTCTCCACATCATGACCATTTGATGCTTTCCCCACTCCTTCCTACCCCTCTACCATCCCCCCCATCTCCCATCCTCCCATTCCCCAATGCTGTAATGAAAAATTCATGTTAAAAGTTTCACATGTGATCTGATTTTCAACACTTTAATTGGATTAATAAAAGCAGGGAGTGTAGTGAGCCCACAGCCCTTCCTCTCCGGGATCTCCCTCCCACCACTTCCACACACCCTTTCCTCTACTTGATCCTTTTCCAGGTTTAACTCTCTTTTTGCCACTTCCTTCCTTCTCTCTCCATGCTCTTCTCCCAGCTGTATCTCTCTTTCTTACCTTCTTGCTCACTCCCAGCAGCCTCCTCCTCTCTGTTCCCAGTATTTTCTGGTCTTCAGAAAAATTTTCTCTTTCTTCCCTAATTGAAGGAAGAGCAGTCCAATTTCTTAAAGACCTGATGAATGGAATATTTCTAAAGAAATTCAGTTTTATTTGGTTCTAGAATATATATTACCTACTGAGAGAATTGCAAAATAATAGCTCTAAAAATACTTACCAGATATGAATTAAATATAATTAGTATATTGGTTGATACATTTGAATGGTATGTTGGTGAAGAATATCGAATATACCAGAAGAATGAAGAAATCACTTTTAGAAGAAAAACAACCAGAATACTCCTCAGAGACGAGAATGGTAAGACTTCAGCTTGCTTACTTTGGGTACATCATCAGACAAGACCAATCACCAGAAAAAGATATTGTGGTTGGTAAAGTAGGGGATCAGTGAAAACAAGGAAAATCCTCAATGAGATGGATTGACACAACAGCCAAAACGATGGATTCATAAATAGCAACAATCATGAAGATGGTGCAGGACCAGGCAACACTTTATTTTGTTATCCATAAGTTCAAGGAGCCCTGCTGGCACAATGGTTAAGCACTCAGCTGCTAACCGAAAGGTCAGTGGTTTTAACCCAACAGCCATCCCACGGTAGAAAAGTTCTGGTGATCTGTTCCCATAAAGATTACAGCCTACGAAGCCCTATGGGGCAGTACTACTCTTTCCTATACATTTGGTATGAGTCAGAATTGACTCAATGGCACACAGCAACACCCATAAGGTTGCTATGAGTCAAAACTGATTCGATGGCACTTAACAACAACGAGCATATTGGTTAGTAGCATGCAAATGTTGCCATACAAGCCCTCATTCTTGAAGTGACTAACATTTCCCAGACATAATCTGGGCTGTAAAGTAGAGGGCCAGTGGAAAAGAAGGAAGACCCTTTTTAGGGATTGAATTGTATCCCCCAGAAATGTGTGTCAATTGGGCTAGTATTGTGCAGTTTCCTCCATTTGTGATCTGATGTAATTTTCTTGTGTGTCGTAAATGTTAATCTCTGCCCATGGATAATGAGGCAAGATTAGGTGATGTTAAAGAGGATTAGAGAGAGATAAAACACCCTCACTCAGGCCACAGCCCTGATTCAATGTAAGGGGAGTTTTCCTGGGGTGTGGCTTGCATCACCTTTTATCTTTTAAAACATAAAAGGAGAAGTGAGCTGAGAGAGAGGGACTTTATGCCACCAAGAAAAAAGAGCTGGGAGCAGAGCACATCCTTTGGACCCAGGGTCCCAGTGCTGAGAAGCAACTAGGCCAGGGTTAAAATTGATGACAAAGACCTTCCCCCAGAACTGACAGAGAAAGAAAGCCTTCCCCTGGAGTTGACACACTGAATTTGGACTTCTGGCCTCCTACCCTATGAGAGAATAAATTTCTGTTTGTTAAAGCCATCCACTTGTGGCACTTCTGTTATAGCAGCCCTATATAAACAAGACAGTCCTCAATGAGATGGATAGACACAGTGGCTGCAACAGTGGGCTCCTATGAGAATGGCACATGACCGGGCCACTCACGTTGCTATGAGTTGGAGCTGACTCCACGGCACCTAACAACAACAACAATCTGGGCGGTGGCACTGCCATAGATATAGCTAAAATACAGAGGGAAAAAAATACTGTAAACTGTTTCTATAGTCCACAGTCAATGGTTTGGGGATGGAATATGCTATATCCTTAACAATAACAACAACAAAATCTTGGGCAGTTAAAAAGTTCTGAACAGGCAGTTAAGAGATCTGAGGCCTGATGCCTGCTCCGTGCCCCAGAACTATACACACACATTTTACAATGTAGTTGAATACAAGAAGGATGAGTAGATATACAACTACGGTAGGGTAAGTTTGACATGTCCTAGAAAAGCCACAGGTCCAAACCTAGACTGGCAGGCCCACGGAGCCCTGAGACAGGCAGTCTCCATTGCCCACCTCTAAGACCAGTGCTGGGAGGCTGGTAAGAGAATGAGGGTGTGCCCACTCATGTCATCCTAGTGAAAATGAAAAGTAAGACTCAGATTTGTCTCTGCTCCTGAGTCATCTGTCTGGCCTCTTGGACAGTATGGCATCTACTCTGGCCTTGGACAGAATCCTGCCCTGGTTTGAAGAGGAATCAGACTCCTTGTCAAGGTGATAATGTCCCAAATTTCATTTGGAGAACTTCTCCACCAGCTGTCCAAGCTCAAAGGAACAAACTCAGCGAGGAATTTATGGTCTTTCTATATCTACTTGACTATGTGATTGGCAGCCAAGTGCAAGTTTTAAAAATAAAAAGAACTGAGGAATAAGAAGCTGCAAAATAGAGCTTATCTCTCCCCTCAAGAATGATTAGTTGAGGGAAAGTATTTCAAAATAAAAGCCCTTTATCACTCCACCAACAGCATTGTCAGGCCTCACACCCACCTCACTGTTAGTTATGGGGTGGTCTCCACCTCAAGATAATGGAGATGAGGCTGACCACAATGGCAATGGCATCTAGCATTCATTGTATATACGCCCTGTGATAGGAACTGTCATAAACACTTTTCAAACATTATCTCAATTCTCACAACAGTCCTTCTTGTTGTTGTATGCTGTCGAGTCCATTTCGACTCATAGCGGCCCTATAGAACAGAGAAGAACTGCCCCCATAGGGTTTCCTAGGCTGTAATCTTTATGGGAGCGTATTGCCAGGTCTTTTCTCCCATGAAGTGGCTGGTGCGTTCAAACTGCTAACCTTTTGATTAGCAGCCAAGTGCTTAACCATTCAGCCACCAGGGCTCCTTTACAACAGTCCTATGAGGTAGCAATTATTGTTATCTTCAGAAAAAGAAACCGAAGCTCAGAAAGTCTCAGTAATTGGTCTACATTTGCATTGCTACTGCTGGGTGGAGCCTAGATTTGAATCCAGATCTATCTGACTCCAAAGGCCATCCTCTTAACCACTACTCTAGGACCCCCAGGTTAGGAACCAAGGAGATAAGGGCTTTTTTTTTTTCTTACAACACGTTCATCATGAAGCAACTTGACCCAAAAATTATTTAGGGCTAGGCATTCTCTTCCTGTTAGGTGATCAGAAAATATCACAATCCCTCATCCATTCCTTCAACAAATAAGCCAAACCAGTTGCCGCGGAGTCAGTTCCAACTCATGGCGACCCTGTGTATGTCAGAGCAGAACTGTGCTCCATAGGGTTTTTCAAAGACTGATTTTTTGGCATTAGACCACTAGGCCTTTCTTTTGAGGCATCTCTGGGTAGACTTGAACCACTTTTGGGTTAGCAGGCAAGCGTGTTCACCGTTTACACCACCCAAAAACCAAAAAACCAAACCCGTTGCTGTTGAGTCAATTCTGACTTTTAGTGACCCTAGTGGAAACCCTAGTGGCATAGTGGTTAAGTGCTACTATGGCTGCTAACCAAAGGGTTGGCAGATCGAATCTGCCAGGTGCTCCTTGGAAGCTCTATGAGGCAGTTCTACTCTTTCCTATAGGGTCACTATGAGTTGGAATTGACTTGGCAGCACTGGGTTTTTTTTTTTTTTTTTAATAAGACAGAGTAGAACTGCCCCATAGAATTTCCAACGAGGGCCTGGTGAATTTGAACTGCCGACATTTGGGTCAGTATTTGTAGCTCTTAACCACTATGCCACCAGGGTTTCCATTTGTACCAGCCAGGGACTTCAAATACTAGTTGAGTATTTACTACTTGGAGCCCTGGTGGTGCAGTGGTTAAGAGCTACAGCTGCAAACCAAAAGGTCGGCAGTTTGAATCCACCAGCTGCTCCTTGGAAATCCTCTGGGGCAGTTCTACTCTGTCCTGTAGGGTCACTATGAGTCAGAATCAACTCAATGGCAATGGGTAAAATTTACTATGTGATACGTAGTGCTATGGATATAGGAATGAACAAAAGAAACAAGTCTCTGTTCTCATAAAAACTCATAATGTAATAAGGGAAGATGGACAACAAATGAATCAACTAGTACATAATATGTCAGGGTGTGATAAGCACCATAAAGAAAAATAAAGCAGGTAAGGAAGATAGAGAGTGATGGGGGGTGGAGGGGTAGTAGTTGCTATTTCGAATATGGTGATTAAGGAAGAGCAGTCTGATAAGGTGACATTTGAGCAGAGACTTGGAAGATATGAGTGGGGGAGACATGCAGATATCTGGGAGAAGAGCTTCCAGGTAGAAGGAACAACAAACATAAAAGAGCTAACTTGAGAGCAGGCCTAGCATGCTTGTGTAACAGCAAGGAGGCCAGTTTTGCCTAAGCTTTAGGTTCTCAAGCCTGCTTTCCTGTTTGCTAGTTTACAGGACTAATCTTTATTTTTTAACAAGGAAATCAGAACCCTAGATTCAGAAAGTTATCCTCCTCACTGGTTTCACAGACAAAGGAAAAGAAAGTGACTTTTGTTGTATTTACTTGCAGGAGCTTATGCATTGTTATTGAAAAAAAAAAAAAAAGCCATTGCCATAAGTCAATTCCAAATCATAGTGACCCTATAGGACAGAGTAGAACTGCCCCATAGGGTTTCAAGGTTGTAATATTCACAGAAGCAGACTGCCATATCTTTCTCCCTTGGAGCAGCTCGTGGGTTTGAACCACCAACCTTTCAGTTAGTAGTAGCCAAGCACGTAACCACTGCACTACCAGGACTCCTATTTATCATTATAAAGGCTCTGAAAAGTAGATATATTAAGGTCATGGTCTACTGACTCCAAGGAGCCCTGGAGAGGCAGTGGTTAAGTGTTTGACTGCTAACCAAAAGGTCAGCAGTTCAAATTCACCAGCTGCTCTTGGAAACCCTATAGGGCAGTTCTACTCTGTCTTATAGTGCCACCATGAGTTGGAATCAACTCAATGGCAATGGGGTGGGGCTGACTTCAAAGCCTATGCTCTTTCCACCATACCATGTTAGAGAGAACTGTATGACCTCAGACTGATAGAATCTCTTCCTTCTTAAGAGCTCAGAGCACTTGGAAACTAGAACTTAAGGTCTTCATCCAACCAGCCAGCCAGCCACCCACCCGTCCATCCGTCCGTCCGTCCGTCCGTCCATCCATCCATCCATCCATGCACTGACCAGACATTAACTGAGAACCTTCTATGTAAGAGCCTTCCTGCTGGGCACTACCAAAATGTAGTGATGGGCAAGATAAACATAGCCCTTCCCGTCAAGAACCGCTCCCACCACTCAGCAGGGCCATGTATGGGTATAGATTCCAAGACTCATGTCTTCAGTGTTTCACACCCTCTCTCTCCCACCCTTCAGCGCTACAGGGAAAGCAAGTCCTGAGTCTCTGATCTGCAGCCAACTCTGAGCTGCCAGCCAGGGCTCAGTTTCTGCTCCCTACCCCCTCCCCACTTACCCTCCACCCTGTTCTGTGAAGTCATCCTGGCTGACAGCTAGTTTTCAAGCTGAGCTCCCCAGGTGTTGCCCACTGACTGAGGTAGACTGCACAAGGTAACTAAGATACTGTTGCTTCCTAAGGAAGGGAATTTGAGAGACTGCATAGGGTAGGCCAAGCCTTTGGAAGAGTCCAAGATCTGGGGGATTCTGGCAAAGGTCTAGCAAGTTCTCATTTGATCCAAACAATATGCCTGACAAGAAGCCCATCATACCCCCTGCCTCCAGTGGGAATTAAACTCCATCAAATCAAGTTGCCAGGAACCAGCCTCTGAAGCTTTCCTGTGGTGGGATATAACTTCTAAATCCAGCAGCTCAACAGGCCCAGGGATGACCAACAGAGCAGACTTGAGTCAAGTTGGGGGCTGTCAAACCTTATTCAGAAATGGGCCAGTCAACCCACCACTTCCCCCCAACCAGAAAAACTAAGCAGGGTGGTTGGAAGTCAGATATGGAGGGATGGCAGAGAGGAAGAGTGTTAAACTGCAGCTAAAATCCACCTCCCCCAACCTCAAGGGCTTCTCCTTCAGTGTCAACAAATATGCAACCAATTAATGTAATTGCGGAGTTATTTATGGTGCCCAGCAAAGTGCAGCTGGATCCTAAAAGACAAGGTTGGAAGCAGAGAAAAAAAATCTTTCTCAGTTTTTGGTGTGTGGTTTTGTTGGTTGGTTCCCCCGCCCCCCCGCCCTTTCAGATGTTTCAGACAACTTGTGGTATCCATGTGTCTGGTGGTCATGGCCCCTTCCAGTCTGTTTGCAGGTGTTCCTGCCTGGGGGCAGGAAAAGGAGGGGGAGCTAGAGGGAAAAAGCTAAAGGTCTTCAGATTTCAAACTGTGACCTGACATCGAAGACTCTTTCAAGGTTCTCCATTCTGACTGCACCCCTGTCTTAATCCTCTTCCATCGACCCTCTCCATAACAACCATCACCAAAAATTGCATATAGAGACCTTTTTCCCCTTGGTTCTGTTATGTGATTGTTTGGAATGACAGCTGTGTTGCCATTCAGCGCCCCACACAAGACAGGTTTTAATTAGAGTTATTGAGGGGGTTGAATTGGCACAATTAGGGCCCACATTAATGGGGTCTCCATGTGTTCTTTTGAACATTTTGGCCCTATTTTTTGTTCCAGGGCAGGAGGGGGTTGCAGCTAATGAAATTGGAGAGTGCAAATTATCTCAGCAAAGGAGGGCAAGTGTAACCCACCCACAGGACTCAGGAGGGGGAGACAAGCAAAGAAAAGAAAGCAGTTACATATGGTGGAGACACACACACATTCTCACACACTTATTTTCATGTCTTCCCTTTTTTAAAGTAGTCGTTTTAGAAGGGAGATGTAGCCACCAAATAAGAAATTATCGGTAGCTAAGCAGGAAAACAGAAGACATGTGTATACGAAACCAAACTAAACTAAAGGACGTTTGTGTGTTGTGCATATATATGCTTTTACATTTACCTAAGGTGATTACAGAGAGCCCTGGTGGCTTAACGGTTAACTGGCTGCTAACTGGGAGGTTGGCGGTTCGAGCTCATCCAGCAGCTCCTTAGGAGAATGACCTGGTGGCGGCGATCTGCTCTCATAAAGATTAAAACCATAAAAAAAACAAACAAAAAACTCATTTCCCTCTAGTGGATTTCGACTCATAGGGACCCTATAGGGCAGAGTAGAACTACCCCATAGGGTTTCCAAGGAGCGGCGGGCGGATTTCAATTGCTGACCTTTTGGTTAGCCCCAAACGCTTAACCACTGCTCCACCAGGGTCCCCCCATATAAAGATTACAGCCCAGAAAACCCTACTGGGCAGTTCTACTCTGTCACATAGGGTGGCTTTTAGTCGGAATTGACTCAACAGCACCTAACGACAACAACAAAATGCATATGGGTAGACTAGAGGAAGAGGGAGATATAAAAAAAAAAAAAAAAAGACAACCTCAATTGTTAAAAGTTCAAAATCTTCATTATCTGAAATGTTGATCATTCTTTACTATCCCAATGTCCTATTTCCTTCCTTTCCTGGTATCTGTTCCTGTCTTTGAACTTGTTGAGCCCTGATCCCCTATGCTCTCTCTATAAGGCTCAATCAAAAAAGCCCCCACGCCCAAGCTTCTGAGCCTCCCATCCACGAACACAATTAAATGATAGCCCTGGAGGGTGCTGGGACAAGATAGAAGCCTGGTGGACCCCATGCCTCTAACTTCCCTGTCCACCTGACACTCTTCCCAGGGGTGCCTTTTGTAAATGTCATTTCCAGTAAACATTCAACACAGGCCATTTCAGCAGCAGGAAGGCTGGAATTGGAAAAACAAATATGACGGAGCCCCGTCATCGTAGATAACTAAGTGAGAAGGAGACAGTTGTACTGAAACAGGCTTCTCAGGTTAGTGTGGCCCCACAAGGTGGGGTTGACTTTTGGGTGGCCTGAGTAGCTTTGGGGACTGGGAAGTAGAGCTGTTCAGTAAGCTGCAGGAGCAGCAGCAGGCCAGAGTGGAGTGAGGAGGTAGAGGAACAGTCATGCACAAGTTGCAACTAAAAACGTTGTGGGCACTTATGAAAACCAGATTAAACCCCGTTATGGATTGAATTGTGTCCTCCCAAAATATGTGTTGGAATCCCAATCTCTACACCTGTGGATGTAATCCTGTTTGAAAATAGGGTTTTCTTTGCTGGGTTAATGAGACCATGTCAGTGTAGGCCTGTCCCAAACCTAGTCACCTCTGAGTGGTAAGCAGCAGTGTAGACACAGATTGAGTGAGCACATAGCGGGAAGCCAGACACTGTGATGACATCCAAGGCAGATGCGTCTACAAATCCAGGAAATCCAAGGATTGCCTGCTAATAGCCAAAGGAAACCCTGGTGGCGTAGTGGTTAAGTGCTACAGCTGTTAACCAAAGGGTCAGCAGTTTGAATCCACCAGGCACTCCTTGGAAACTCTATGGGGCAGTTCTACTCTGTCCTATAGGGTTGCTATGAGTCGAATCAACTTGATGGCAATGGGTTATGTTATGTTATGGGTTAGCAGCCGAAAGAGCCTTGGTGGCACAACGAATAAGCATTTGGCTGCTAACTGAAAGGCTGGTGGCTCAAACCCACAAGTAACTCTGCCAGAGAAAAGACCTGGCAGTCTGCTCCCATAAAGATTACAGCCTAGAAACCCTATGGGGCAGTCCTACTCTGCCCTATAAGGTCGCTGTGAGTTGGAATCAACTCGACAGCACACAAACAACAGTAGGTGATATAGACAAGGACTTCTCCCTAGAGTCACACCCTGTTTTCCAACTTCTAGCCTCCTGAACTGTGAGAATATAAATTTCTGTTTTTTAAAGGCACCCACTCGTGGTATTTCTGTTATAGCAGCACTAGGAAACTAAGACAAACCCCCTTCCCAGGCCGGTGGGCCTGGCTGGCTGCAACAAGGTCCTCCCCCTACATATCTCGCATTAAGGTTCAGGCTACATTTTGCATGGGTGACATCTTCTTCCTTCAGGCTGCCTTCGCTGGCTGCTTTTCCTAACGTTTTAGCTCTTCAGTGGCCAAGGCTACTCTTGATATTCCACACGGTGACTTGAGGAGGAAGGCTTACTCACCCTTTGGGGAATAGTCTTGGCATAGAGAAGTTGGGAGAGCAGCTGAAGGGGCTGGGGGGTCACTCTTGATCCCATGGGGCCCGAGAAATGTGGACAGACAACACGCTCAATTCAAAATGCCTCCACCACCCAACATACCTTCTGGGTCTCGTGTCCAGAGAGTCTGGTCTTGTCTAATTCAGTCACGAACCACAGGGCTGACAGTGAATCCCACATGGCTAGTCAAATTGGTTTCCCCAAAAGACAAAATACTAACCCCAAGGCAAACTTGCATGCCAGTACCCACAGCATGCCAGGGTTGCTTTAAAAAAGGGGTTCTCAACCAGAGGCAGTCTTGCCCCCAGGCGACATTTGGCAATGTCTAGAGACATTTTTGGAGTCCCTAGGTGGTGCAAATGGTTAAGCACTCAGCTGCTAACCAAGAGGTTAAATGTTGGAGTCCCCCCAGAGGTGCCTCAGAAGAAGGTCCTGGCGATCTACATCAGAGAAATCAGCCCCTGGACATCCCGGAGAGCACAGTTGGACCCTGACACACGTAGGATCGCCAGGAGTGAGAATCGACTCCCCAGAAATCAGCCAGTGGACACCCCGGAGAGCACAGTCGGACCCTGACACACATAGGATCGCCAGGAGTGAGAATCGACTCCCCAGAAATCAGCCCCTGGACACCCTGGAGAGCACAGTCGGACCCTGACACATATAGGATCGCCAGGAGTGAGAATCGACTCCCCAGCAACCGGTTTGTCTTGGTTTAGAGACATTTTTGGTTGTCACAATTGGTAGGGAGAGTGCTACTGGCATCTAGTGGGTAGAGGCCAGAGAAGCTGCCAAACAACCTGCACTACACAGGACAGGTCCTCACAACAATTATCAGGCCAAAATGTCAACAGTGCTGAGGTTGGGAAACGCTCCTTTGAAGTCAAACAGACCTGGGTTCAAATTCCAGCTGTACCACCTCCTAGCTGTGTGGTTTTAGCAAGCAGTGACTTCTCTAAGTCTTGGTTTTCACATCTGTGAAACAGGGATGGCAAATATCTCATTCACAGATAAAGCACCTTCATTGTAGCGGTTCAAGAAATATTCTTGCATCTCTTTTTTTGTTTGTTTGTTTTAATGTATAAAAAATGTTCTGTCTTACCTTTATTAGAATCACTAAAAGTATGTAGCGCTCGGGCAATCACAAATAAAAACGATTTACTCTGCTAAATCTTCCAGCTTTGAAATTTTCTTTTATACTCACAGCTGTCACCTGCTCCCTTCCCGAGGTACAGTTCTCACATAGAAACTACTGGGCTGGGCGCTGACCCTCTCGGGAGACACCTTCAGGACACCTTAATATTGGGAGTTAAAGCAACACAGGAGAGGATTCTGCGGGGCTGTGGCCACTTGCCGCCTGTGGCCAGCTGCGCTGTGGTCCCTGGCTGCGCCCCCAGAGACCGACCACGGGAGGGGTGGGGAGGGCGGCCTCATTTCCTGTGGAAGTGGACTTGAGGAGCTCGGCCTTTTCTTTTGAACCGCACAGCAGCCAAACGTCAATTAGCTGAGCCCTGAAAAATGAGTGCGCTCTCTGCTCTCCGGGGGCAGGGCAGGGCGCCCCCGGCCCGGCCTAGGGTGGCTGCCCCGTCCCCGCTATTGTGCCTCCAACAAGGACGTTTTATTGAAAAGAGCTGAGTGCATCTAATGCAGTTATCCGTGTCCGCCCCATCGGGCCGTGGGCTGGGGGCGAGGAGCACAGCTGCCGCCGCCTCAGACGCTCGCAACAAAGGAGCGCGCCGTGGAGAATTTGCTCCCCTTTGAACGGCTCATCTGGTTTCCATTTCTGAAAGGTCCCCAATCTTCGCTTCCACCCATCCCCCACCCCACCTTCACTCGCCACTTCTCTCCTCTCCCCACTTTGCTCTAGTTGTGCCGTTTAGGAAGGGCGCTGCACGTTGCCCCTGTGGTCACCCATGAATGTTGGGGACGTGCGCATCCCACCCACTCCGTGCAGGGTGGGAGGTTGGCACCCAGGACAAGCTGGGCAAACACGCCCAGCTTTCTGACCATCGTCAACCACCTTCAAAGGCCTGGGCCTCAGTTCGCCCATCTTTAAAACGTCATGGTTGGATGCCACCTTGATGCCGTTCAACTTCAATGGTCTGCAAGTCAGGGAACTGATTCATAAAACATGTGGAAATACAAAATAAAGGCAGTCCCCAGGTTACGTGGAGATCTGTCTTTGAGTGGAATTTGTAGGTAAGTTGGAACAGGTACATACTGTTCTTGTTTAGCGTCAGTTAGTCAACTGTTTGTCTTAGTATATAGTATATATTTTACTTTTCTATGCATATAAAACACTTTTAAAAAACACCTAAGAAACCCTTCCAAACCATGCAATGTTTCCATGAGCATCACGACGTATTATGTGTGATCGTTATTACAAGCCATTGTATTTAACTCAAATTTTAGGCTTTATGGCAGTCTGTGCTTAAGTACCAGATGTCGGTAAGAGGGAGGCTGGTAACCCAGGGATTGCCTGTAGTATAATTAAGAAAAATTAAATTACCTTAAACTTCATAGTCTAGAGATGACCAACATCAACATCTCATCGTATTTTCTTCCAGGTTTTTAATCAGTCTAATATAAAGTTATAAGTCGTATATAAAGGTGTCTTTGTCTAATCAGGATCAGGTCATGCATGCGGTTTCATCTATCTAGAACAGTCTCCTGTGTTAATAGTCTTTGAAAATGTGATATGTTTTACATTTTTATTTTTATTCATTTTTTTTATTGTGGTAAATATGTAGGTAACAAAACATTTTCCATTTCAACAGAAAATGTGAAATTTTCAAACAGCTGTAAAATATATCCTATCATGGGCTTGTATCATAATTGACTTAACTGGGACACTTAGGTTATTTCTTGTTTGCCTGGTTGTTTGATTTCTTTTCTTTCACTATTATAAACTATAAGGTGATTTTAAAAAACAAAATAAAATCCTCAAGCGACTTCCTAAGTTGACTGCTGGGACTAAAAGAAGGTTCCCCCCGCCCCACTATAAATCAGAAGCACAAGGCAGCCACTTCCACCTCTTCTTAGGGCTGCCGTGGAGGGGAAAGGTCATCCTTCGCCCCCTCCTCCCCTGCCTGACACCTCCAGGCACCTGCAAGCTGGGAATTCAAATTTGAATCACGGCCTTTGTAAATTATGGCCTTAAACAAGTTCTATAAACCTCAGCGCCTTCCGCTGCACAATGAAGATACGATCCTCTGGACCTCAGAGAGCTGTTGTGAGGATTAAACGAAACATATGCAGCATGCTTCACTCCATGTCTGGCACCTAAAAGGCCCTCCTTGTTAACTGAACCCAATCTTCAAGATGAATTTCAGGCACCCTGCTGTGCTGATGGGCATAAGGGGAATATGGGAAGGGGGCTTTCTCAGAGCTCTCAAAGCTTGCACACTGTAGAGGAGCAGGTGGGTAAGACACAGCCTCCTGGTTCTGCCATTTACTGTGTGGCCTTGGGCAAGTTTCCTAACCCCTCTGTGCCTTAGTTTCTTGACCTATAAAATGGGGAACTATGATAATTAAATGTACATAAAACAGTGCCTGGCACATACTAGGTGATTAATAAATTTAGCTGTCATTGTCTACCTTACCCTGCTTGTGAGGGGCAAGGTCAGCCTTCCCCAGAGCTATTTTTCTCTTTTGTTTCTTTCAACCTCTGGCACACTCCAACTGAAGGATCCCAAGCCCACAGAAAGCAGGATGAGGTGCTGAGCTCCAGCAAAGAGCCCAAGGCCCAGAGAGACCTTTAGAGAGCACCCCACACCCACCATCACACTTCCAGCCTCTGCTACTGGGATTTGGCATTTCTGCTGGTGCAGAGAAGGGGCTAGGGTGAGAGAGAGGACACGGCCTTGCCGTGATCTCCTCTTGCCTTGCCTTCTCTCTCGCTTGCCTTCTCAAGGCTTTCTGCTCATTTGTCCAGATAAGGGTAATATCAGTAGTGACCCCCATTGACAGAGTACCCGCTAGACTGTAGACCAAAACCCTGTAAAGTGTTACAATGACATCTGGGGATTATCACCCCCACTGCACAACAGAGTATGGAAACTGAGCTCAAAACGGTTGAACAACTTGCCCAAAGTGGTGGAGTGAGAAACGGAAGACAGTCTGACCACAAAGACCTGCTCTTTCCGGGACACCACTTGGCCCAGGTTTCTTTATCAGTGAAGTTGAAGTTCCAGAGTCATCTTGCCCGGAGTGTATGCCCTGAGGAACCTAAAAGTGGGAGGGCATTTAAGGGAGAGTTGCTAGGGTTCCTGAAGAAAAATTACAGACTGTGCCGTTAACTTGGAATTTCAGGTAAACAAGGAGTAATTGTTTTAGTATAAGTGTGCTCCATGCAATATTTGGGACATATGCTAAAAATCACTCATTGCTTATCTGAAATTCAAAGTTAAATGGGCATTCTGTGTTCTCTCTGACAACTCTCATTAGGGGACTTCGTTCTCGTTCTCCAGCAGCCAGGGCAGCGGATGAGAGGCTCAGTCTTGGCCTCTGGATCACATTGCAATGATGAGCTTTCACTTAATCCCCTCTTGTCTCTGTGCAGACACTGTGACCACTTTGCCCCTTTTACAGCTCGGAGGTTAAGTGACTTGTCTAAGATCACAAGGCTGGAACTTGAGCCACACAAAGTCCCGATCTCCTGACTCTCCTGGTATTACTATAGTGCCCAATAAAGTGGTCACCACAACCCATGGGAGAATCTGTGCTTTCCAGTACAAGATTGTCATTCATCTGCAGGGACATGAGGAAAATAACAGCAACATGAAATTTTCAGTAAGCTATGCAATGTAAAGACTCTAAAGCTGTGTTCGGTATTTATTAGGAATTTTTTGGTTACTAGTAACAGAAATCCTGACTTAAACGGACTTAGAATAAGAGTGCCTTCATGGTGCATGCCACTGAAAAGTCCAGGGGAACAAAAAATGATGGTGGTACGTTAAAGGGACAAGGGAGCAAATGAAAGTGCTCCCAATGCCCAAAGCTGGAACAATTTGAGCAGCAAAATAAATGAGGTGGTATTAGGTAATAACCCAAGGTATAACATAAATGAGGCCATACTAATAGAAAAAAAAAAGAAAGAAGGAATAGAGGAAGGAAGGGATAAATGAATGAGAAGAGACAAAGATCCCATTCAGAAGAATTCCAGATAATTTATGTAGATAACTCTGCCCTCAAGGGGATGGAACATAACTCCGTACTCTTAAGTGTGGGCTGGGCATGGTGACTTCCTTCCAAAGACTACAGTAAGGAAAAGAGGATAAAAAGAGTAACTTTACAAGTGGAGAAATCTGACAACACTACCTCAGCTGGGTGATCAAGGTTAAAATCAACAGTGATAAGTCATGTTGATAGTATATACCCTTGATATGATGTGGTGAGAATGGCACTTTACCTCTGTGCACTTCCTCACTAAAAAAGCCCAGTCTAATCATGGGAAAAACATCAGGAAAATCCCACTTGAGGGACAGTCTACAAAATACCTGACCAGTAGTCCTCAAAACTATGATGGTAATGAAAAACAAGTCTGACAAACTGTCACAGCCAAGAGAAGCCAAGGAGGAATGACGACTAAATATAATAGGGTGTCCTGGTTGGGATCTTAGAATAGAAAAAAGACATTAGGGAAAAACCAAGGAAGCCTGAATAAAATGTGGACTTTATTTAATAATAATCTATCACCACTACATCTTCTCAGGTTAGCGTTCAGCAGAAAGGAGCAGCTGCTGCTTCCCAGCAATCCCAGTAACTCTCTGCGTGTTTCACAGCTTCTGGTGAGCCACACGCTCAGGTGCTAGGAATAGAGGAACCAGAGGCCCCAATTGGCCTATACCTGTGACAAGCTTCATTTCTGAGTCAGAGGCTGATTGAGCGGGAGTGATAGACACTCCTCAAGAAACTGGGGCTGTTACCTGAAGCAAGTGATATGGATAGTTGGTGGCCAAAAGTAATCAATGCCTAATGCCCCATTTTTGGTGCTAAAATATCCCTGTATGAAATAATGATCATTATTCTTTCTTTAACTTCCATCCTTCTGAAAATAGTCAGCTACTCCATATCCATCCATCAGTTTTTTAAAACTGATTGAAAAAATTCCTACTACTGTCCATCTAAGATACAACTGTCTGTCTCACCTCATCCAGAGCAAAAGAGAAACAAGGAAACCAAAGACCCAGAGAAGAAACTAGCCTACAGGACTAATAATCTACATGAACCATGGCCTCATCTACCCTGAGACCAGAAGAACTAGATGGTGCCCAGCTACCACTAACAACCGTTCTGGCAAGAGCCACAATAGATGGATCCTGATAGAAGAGGAGAAAAAAATGTGTAACAGCTAAAATTCTTTAAAAGTCCAGACTTACTGGACCGGTTGAGATTAGAGGACTCCCCAAGAGATGGCCCTGAGGTACTCTATAAACCTTGAACCAAAAGGACCCTGAGGGCACCTTTTAGCTAAATAGCACGTTGGCTCATAAAATAAAGAATATTACCCGTAAGTACTGCGCACATTTAAAAAATCATCTATATGCAACCAAATGGTAAACAATTACTTTAAAGCAAAGATGAAGATGTAAGGGGACAGGGAAACCAGGTTACTGAAAGTGAAATATCCAGAAGGGAATGAGAAAGTTAAAACATTGTGAAAAATATAACCAATGTCTCTGAACAATTTGTGTAGTACTTGTTAAATGGGAACCTAATTTTCTGTGCAAGTTTTCACTGAAAACACAGTAAAATACTATTTTAAAAAAGAAATCCCTACTACTGTTCAAGCCTGGTCCACAGAGCTAAAGCATCTCAGATGGAAGAGTGGGAACAATTAACTGACCATTCTGACTTCTTCAACTTTCATCTTGAGGATTCAGGAAACTGATCCCCTGGCCTATACAATACCAGTGGAGCAGAAAACCCAGAGGTTTTCAAAAACTGAAATAGGAAAGATTGAGACACCCCCAATTCTGATAATAACGTTTAGTTTTTCTCACTACGAGCCAGACACTCTCCTAAGCCCATGCATGCATTAACTCATCTGATCCTCATGGTAGTGCTATACCAGAAACCAGTTGCCGCAGTTGAGTCTACTGACTCATGGTGACCCTGTGTGTGTCACAGTAGGACTATGCTCCATAGGGTTTTCCATGGCTGATTTTTCAGATCATCAGGCCTTTTTCCGAGATCTCTCTGGGGAGACTCGAACCTCCATCCATTTGGTTAGCAGCTGAGTATGTGAACCATTTGTACCACCCAGGGACTCCCAGTGCTATATGGTATTAATATCCTCATATTTAGGTGGGGAAACTGAGGCAAAGAGAGCTGAAGGAAATTTTCCGAAAGTCATGAAGCTGGCAAGTGATAGAACTGGGATCTGACCCTCGGCTCAGGCTCTAAAACCACTACACTGGAAACTGTTACTTAAAAACTAAAACGGAAATTATCCCTGAGGTCATCTTTTAGCTAAATAACAGATTGGCTGGCTCATAAAATGAAGAATATTATCCATGAGTAATGAGTTCCTTTAAAAAATCATCTGTATCAGACCAAATGGTCAAAAATTAAAGCAAAGATGAGAAGATAAGGGGGCAGGGAAACTAGAAATGATGCAACCAGAATGGAATGAATGAGCATGACATATGGTGAAAAATGCAACCAATATCACTGAATAATTTGTGTAGAAATTGTTGAATGGAAACCAAATCAGCTGTGTAAACTTTTACCTTAAGTGCAATAAAACATTATTTAAAAAAACTAAAATAGGAAAATTACCCAGAAAAACGCAGATAATATTCAATGTCAAGGATGAGAAGCTTGATATTGGATACTACCTGTATTTTAATCAGTTTTTTAATCCTGGTTACTGCTTACCCTCCTTTGATTGGAAAGTCACAAGTTTTTTACCTCACTTCTGGTGCCTAGAATTTGCAGGAAAAATAAAAATCTCTGCCTAAAAATGAAAATAAAAACAAGCAGGGGGAGGGGGCTGAGCAAGGTAGGAATTACAGGTTCAAAGTTACGAGTTCATTTTGCATCTCTTGGCTTATGCCTGAGATATTTCAACTCAACTTGATTTTTTCCTTTTCTGAGCCTATGGCCAGTTTGCACAACCAATTTCCCCTGACTGCTCCCCAGCTCAGAGCCCAGCACCCAGCAGACATTTAGAAAAGAAGCCATGTCAGCTTGGCATTGCCAGGCAGGAGTACTTCCCATTGGGAGACTCAGCCCGGCCAAGCAGCCCAGCTGAAAGTAGACGAGAAGATCTAGCATTCTGACCATCTTTCCAGAAATCCCCATGGGGCACTTCTTTGGCCCTCAGTTCCTCACTATTACAACCTTGAGTGCATAGTAATCATTAGAGAGAAAGACATTCCAAATCCAGCTCATTATCTTCTCTAATAAACCTGCTCCTCAGTCTGTACTCCCTGCCAGGAACACAGATGCTGCTGCCACCAGCCAGCCAGAAACCTGGGAATTCACACCCCATAGCCAACCAGGCCCAGAGTCCTAGGAATTCATTGCCTCTAAGTCTCTCGAATCTGTCTCCTCCTCTCCAACTCCACTGCAGTCCAAAGGATCAGACTTTCCTCTCTCCTCACCTGGTTTGTTCCAATTCCTTCGAACCCTTTCACCTCCAAGGTACCTCCCCGGTGTTTTGTGGCAAGTATTATTTTCTGAAACACAATGACAGTTGACTACCTAAAACAGTCCGCGGACCCCTCCTGCCCACAGGATAAAGTCTGAACTCCTAGAACACCTGAGAGTTCAGCACTGCTCCAGAGATTGAGGAAAAGAGGAGAGGAAAGGAAACATTGTCTTTGCTCCAGAGAATCACAATGGAACTCAGAAGTCAAGAGCCACACATGAAGCAGACCCAGAGGTTTAGATAAGACAGTACAATGTTTAGCAGAGTGCCTGGCACTTGGTAAGTGCTGCGAGTCAGAATTGACTTGACAGCAACAGGTGTGTTCTGGTATAGTAATAAGGAGCCCTAGTGGTGCAACAGTTAAGCACTCATCTGTTAAATGAAAGGTCTGCGGTTCAAACCCACCCAGCAGCTCTCTGGGAGAAAGACCTGACAATCTGCTCCTGTAAAAATTAAAAAAACAAACTCATTGCTGTTGAATTGATTCCAGCTCATAGCAACCCTATAGGACAGAGTAGACTGCACCATAGGGTTTCCAAGGCTATAATCTTTACGGAAGCAGACTGCCACATCTTTCTCCTGAGGAGTGGCTGGTGGGTTCAAACCACTGACCTTAGCGGATAGCAGCTGTGCACTTAACCACTACATCACCAGTGCTCCTGGAAACTCACAGCCTAGGAAACTTACTTTGTCCTGTAGGATCGCTATGAATTGGAATCAACTCAATGGCACACAACAACAGTATAGAAATAATAATAATTGTTATCGTTAGTATAAGGTATTATATGCCAAAATTGTGTGGCATGCTGTAACGGCGTCAGGCAGAATCCAAGAGCCAACTGTGGCCTAGCAGAGGATCCATCCTTATGCACTCTGTGCCTCAGCTTTTACATGTGCTAAGTTTGCTAGGGAAGCTCTGGTGGCCCAGTGGTTAAGCACTTGGCTGCTAACCAAAAGGCCAGCAGTTTGAACCCACCAGCCGCTCTAGGAAAGAAAGATGTGGCAGTCTGCTTCCATAAAGATTACAGCCTTGGAAACCTTATTGGGCAGTTTTGCTCTGCCCTATAGAGTCACTATGAGTTGGAATCAACTCTATAGCAGTGGGTTTATTTTGGATAAGAGTGCTAAGCAGTCAAAACATCAAACAACAACAAAGAAAATGTTCTACACTCTACTTTGGTGAGTAGCATCTGGGGTCTTAAAAGCTTATGAGCGAATACAGGAGAGGTCAGCACAACTGGGCTAAACCAAAAGCAAAGAAGGTTCCTGAATACAACAGAATGCTTCTGAGGCCAGAGTAGCAGAGATGGGAGTCTGGGGACCATGTTTCAGGGAACATCTAGGTCAACTGGCAAAACAAAATGTATTAAGAAAACGTTCTGTATCCCACTTTGGTGAGTGGCATATCGGGTCTTAAATGCTAGCAAGTGGGCATCTAAGATGCATCAATTGGTCTCAACCCACCTGGAGCAAAGGAGAATGAAGAACACCAAAGGCATATGGTAAATATGGGCCCAAGAGACAGAAAGGGCCACATAAACCAGAAATTACCATCAGCCTGAGACTGGAAGTACTAGATGATGCCCAGCTACCATCAATGACTGCCCTGACAGGGGACACAACAAAGAATCCCTGATGGAGCAGGAGAGCAGTGGGATACAGACCTCAAATTCTTGTAAAAATACAAGACTTAATGGTCTGACTGAGACTTGAGGGACCTCAGATTCCATGGTCCTTGAACCCTCTGTTAGCCCAAGACTGGAACCTTTCCCAAAGCCAACTCTTCAGACAGGGATTGGACTGGTTTATAAGACAGAAAATGATACTGGTGAGGAGTGAGCTTCTTGGCTCAAGTAGACACATGAGACTACATGGGCAGCTCCTGTTTGGAGGCAAGATGAGAAGGCAGAGGGGGACAGGAGCTTGGTGAATGGACACAGGGAATACAGGGCAGAGAGGAGGGATGTGCTGCCTTATTGGGGGAGAGCAGCTAGGAGTACGTAGCAAGGTGTGTATAAGCTTTTGTATGAGACTTGATTTGTAAACTTTCACTTAAGCACAATAAATTAAAAAAATTCAAAAAAAAAAAAAAGCTTGTGAGTGGCAATCTAAGATTCTCCACTTGTCTCACCCTGTCTGGAGCAAGGGAGAATAAAGAAAACCAAAGACACAAGGGAAAGATTAGTCCAAAGGACTATGGATCACAACTACCACAGCCTCTACCAGACTGAGTCCAGCACAGCTAGATGGTACCTGGCTACCACCATTGACTGCTCTGACAGAGATCATAACAGAGGGTCCCAGACAGAGCTGGAGAAAAATAGAGAACAAAATTCTAACTCAAAAAAAAAAGGCCACACTAGTCTGACAGAGACTGGAGAAACCCCAAGGGCATGGCCCCTGGACAACCTTTTAGCTCAGTAATGAAGTCACTCCTGAGGTTCATCCTTCAGCCAAAGACTATACAGGCCCATAAAACAAAATAAGACTAAACGGGCACACCAGCCCAGGGGCAAGGACGAGACGGCAGGAGGGGACAGGAAAGCTGATAATGGGGAACCTAAGGTCAAGAAGGGGAGAGTGTTGACATGTCATGGGGTTGGTAACCAATGTCATAAAGCAATATGTATATTAATTGTTTAATGAGAAGCTAGTTTGCTCTGTAAACCATTTAAAGTACAATAAAAAGAGAAAAAAAATCAAACAACACATTGCACTGGGCAAATTCGCTACAAAAGACCTCTTTAAAGTTCTAAAAACCAGAAACGTCACTTTGATGACTACGGTGCACCTGACCCAAGCCATGGTCTTTTCAAATGCCATGATGAAGAATTGATGCCTTTGAATTATGGTGTTGGCAAAGAATATGGAACATACCACGATCTGCCAGAAGAAAGAAAAGGTAAGCCTTAGAAGAAATACAACCAGAATGCTCCTTAAAAGCTAGAATAGTGACACTTCGGCTCGATTGCTTTGGACACCTTATCAGGAAAGACCAATCACTAGAAAAGGACATCACGATTGGTAAAGTTGAGGGTCAGCAAAGGCGAGGAAGGCCCTCGATGAGATGGATTGACACAGTGGCCAAAACAATGGGCTCAAACATAGCAAAGATCCTGAAGATTGTGCAAAACAGGACATTTCTTTCTCTTATACATAAGGTCACGATGAGCTAGAGCCTTTTCAACAGCAACTAACAATAAAAACAAGTGGAGACATCTTTTGAAAGGAGCTTTGAGATCCTCAGATGGAAGATTTCTCCTGTATCCAGGGGCTTGTCTCTCAGCAACATTCCAATTTCTCACAACCACCACCCCCCTAACCTGGGATCTCTCCCACTCCATGACACTGGATGCCTCTGTGCTTGCTCAGGGAAGACCCAACCATCTCAGGACCCTCAGCACTACCTGGCCTTCCCCAAGCACATCTCCAGACTCAGCTGGAAGAGGGGAGAAGGTTAAGGCCTCTGGGGGCCCTCTCCAGCTTCCCTACCATCTGTCTTTCTTTGCTTGGCAGGAGTCAGACACACACCCAGCCCCGGAGCTGCCCAGGCTTTGATACCCTCAGTTGTTATTAAAATTCAGTCTTGCTAGTGAGATTGCGGAGAAATAGGAACCTCATCCACTGCTGGTGGGAATGTGAAATGGTGCAGCCACTGTGGAAAACAGTTTGGTGGTTCCTCAAAAAGTTGAACATAGAATGGACTACCACATGACCCAGCAATCCCAGTCCTAAGTATATACCCGTGTGATGGTTAAGGTTGTGTGTCAACTTGGCTGGGCCACGATAGTCAGTGGTCTGGCAGTTATGACATAGTTTGGCAGTTATATAATGATGTCATTTGGCAGTTATGTAATGATGTAATCAACCCCGTGATGAAATCTGCTATGAGCAGCAAATCAGTTGAAAAAGAGTTTCCTTGGGGGTGTGACCTGCCTCCAGTATATATTCCAGCAAAGCTCTCACTCTGGATCCCACACCTGGCTTGTCATCATTTGACCTCTGGTTTTTGGGACTTGAGCTAGCAGCTTACCTGCTGGTCTTGGGATTTGTCAGCCTCTGAAGCCTGTGAGCCAGTGGTCTGCCATTTTACCTGCTGGTCTTGGGATTCGTCAGCCACCACAGCCTATAAACCGACATCCTGCCATCTGACCTGCCAATCTTGGGTTCATCAGGCCCTGTAGCTACATGAGTCAGGAGAAACCTCCAGCCAGAAGCCTGGCTCATGGACTTGGGACTTGCCAGCCTCTACAACCACCACTTCCTTGAGAAATCTCTCTCTCTCTATTATATATATATATTTATATATATATAATGCACTGGTTTGTTTCTTTAAAGAACCTAGTCTAAGACAACACAGAAGAAGCAAAAGCAGGAGCACAAACAGAAACCTGTACACCAATGTTCACTGCAGCACTTTTCACGGTAGCCAAAAGGTAAAAATAACCGAAACGTCCATCAACAGATGAATGGATAAATAAAATGTGGTATATGCGTGTAATGGAATATTACTCAACCATAAAGAGAAATGAAATCTTGATGCATACCACAGCGTGGATGAACTTTGAAAACATTATGCTGAGTACAATAAGTCAGTTGGAAAGGACAAATACTGTATGACCTTACTTATATGAAATAAGCAAATACATACCAACCAAAAACCAAACCCAGTGCCGTTGAGTCGAATCCAACTCATAGCGACCCTATAGGACAGAGTAGAACTGCCCCATAGAGTTAGCAGCCATAGCACTTAACCACTACACCACCAGGGTTTCCAAGCAAATATATAGAAACCAAAAATTATTAGTGGTTACCAGGGGTGGGAGGGAAGGGGAAAGGGGGAACTTTTGCTTAGGGGCAGTGAGTTTATATTAATGATGGTGGAATAATTTGGAAAAGGATAGCAAAAATGGTTGCATAACTTGAGGAATGTAATCAATGTCACTGAATTGTACATGTAGAAATTGTTGAACTGGTGTATGCTTTCTTGTGGATATTTTTATGACAATAAAAAATAACAAGTAAATCCAGCCTTGTTTCCCAGAGAGGCTTGGCTGGAGGCTAGACTGGAGCTGACAGCACACACACACACACACACACACACCCCACAATTCATCTCCCAGTCCTCTCCCGTTCCCGTCCCTCCCATTGCCCCTCTGCCCTCAGCCACTTACTCTATGCCAAGCTCCAACACCCTCAACGGTTTCCCAACTGCTGCCACTAATCCTGTTCTGGGGACCAGTGCAGCAGAGGAGGAGGCGCGCAGCTTGTGTGAAAACGGCCTGGGCTGGCCCCAGCCGCTCACACCTGCACACTCCATTCATCCCACTGTTTACACATTGTCATCCGCAATTAATGCTTTCCCAGGAACTGCAGCGGGCTGATTGCCCCACCACCACAGAGGGACCCCATTCTGAGCCCTTGTGTCTGTTAAATTGAGCATGTGGCCCTGTGATTAAATTAAGGTTTGTGGCTCTGGCGCTCTGGCTCACACTCCATCCCTCTGCACCTTGCTGCTACCTCCTCCTTCTCCTCCTCCTCTTCATCTCCCATCCTCCTCTTCCGCTTTCCCTTCCCATTCATCACAGGGTTTCTTTGCAACTTGATGGGGGGAGGTGGGAAAGGGGGAAATGGCCTGGCCTCTGGGCAGGAGGAAGAGTGAAGGGCTTCCATTTCAATGGAGGATAAAAGAGGATGGTGACCCCTTGGTAAGAGAGGCTCTGGAAGGAGGATGCAGTGCTAGAACTGGAAAGAAGAGGATGTGGGCATTTACCAAATTAATCAGTTATCCCAGAAAAAAAAAAATTTTTTTTTTCTGGGATAATCAGTATGGCAGAGTGGTTAGAGTGCAGACTCCAAAGACAGACCTGGGTTTGATCCCTGACTCTGCCACTTTCTAACTATGGGATCTTGTTCAAGTTTAACCATCCTGAGTCTTGATTTATCTGAGCTGGGCAGAGGAATCAGGATAAGCAAGGAAACAGGCAGCGAAGGGCAAGGGGTTTTCAGGGAAAAGGAAATAGACCAGGTGTCTACTTCCTTAATGTTTTTTAAGTGGCACTTGGGTTTGATAATCTGGTGACCGGGGTGATCCATGCAGGTCAAGCTGTCCAGGAACACAGCCTAGGGGTGAAAGGATTCACATGCCAGCCGCAGGGCTTGAACTTCATCCCGGAGCCACAGTTCTCAAACATCACTGTGTGTCAGGGCCTGCATTTTGTAGATGTGGGGTTATTCCAGGAATCTGCATTTTAACACTGGTGATTCTAATGCACTGGGCTGAGGAACCAACTTGGAGAAGCATTGCCAGGTGTTAGAAGGGCATCCTAACATTTTCATAGTGGAAGAAGATGATTTGGTTTGTTTTCTACGTTCTAGAAAGACAATTCGGAAAGGTTGAATTGAAGGAGTGGGAGAAATGGAAGGCAAGTAGAACAATTAGGTATCTAATTGTGCAGTTCAGATGTCAGATGAAGAGCGCCTAAACAAAAGCTGCGGCAGGCCGGACGCAAAGGAACTTTTCAGAGGCAGGGTCAACAGCACGGTCAGCACTGGGTATGGGAGTGGGGAAGATGGGGCAGTCAAAGCTGAGAGCGGTTGTCTATTAAGCCTGAGTGGGCAGAGGGTGATAGCCTTAGAGAGGGGAATAGAGAAGGGCAAATTATTCAGCAAAGAGGAGGGGGGGAGAGGAATGAGTTCGATTTTAGACCTGTGGATCTGAGGTTCCTGTGTAGCTTTAGAAGATAGATGGAAATATGCATTTAGAGCTCAGTAGAGAAACCAGGGTAGAGAGATCCTTCTGGGCATCATTAACATGGAGGTAAGAGGTCTCAATCCTAACTGGTCACCAGAGCCCCTATGAGGCTTTTGTAAATAGAGATACTTGATTGCATATATGGAGAATCTGATTTCATGGATCTAGGGAGGGCCTGGATGTCGGTATTTTTTTTAAAGCCCCACAGGTGATTCTGATGTGCAGCCAGGGATGAGAATCACTGATGTGTGTTTGCTAAATCTTGCAAGTAAATGATATCACCCACGTAGGAAGTAGAGAGTGAGGGGAGTACAGGATGTTCAGGGAAAGCCCAAGAAAGTGGAGCCAAGGAAAGGGGACAAGAAGGAGTGGTTAGAGAGGAAGAAGGGGAGCCAGGATAGAAGGGCATCTGTCCTTGAAGCCAAAGTGAGGAGGGGGACACCAAGAGGTGAGGAAAGGACGAAAGGGTAAATGCTATCCTGAGATAAGTCAGATAGGACAATGGTGAAGTAGACCACTGGATTTGGTGATTCTTTAAGAGAATAATTTCAGAAATGTGGCAGGGAAGGCAGAAATAAGCTTGTGAGAGTAGAAGAGGGAAGGGGTAGCAGCAAATACAGTTATCAGATTTGGCTTTCTCAAAAAGTGTGGTGGAGAAAGAAGAAATGATAAAACAGTGAAGACACGTGGCCATGCGAGAATATTAGGGTGTGTGTGAGAGAGAGAGAAAGAAAGGACACTTTAAGCATGTTTTTAGGCAGAGAGGAAGAAGCTAGTGGTGAGGGAGCATTTAAAGACACACAAAATTAGATCCTTGATGGAGTACAATTTTAGAAAAGACGGGAGGAAAGAGAATCCTCCTCCTAGTAGTGGTGTGGACCAGCCATCATAGAGAATGGAAAAGTTTGCCAAGTCACACTGAGAGCTCAACAGACCTCTCAGCACCCAGCAACCTTGGGGCCGAGCAAGTCAGGGTGGTCCAAGACTGTGAATTGACAGGACAAGTGCACTGGGTGGTCACAGGATGGCAGGATTGAGGACACTGGAGAGGGTGCATCTGAAATGCGTGACTCTGAGATCCAGGCAGAAGGAGAAGTAGGAAAGAATTGCTACACTGACAGAATGGAGGGTGGGCCAGGAATAGAGGCCACCAGGAAGCAAAGAACAGGTAAAAAGGGAGTGAGAGCATACCTAGCACCAAGACCTTGATTTCTAATACCATTCTCCAGTAAAAGGAACCAGGGATACTTGGGGAAATGACTGATTCTAGGACTGGAGTGGGAAATATACATGATTAGACTGGAGTATCTTGTAGTGCCAGAAATTAAGGAAGTGCTCAAAACAAGCAAACAAAAAACCCGACACACACCTGCACAATAAGGGAGTATGTCAACAGGGTATGTGAAAGAGCTTCCAATTCCCAAAGCTAGAGCACTACAGGGATAAGAGAAATACTTCTTTGACTGTACCTTAATTTATATTATTTGACTTTGGAATTATGTAAATTACTTATGTAATTATAAAACAAAAAATGCACTTAAAAAGCAGTACCTAGAAATTGAAAGTAAAATGTTAACAACTGAACCCAACTATGTATTTAGTTGGTGGCATAAGCATACAAAGAAGAACTATGCCAGAGAATTGTAAAACACAAAAATTTGTACATCCCTAGTGGGATATACCCCAAGATGGTGGGAGAATCACCCTGCAAAAATAAAAACAAAAACAAAAAACTCTCTTAATCGGTTTTCATTAACCGTGATGTTGGTATATGTCTTGGTATTCATATTTTGAGATTGTTGTATGTGTGTGTGAGAGAGAGAGAGATGTGGAATAAATCAAATAAGTAATTCATCGGTGACACTGAAAACCAAAATTTGTGGTCTGGACAAAAGATGATATTGATGTAAGACTAATGAGATTGTGTGAAAAAATCTGCAACCTTGAATTTGAACTAGAAGTATCAATTTGAACCTTTAGTTAATTTTATCTTTAATATATGCATATATACACTCACCTTTTCTAGCTCTGTCAACTGAAAAGGCCTAGCAATAATGACCAACTCAATAGTAATGGGCACCCAAGCACACAGATTGTGGTCTCTAAATATCATTTCCGTTAAAAGGACTCAGAATTCTTTTGAGAAATACCTGTTCTGGGGCAGGAAATGTATAAGTCTGAAATATCTTTGATACTAGATAGCAAGGAAAGCATCAAAGACTACTATGATTGTGTCAAAGAAACTCAGGAGCCAACCTGAATAAATTTCTACTGGCCAAATATGGGACAATTTGACCATCAATAAAGAAAGTAACTGTAGGATTTAAACGCATGAAGCATATTTAATTCATAATGATATTAAAAATCATTGGTGACCTTTGGAAGATGCTAGAGAATCAACTTATTATCTTCAAAAAAATAAAGGGAAACAGTAAAGTTTTTGTCCCACCTTTCCTATTACATTTGTACCTATGGTAACTAATTACTTGATTAAGGGAAATTCTCTTTATAGAATTGCTTTAGCTAATCAACAAAGATTGATAGAATTAGAATATAACCATTTTTTCAAGCTTAATGAGGTTGCTCAGGGAAGGGGATGTAAAGGAGAACTGAACCAGCCAGTCCAGGCATAATCCGAAAAATGTTCTAGGTTCAGTCTCTTGCCCCACTCAGGAGGCACCCCAACCCTCTGCTGCCTAGATCCAAGTCCATGGCACCCCTGGAAGATCAACATTTGATACTAAGGGGACCCAACCAAGGTCCAAGGCAGGGACTCAGAGGGTACAGGGTTATGATACAGTCACTAAAAGTTGAAAGTTTCCTGGCATAGTGATCCACTGGGAGTGGAGTGGACTCTTCGTTCATGACTCAAATTTACCCCACCCTTGCCCCTGCTAAAGCTACCCAATCCAGTCGCACAATCTCAGATATGGTTACACATGAAGGAAGAGAGCAAACAGGCCAAATGGTGTGGAGCTAGAGAGCTAATGGCTTGGAGTCAAGAGAGTCTGATTTCTAGCCCTCCCTAATGGGCGCTCACTGAAACTCAGGCCTAGGTTTTCACTGTCTTACTGTCTTTTAGTGCCTAACTCAGCACATGGCACCCAGATCAACACACACATGCACACACAAATAGCATCTCAGGACCCAATGATAGACAAAATAATAAAATAGAAGACAGATTTACAATAGCAGTAAAAACATTGAGGTTTTCATGCATTACTTATATAATTAAATATAAAAATTTTAAAGAATGTGTGAAATTAATTAAGAATAAATTTTTGTTTGTGCAAATAATATACTGATATTATGCAAGTCCCTGCTTGTTGACAATTGCAAACAAGACTGACTTTCCAGGCTTTTTGCCTTCACTCCCACCCTTCCACCTTCACCAAGCCCCCAGGGCTTTTTGGCCAGCCCTGGCAGCACGTAGCTCAGCTCCAGCCGCGCGGAAGCACCAATTACCCTTGGCAGCAAGACCCAAGCTTGTGACTGGCCAAAGGAGGTCTGAGGGTCATTTCAGTGTGAATTTCTCAAACTATTTCTACACACACTGAGGATGGGGGTAGAGATGTGTCTAAGACTTGGAGAAGCCTTAGGCCCATTTCATTTTCCTACCTGGCTCATACCAAAACATAAGTTCAGGCCCTTTCATGCAATCCCTGAGAAATTTAAAGAGCTGCTCCTAAAGGGAGAAGAAGCAAGGAGCCCAGGATGTGGGTCAGTTTTACCTTGGAACAGGGAAGGGCTACCTGCGAGGAAGGAAGATTGGAATAGGAGTGAGACTGAAAGGTTGGGAATTATAATGGGAAAAGCTCAGAACTGTGGAGCTTCCCACAATTTAGGAAACAAGAGACCTAGAGCCTGCCTCATCTTAACACAACCACCTCCACCCAGCAGCAACCTCACACGACCCAATGATGTCCATGGGCTTCACAGCCCATTTCTAAAAACCACTTGAAAAAATGACATCGTTCATGGGGAAAAACAGCTTAAGACATATGGGGTTTTATTCTGGGGTGATGAAAATATTTTGGAACAAGATAGAGGTAGTAATTTCACAACACTGTGCATGTACTAAATGCCACCGAATTGTTCACTTCAAACTGGTTAATTTTACATTACGTGAATTTCACCTCAATTAAAAATAGTAATAATAAGACGGCTCAATGTAGCAGCTAGATGGAAAATTAACAGCCAAGATCAATTACCATGACACAAAACAGTAATATCCAGTTAGAAAAGGTAACTGGATGGGGGTGGTGTATATGATTGTATTATATACTACGACTTGATTTTTTAACTTAATGATCATTTTAAAGTAGAAATACCTAGGATTAAACTTCACAAGAAATGTGTAAGATCTAGGTGTTTCAAATTATCACACTTAAGAGCAGAAATAACTTGAATACATATGGGAAGATTTGCCATATTCCCAGATAGGAATTCAGAATATTATGTAGATGGCAATTCTCCCCAAACAAATTAAAAAAAAAAAAACCAAACCCAGTGCCATCAACTCGATTCCAACTCACAGTGACCCTACAGGACAGAGTAGAACTGCCCCATAGAATTTCCAAGGAGTGCCTGGCGGATTCGAACTGCTGGCCTTTTGGTTAGCCAGCGTAGCACTTAACCACTATGCCACCAGAGTTTCCAATTCTCTCCCCCCAAAAAACACCAAACCAAACCCAGTGCCGTGGAGTCAATTCCAACTCATAGAGACCCTATAGGACAGAGTAGAACTGGCCCACAGCGTTTCCAAGGAGCACCTGGCGGGTTCAAACTGCTGACCCTTTGGTTAGCAGCCATAGGACTTAACCACCACACCACCAGGGTTTCTTCGATTCTCCCTAGTGTTCTATAAATTAAATCTCAATAGCTCTTAATGAAGATTGCAATTTTTTTCTAGAACTTGACAAACTTACTATATGTTTCACTTAAATATACAGAAAATAGAGAAATTCTTGACGTTTGCCCATAGTTCTACGCACCACAGATAACTTCTTTCAACAGTTTTACTTTATCATCTTACACATGTATATATATTCTTGGGAAAGCTGTAAACCACATTGGTTGAGATCTGGGGCTCTGTAATTAGAGTCGATCCCAACTCTGCAGCTTCAGGTTGTGTGTGTGACATACACCATGTTACTTGCCCTTTCTAAGTCTCAGTTATGTCTTTTGGAAAATGGAGAGAATATTAATACCTACCTCATAGATGTGAGGATTAAATTAAATTAGCATGTATAATTAATTGCTTAGTCCAGAGTTTGGTGCACAGTAAATTCAATCATCCTGTAAATGGTTACTATTACATTTATATAAATACATGATGTGAAACATTGGTGGTTCGGTTTGTAGAATTCTCACCTTTCACGCAGGAGACGGAGGTTTGATCCTTGGCCAATGTACCTCACGCAGAGCCACCACACCTCTGTCAGCGGAGACTTGCATGTTGCTGTGCTGCTGAATAGGTTTCAGTGGAGCTTCCAGACTAAGATGGACTAGAAAGAAAAGATCTGGCAATCGACTTCCAAAAATCAGACAATGAAAACCCTATGGATCACAATAGTCAGGGCTCCAACTAGTCCTGAGGATGGCGCAGGACCAGACAGTGTTACATTCTGTTGTGCATGGGGTCACCATCAGCTGGGGGCCGACTCAGCAGCAACTAATAGCAACAACAGGTATATGCTAGTGTGTATATGACATGGAGCCTCTATGTGGCACAAAGGGATAAGCACTTGAGTACTAGCCGAAAGGTTGGCATTGTGAACTCACCCAGAAACACCTTGGAAAACAGGCCTGGAGAACTGCTTCTGGAAGGCCACAGCCTTAAAAAAGCTATGGAGCAGTTGGGATCCGCTCAACAGCAAACAGCAACAACAACAATGTGCACTTAATCCTCATTATCAACTCTCATAATCCAACATTTCACATTTACGACAGTAATGAAAAAACTACTATCCAATGATTTTGCGCATTAATGACATACGTCTGGCAGTAACAAATGGCAAGATGCAAGGTGTGAGTAATGCTGACTGTGATGGTAAAGGTTATGTGTTAACTTGGCTGGGCCGTGATTCTCAGTGATTTGGCAGTTACACAATGAAGTAATTTGGCACTTACATAATGACATAGTCATCCTCCATTTTGTGGTCTAATGTAATCATCCTCCATTTTCACGTAACTCTGGTTGTCGTACTAACAACCTGGTCTTTGGAACCTGACCATGTCAGTAAGTGAGGAATGCTGTACATGATTATATTATATACTATGACCTGGTTTTTTTTTTAACTTAATGTTCTATTGTGGACTTGTTTGCAAGTCAAAGCCTATATTCTTATTATCCAATGCCTAACCCAGTACCAAGGACCCCTGGTTGCTCAGTGGTTAAGTACTCGGCTGCTAACCGAAGGGTCAGTGGTTCAAACCTACTGCTGGCAGTCTGCTCCCATAAAGATTTACAGACTTGGAAACCCTATGGGGCAGTTCTACTCTGTCCTATAGGGTCACTATGAGTCCGAATTGACTGAGTGACAACAGGTTTGGTTTGGTTTGGCTTGGCTTGGCTTGGCTTGGCTTGGCTTGGCTTGGTTTGGTCTGGTTTGGTCTGGTTCGGTTTGGTAGAACCCAGAACCAACACAAACTCCTGAACAGCACTGAATATACCCACTAGGAGGCTGTTGTGGGAAAGTGTCCCTTAGCTGCTGAGGGAGCCTAGGCAAGCCCAGCTTCTCCACATGCCTTTATTGGTTTGACTCATTTGTGCTTTTCCAGGGGAAAAACGATAACCGCTTGTTGTGGGAAATGACCACCGCATAAGAAGTAAATACCGTGAAAATTTCTCTACAGAAGGTGTGACTCAGGAGAAAGCCTGCATCCCTAAGAGCCTTTCTATGTTTGTAAATGTGGGAATTCTAAGGTCTTCAAGCTGATGTGTCAAAAATGTGGGACCTATGACCACATCTACCACCAGTTACACAAGCAGCCAGGGTCTAGAGTAGGCCTGCCCCTAACATTGCAGCCTGAGTCAGTCCCATATGGAGGCCCTTGATCCATGCTGTTGTTGTTGTTAGGTGCCATCGAGTCAGTTCCAACTCATAGCCTATGTACAGCAGAACACTGTCTGGTCCTGCACCATTACTTATCTGTGATATTAATGATATTGTTCAAGAATTTCCACATTCTGTTGGATCACCTTTCTTTGGAATGGGCACAAACATGGGTCTCTTCCAGTCATTTGGCCAGGCAGCTGTCCTCCAAATTTCTTGGCATAGACAAGTGAGCACCTCCAGCATTGCACGTTTGTTGAAACATCTTAATTGGTATTCCATCAATTCCTGGAGCCTTGTTTTTTGCTATAGCCGTGGTCCATAGCTTATCCCTTTCTCATCCCTCTCCAACAGTGTCTTAGGCTAGGTTCTCTAGAAAAGTAAAACCAGTAAAGCATATAAATATATATATAAAGAGATTTATATCAAGGAAATGGCTCACACGGTTATAGAGGCTAGAACATCCCAAGGCCTCGGGTCAGGATAGAGGCTTCTCTTGATTCACATAGCCGCAGGGGCTGGTGAACCCAAGATCGGCAGGTCAGAGAGCAGGTCTCTTTCTCACGCACTGCAAAGATGGACAAATCCCAAGATCAGCAGGCAAGACCTCAGGAAAGCTTCTAGCTCAAGTCCCAAGAACCAGAGGTCAGATGAACTGGAGCCAGCTACAAGACCCAGAGCAAGCAAAAGCCCACAAGCCCAAGCCACACACCCAGGGAAACTCCCTTTTGACTGACTGGCTATTCACAGTAGATTCCATCATGGAGGTGATCACATTATATCAAATCTCATCATGGGAGTGATCACAACATCATAGAATGCCAAACTACATCACGACTGCCAAGCCACTAAGAATCACGTCCCAGACAAGTTGACACACAACTTTAACCATCACAGACACCATCCTACTCCAGAGGGGCCTTGCACAAACATGTATGTCCTGACAACCTACTCTACATGTCTAGTTCCATTCACCTCTGTCTCCCATCAATAGACCCTTGGCCATCCCTTGGGCCCAAAAATACAACTCAGCCAGGAAGACACATCTAAATATTAAGCCCATGTAGGCCATGGATGGTGCAGTTAACGCACTCAGCTACTAACCCACAGGTTGGAGGTCTGAGTCTACCCAGAGGCACCTCAGACAAAGCAGCCATTGAAAATCCTATGATACACATCGGGGTCACTGAATGTCAGGGTTGACTCAATGCCAACTAGTTTAAAGCCCTGGAAGATGGAATGTGGTTCAGAAAAGGGTAGGAGGTGCTCCAGGAGGGCATGTCTCCTTAGCCCCCATGGACTTCTTATCCTATAGGGAAAGAAGCAACTGGAGGAAGGCCAAAGAAGGATCATGTAGAGCGCAGGGTCTGAGCAGGGCCCTGTTTCCCTCCTCTAAGGCAGCGCTAGTCTGAAGACTAGCCAAAGCGTCTAATACTTCACGGATTCTCAACCACTGGAGATTTTACCCCAGAGATCATTTGCCAATATCTGGAGACATTTTTGTCACAACTGGAGGTGAGGGAGTGCTACTGGCATCGAGTGGCTAGAGGCCAGGAATATTGCTAAAGATCCCACAATACACTGGACAGCCCCTACAACAAAGAATTATCTGGCCCAAAATGTCAATAGTGCTGAGGTTGAGAAACTCTATGACACCTGCATGACTTTGGAGGCCAACAGATCTAGCGTTCCATCCCTGACTCTGCTCTGACTCTGCTCTGACTTGTCTTGGGACCCATTATTTTATCTCTCTGAGCCTCAATTTTCTAATTTGTAAACTGGGGTTAGCCATAGCTATTTCACAGAATTATTGTGAGAAATAAATGAAATGTCATATGTAAAATGCCCGACACGTAGTAGGTCTTCAATAAATGTTATGTTGTTGTTATTGTTGTTAGGTCAGTTCCGATTCATAGCAACCCTGTGTACAACAGAACGAAACACTACCCGGTCCTGCACCATCCTCACAATCATTACTATGCTTGAGCCCATTGTTGCAGCCACTGTGTCAATCCATGTAGTTGAGGGTCTTTCTCTTTTTTGCTGACCTTCTACTTTAATGAGCATGATGTCCTTCTCTCCTGATAACACATCCGAAGCATATGAGATGAAGTGTCGCCATCCTTCCTTCTAAGGAGTATTCTGGCTGTACTTCTTCCAAGACAGATTCATTCATTCTTCTGGCAGCTCATGGTATGTTCAATATTCTTTGCCAACACTATAATTCAAAGGCATCAATTCTTCTTCAGTCTTCCTTATTTATTGCCCAGCTTTCTCATTCATATGAGGAAATTGAAAATACAATGGTTTGGGTCAGGCCAACCTTATTCCTTAAAATGTTATCTTTGCTTTTTCACACTTGCAGCAGATTTGTCCAATGCAATCTGTAGCATGATTTCTTGGCTGCGGCTTCCTTGGATGTTGATTGTGGATCCAAGTAAAATGAAATTCTTGACAACTTCAATGTTTTCTCCATTTATCATGATGTTGCTTATTGGTCCAGTTGTGAGGATTTTTGTTTTCTCTTTGTTGAGGTGTAATCTATACTGAAGGTTGTTGCCTTTGATCTTCATCAGTACTTCAAGTCCTCTTCACTTTCAGTAAGCAATGTTGTGTCATCTGCATATCGAAGATTATTAATGAGTCTTCTTCCAATCCTGATGATGTGTTCTTCTTCATATAGTCCAGCTTCTCTGATTATTTGCTCAGCATACAGATTGAATAGGCATAGTGAAAAGATACAACCCTGACACATGCCTTTCTTGACTTTAAACCACACAGTAGCCCTTTGTTCTGTTTGAATCACTGCCTAATGGTCTATGCATAGGTTTCTCATGAGCACAATTAAGTATTCTGGAATTCCCATTCTTCATAATGTTATTCATAATTTGTTATGATAGATACAGTCAAATGCCTTTGCATAGTCAATAAAACACAAGTAAACATCTTTCTCGTATTCTTTCCTTTCAGACAAGATTCATCTAACATCAGGAATGATATCCTTTGTTCCACATCCTCTCTGAAACAGGCTTAAGTTTCTGGCAGTTTCCTTTCAATGTACTGCTGTAACCACTCTTGAATTATCTTCAGGAAAATTTTACTTGTGTGT
The DNA here is from genome assembly GCF_030014295.1 of Loxodonta africana. Taxonomy (NCBI): domain Eukaryota; kingdom Metazoa; phylum Chordata; class Mammalia; order Proboscidea; family Elephantidae; genus Loxodonta; species Loxodonta africana. The sequence goes on along the minus strand of NC_087351.1, from coordinate 81,907,623 downwards.
GATATTAATGATACTGTTCAATAATTTCCGCATTCTGTTGGATCACTTTTCTTTGGAATGGGCACAAATATGGATCTCTTCCAGTTGGTTGGCCAGGTGGCTGTCTTCCAAATTTCTTGGCATAGATGAGTGAGCACCTCTAGCATTTACACCCACTTGTTGAAACATCTCAGTTGGTATTCCATCAATTCCTGGAGCCTTGTTTTTGGCCAATGCCCTCAGTGCAACTTGGACTTCTTCTTTCAGTACCATCAGTACTAGATCATATGCTTCCTCCTGAAATGGTTGAATGTCAACCAATTCTTTCTGATACAGTGACTCTGTGTATTCCTTCAATCTTCTTTTGATATTTCCTGCATAGTTTAATATTTCCCCTGTAGAATCCTTCAGTATTGCAACTCGAAGTTTGATTTTTTTTCTTCAGTTCTTTCAGCCTGAGAAATGCCAAGCAGGGTCTTCCCTTTTGGTTTTCTAACTTCAGGTCTGTGCACATTTCATTATAACACTTTACTTTGTCTTCTCCAGCCACCCTTTGAAATATTCAGTTCAGCTCTTTTACTTCATCATTTCTTGCATTTTCTTTAGCTACTCTACGTTAAAGAGTGACTTTAAGAGTTTCTTCTGACATCCATTTTGGTATTTTCTTTCTTTTCTGTCTCTTTAATGACCTCTTGCTTTCTTCATATATGATGTCCTTGATGTCATTCCACAACTCATCTGGTCTTCAGTCATTAGCATTCAACGCATCAAACCTATTCTTAAGATGGTCTCTAAATTCAAGTAGGATATACTGAAGGTCATACTTTGGCTCTCATGGACTTGTTCTGATTTTCTTCAACTTCAACTTGAACTTGCATATGAGCAATTGATGATCTGTTCCACAGTTGGCCCCTGGCCTTGTTCCGACTGATGATATTGAGCTTTTCTGTCGTCTCTTTCAACAGATGTAGTTGATTTGGTTCCTGTGTATTCCCCCTAGCTAGGTCTACATGTACAGTCGCCGTTTGTGTTGTTGAAAAAATGTACTTGCAATGAAGAAGTTTTGATTTTGCAAAATTCTATCATGCAATCTGCAGCATCCTTTCTATCACCGGGGTAATATTTTCCAACTACTAATCCTTCTTCTTTGTTTCCAGCTATCACATCCAATCACCAGTAATTATCAGTGCATCTTGACTGCAGGTTTGATCAATTTCAGACTGCAGAAGTTGGTAAAAATCTTCAATTTCTTCATCTTTGGCCTTAGTGGTTGGTGTATAAATTTGAATAATAGTTGTATTACCTGGTCTTCCTTGTATGGGCATTATCCTGTCACTGACAGTGTTGCACTTCCTGATAAATTGTGAAATCTTCTTTTTGATGATGAATGCAACGCCAACCCTCTTCAATTTGTTATTCCCGGCATAGTAGACCATATGACTGTCAGATTCAAAATGCTAATCCCAGTCCATTTCAGCTCACTAACGCCTAGGATATTGATGTTTATGTGTTTCATTTCATTTTTGATGATTTCTAATTTTCCTAGATTCATATTTAATACATCCCAAGTTCTGATTAGTAATGCACATTTGCAGCTGTTTCTTCACATTTCGAGTTATGCCACATCAGCACATGAAGGTCCCAAAAGCTTGACTCCATCCACACCGTAAGGTCAACTCTATTTTGAGAAGGCAGCTCTTCCCCAGTCATATTTTGAGTGCCTTCCAACCTTTTTTTTTTTTTTTCCAACCTGAGGGGCTCATCTTCTGATACTATATCAGACAGTGTTGCACTGCTGTTTTATAAGGTTTTCACTGGCTAATTCTTTCCAGAAGTAGGTTGCCAGGTGTTTTTTCCTAGTCTGTCTTAGTTTGGAAGCTCAAATGAAACCTGTCCACCATGAGTGACCCTGCTTTTATTTGAAATACCGTTGACACATCCTCCAGCATCACAACCACACACAAGCCACCACAGTACAACAAACTGACAGATACGTGGGGAACCAACTATAAAAGGTCAGTATTTGTGCCCTTTCCAAAGAAACATGATCCAACAGAATGCAGAAATTGTCAAACAATAAACCTTATGTTCCTAAAATAGGGAAGGAAGTAGACTTTATATTCTTATATATCTCTTTATGAGCCAATTAGAAATCTCAGAATTTGGAAGAGAAGGTTTGGGCCATATAAGCAAGAGAAGCTTACATTATTTGGGAACTACAGTAGATGAAAGTCAAGAGGAAATATGGATGTGCAGAAAAGTACTGTCTTAAATTCTGTTAATCAATAAGACAGTTACATTAATATGCAGTGTTTTAAGATGCTGTGAATTTGTAAAGCTGAGTTATACTTCTGTCAGGTTTTTCCCTTTTCCACAAAGGAGTCTTTGTATAAAAATACCACCCATATCCGGAATGCCACTTAGAAGTGAGAATTGGCAAGACTTCATCTTACATGCTTTGGACGTGTTATCAAGAGGGACCAGTCCCTGGAGAAGGACATCATGCTTGGTGGAGGGTCAGCGAAAAAGAGGAAACCCTCAACGAGACGGATTGATACAACGACTGCAACAACGGGCTCAAACATGGCCAGACTATAAGGATGGCAAAGGACCTGGCAGTGTTTCAGACGTAGGGTCTCTATGAGTGGAACCAATTCGATAGCACATATCAACAACAATAATCCTTCCTCTACCTCTGTACCTTCCCCCTCCTCTAATTATACCGCGATTTCCCCAGTCCTCCCAAGTCCCTAGGTGTTGAGCAATGTCATCAGAGGTAACTTGCTGCCATCTGGTGGCACAACTGGCAAGGGCAGCTAAGGTTTTGTCCATTGGTTTGACTCTTGAGGTACACATGGAACATGGTCTGCCATGCTCAAAGAAATCATTACTTAAGTGTTCTAGAAGCACTGGGAATGTAAAGATGGACCAACTACACTCCTTCCCAGAATCAGAAGGAAACATTTGGGCTCCTAGGCACCCGATGATTATTTGGGGCCCCTTCAAACTTGTTTAAAAATGTTTATTTAGAGCAGGGATTCTCTTATTTTATAAAACAAAAATCAGATAATTTTTTATGTTCAAATAAGAAATTTCTTACATGCACTCACATAAAGCTTTAACCATTCACACTCAGCCAAGGAAAGGAAAAATCTAAATCATATAGGTATAAAATAATGTCCATAAGTGCTTAGAAAATCTTTTTCTGACTTTGTCAGTAAAATGTTTCCAACTTTTCTGTATTATTTCTTCTCCCTTCTGTTTTCTTTTGCAAGTTTCCTAAAAAACAACTTTTTGAGAGGCAAATTCAAAGACTTAAATGTAGATTTTACGTGAATCACCCCTACCGATAACACTGAAAACAAAAAATGAAACAAAAACTTGTTGCCGTTAAATTGATTTTGACTCATGGTCAAATGTGTTTCAGAGTCAAAATGCACTTAACAGGGTTTTTAATGACTGTAATCTTACAGGAAAAAAAAAAAAAAAAACGTTGCCACCCAATTGATTTTGACTCATGGCATTGGAACCTACCAGGAAGAAAGGCCTGGTGACCTGCTTTCGTAAGACCAAGAAAACCCTATAGAGCAGTTCTACTCTGTAACACATGGGGTCACCATGAGTCAGAATCAACTCCACAGCAGAAGGTGTGGGTTTTGTTTGTTTTTGGTTTTTAATTTCACAGAAGTAGATCTTCCGTGGGGTCACTGGGTGGATCCAACTGCCAACCTTTCAGTTGGTAGCTGATTGCAAACTACTTGCACCACTCAGGGACCTATTGATAACAGTTGTTGATAGTTACCGTTGAGTTGATAACACTAGGTTGTGATTATTTGATTTCAGAATTTCACTGACTTCAAATGGCTCTCAGGTCTGGTGATGTGACCTGGTGTGGCACTGAACAGGTTGCGTTTGTAGGTCACAAAAATATACACCAGATCCAGCCTGATACTGCCAGGGACTGTTCTTTGTTCCTGATCTAGAACACTAAACCGGTGAAAGCAGGACGCATGTAGTTTTACCCAGATATAACCAGACTTGCATGCATAAATCTAAATTAACTGGCACTAGATTTCCAATACATCCTAGAGATTTTTTATTTTTTTATATTGATTATGAAATATTTTCTCCATCTAAAAGATGCTTGTATCTATACGACATAAAGAATAACAGAATATGTACCCATACGCATCACGCCAGACAAGAAAAAGAACATTGATAATAACTTCCCAGCCCTTGTATGCTTTTCGCAATGTATTCCTTGCCCTCTTCACAAGGGTAATCCAATTCAATAATTTTTTGCACCTATGTCAGTCAGAGTGCCTGATTGAGAACCACAGAAACCAACTTCAATGGCCTTAAACCAAAACATTGGTTGTTGAAAGAAGAGGGGGTGGGTTCACAGAATTAATAGGAGGCTAGAGGATCAATCAGGCCTGGAATAGGCAGGAGCCAGCGGGCTCAGGGGCTGGCCCACCACCACTGACACTGGGTACACTGCCCCTGCAGACAGGAACCCCACTTATCTTTGTCCTGGTATCCTTCAATCACAACAGAACAGTGCTCTGAGTATGGGTCCTGAGCCCATACCAGGCAGAGAGCTGGATTCTGGAGAGTCCAATAGCTGAAGACTGCCCACTGCAGCTGAATGCCCCCAGATAACTGCCCAGCTGGTCCACCCAAGCCTGTCTCTGCTCTTGTCTTCCAGGAGCTTCTCGTCTGGTCTGGAACCCAAGGCAGGAAAACAAAGAACTGAAAAAGCACAGGGAAGTGTCCTGAGAGGTTCCCAAATACTTATTGAGCACCTTCACAAAGTACACACCAACGTGACAGAATTTTAAGGAGGGAAAATAGTCCCCTCCAACGAGAGCTAGGCCACTACAACATAGGGAAGATTCTAAAATGGAGTCAGATCATGAAAGGCCTTGTATCTCTTGCTAAAAAGTTTGAATTTTAATCCTGTGGAACATGGAGGCCTGGTGTGTGTGCGCGTGTGTGTGTGCGTGCATGCGTGCATGCGTGTGCGTGTGTGTGTGTGTGTGTTGAGCAGAGCTATGCTTGGGAACAGACTAGAGAGGTTAAGACTTGAGTGGAGGAGATCTGTGGCCCCTGGGCAGACAAAGATGGTGAGGGCTTGATTTAGATGAGTTTTAGATTTTCTAGAAATCACATTAAAAAAGTAAAAAGACATCGGTGACATTAATTTTATTAACATATTTTACTTAACCCAACACAGTCAAAATATTATCATTTCCACATGTAATCAATATTTTTTAAAATTATCAATGAGATATTTTATTATGTTTGGACTAAGTCTTCAAAAGTCAGCATGTATTTTCCACTAGTGGGAGCAATTTGATTTGAACTAGCTATATTTCAAGTGCTCGGTGGTCACATGAGTTGAGCGTCCTCCATATTGGACAGTGCAGCTATAATGCAAGCAAACTTCACCTCTAGTCTGGATTATCACAATTGTCTTCCACTTCCACTCTTGCTTTCCAGAAGGCAGTTTTCCACAAAGAAGCCAGAGTGAAGCTATCATATCGAATCATGTCACTTCCTTTTTTGAAGTCTTCATGGTTTCCCACCACTCTGAGAATAAAATTGAGGTCCTGTTCATGGATTATAAAGCCCACCATGATGTAGCAATTGCCCCCTCTCTTTCCTCTCACCTACCCCTCTCTCCCTCCCGTGGCTGCCTTACCCTACCCTCCTTGCAGTCCTTCAAGCCTGCCAAACAAGCTCCCAGCTCAGACCATTTTCACCTGCTGTTCCCTCTGCCCAGAATACTCTGTCCCCAGCCATGGTCTGTACTGTATTTAATAATGTCTTCCAAAAATTCATGCCCACCCAGAACGTGACCTGATTTGGAAATAGGGTCTTTGCAGATGGAATGAAATTAAGGTCATATTGGGTTAGGGTAGGCCCTAAATCTAAGATATGACTGGTGGCCTTATAAGGAGAAAGAGGTATTTGGACACAGAGACATAGAAACAACACCATATGACAACAGAGGCAGAGATTCGAGTGATGTGTCTACAAGCCAAGGAAAGCCAAGGATTGCCGGCAATTATCAGAAGCTAGAAAGAGGCAAGGAAAATTCCCCTCCTACAGCCTTCAGAGAGATTGTGGCCCTGCCAACACCTTGATTTCAGACTTCTAGCCTCCAGAACTGTGAGACAGTAAAGCTCTGTCGTTTTAAGCCACCAAGTTTGTGCTTTTGTTGTAGCAGCCCTAGGCAACTAATATATGGTCTGTCTATGCACTCTGCTATTTCTGTCCCAACCATGAAGTCCTTTCAAAACCACAGGTCTTCTCAGCCAATCCTATGCCCTTTGGACCACAAGAGTCTGGGAGAGAGGGAATTTGCCAACTTGGTTCCTCTCTTCCCAGATGTGCCATCCTGCCGTCTCTATACCGCAGCTGCTGGCCCTCTGCAGGGGACTCTGAATCTCAACTGATTTCCCCAGGCCTTGCCCAGGAAACAGCACAAGTCCTCTGTGCCCTCAGAGCCCCCAAATTTATCAGGTGACTGTCCCTGACCTGGGATTGTGACTCTGGGTGGATAGGGATGGAGGTGACAGAGTATAAGCCTTATTTCTATCTGGCTTTCACTTTGACTCTCTTCCCTTCCCCAACCCAGAACTTCTAAGACTATTTTTTAGACCGTGGTCTAGAAGAGTCTGAAGACTCTGGTCTTGAGTTTCCCGTTAAAAAGCTGAGTATTTGCATGTGTCTTTCTGCATTTCTAAAATCCTCCTCTAAAGACATGAGAGACCAGGCCACCCAAGTTGAGGAGGAGCCACAGGGATCAGGACAAGGACCTTGTGGATTTGGGGATGGGGAAGGTTAAGATCTCAACATTTAAAAAAAAAAAAAAAAGATCTCAGCATTAGTATCCTGCCACTTATAAACAGATATTCCTATCAATAATAATAAAAGATTGGTGCTAAAACAATCCCTAATGTGAGATAATCACGTCATGATGTGTTACAAATTCACTTCTGATTGTACAACCCATGATTTCCACGTGAGGTAAATGTCTTAGTTATGCTGCTATAACAGAAACATGACAAGTGGGTGGCCTTAACAAACAGAAATTTATTCTCTCACATTTTAGGAGGCTAGAAGCCTGAAATCAGTGCAGCGGTTCTAGGAGAAGGCTCTCTGTCTGTGTCAGCTCTGGAGAAAGGTCCTTGTCTCTTCAGCTTCTGCTTCCTGGTCCTTGGAGATCTCTATGTATCTTGCCATCTCTGCTAGCTCGATTGCTTGTTTAATATTTTTTATATCTCAAAAGGAGCCCTGGTGGCGCAGTGGTTAAATATTAGGCTGCTAACCAAAAGGTCGGCAGTTTGAATCCACCATTTGTTCCTTGGAAACCCTATGGGGCAGTTCTATTCTGTCTGATAGAGTAGCTATGAGTCAGAATGACTCAACAGCAACGGGTTTGGTTTTTTGGTTTAAATCTCAGAAGACATTGACTCAAAATGCATTTAACGCTAATCCTGCCTCATTAACCTAACAAAGACAACCAATTGCCAAATGGGATTGTAACCACAGGCATATCCTTGCCATCGAGAGTAGCTTCCACTCACAGGGACCCTACGGGACAGAGTAGAATTGCCCCATAGGGTTTCCAAGGAGCAACTGGTGGATTCAAACTGCTGACATATTGGTTAGCAGCCAAATACTTAACTACATGGCTACCAGGGCCTCAACCACAGGCATACAGCTCAGGAGTTACAACACATATTTGGTGGGGAGGGGTGGACACAATTCAATCCGTAACAGTGAACATGTGCAGAAGGGAAGGCCCTCAGCCCTCTAGGCCGTTAAAGGAGAACCCCACTGTCTGCTGACTTCATGCATATTCCTTCATGGTTTCCCATAGACAGGCCTGCAGGGCTATAGGGCTCCAGCCCTGCTACTGAGGCTCATTTAAGACAAGTGCAAGTACACATCCAGGGACTGCAGGAGGGGTTGGGTTTGAGGCTGACAGAGAGACACATTCACATGCTGTGGTCTCCACAAAGTTATTGCACCCCCCAAGCTTGCCTGTACATTTGTTTATTGCAGTTTTTATATGGTCAGTATCTTAAAATTCTAGCTAGTATTTATGGTGTCTTAGAAGCATTGCACGGAGCCCTGGTGATGTGGTAGTTAGGAGCTTGACTGCTAACCAAAAGGTCAGCAGTTCAAATACACCAGCCACTCCTTGGAAACCCTATGGGCCAGTTCTACTCTGTCCCTTAGCGTGGCTGAGTGGGAATCTACACGGCAGCAAAGGATTAGCAGTGCTGCACAGATCCTAGGGCTCCCAGGAACCCAGTTGGAAACCACCGATCTTTGTTTTCTTCTTTATGCTTATCTTATTTTCTGCCTGTTCTAAAATGAATCTGTATAACTTGCGTAATTTTGGTTAAGCTGAAAAGAAATCAATGTTATAAAGGACTCCTGACCCTGTGGGTCCTGCTGCTGACAACCTTGGGGACTTTAGTTTCCCATGCACTTTGCTCTCTTCTGGCCACTGAATATTTACTTGAATTTACAAGGGGCAAGAGTCTCTCCAGGGAGTAAAGCTTGCCTCCACTCCACCAGTGCCACCATTGTCCAGGCTGAGTAGTCTAGGAACCATAGAGAGTGTGGCAGCGATTCCAGGAAGATAATTAGAAGAACTTCCTCAGTAAAAGCAGTACGACACGGGAAGCTGTTCTCAAGGAGACAGAATGAGTCCTTGGGAAGTTTAAAAAAGGAATAGATAGAGCAAGCCAACAACAGTCAGGAACCTCTACTCTCCAGGAGGATATCACTGACACATAACAGGTAGCAATCAGCCAGCACCAATGGGCTCTGCTCCCCAGCCCACAGTCCTAGCACACAACATCAAGTCAACCATCACAGTCCCATCAAAGGCCAAATGCCTGCCACCCATAGCCACCTTCCAGCAACCACCTGACCTATCAGCTCAGAGATGGACCAAGCTCTCTATTGTCAGCATCACCGAACCTGCTGTGGCCCCTAACTATGTAGCACCATGTTCAGACATTTACAAACGTGCTTTGTGGAACAGAAAAAGTACAGAAGAATTTCAAAAGTGGTATCGCTATTGTCCAGCTCATATAAAGTGTGAAGTCAAGCTAGCTGTTCCTCCAAGGAACATTGGGCCCACACACTCCACTTGCTACCCTACCTTTCAACACATTTTATATTTATTTTAGAATAAAATCAATCCTCTGCGTGTTTATAAAAGGCTCTGTGCTTGTCGTCTTTGCTGATAAAGCCATAGCTAGTAGCTTATATACACATTTCCCAACCACATGTTCGAACAGTTGCTAGGTACTGTTTGCTTTAATTTCAAAAGACATATAACTAACAAACAATGCTGAGGATTGTACGAACCTCTTCTGTTCATTCCCCCTTCTCTAACCTCATCCCTTCCCCCAACTAATCTAACCTTAGAACCTCAAGTTAGAGAATAATGTGGCGGCCTCCTAGTTTAGCCCCCGTCTTGATACTTCAGTCCCCTGAAAAATAATGATCTCTGCTTGAACCTCTCCTACTCCACCTCAGCCCCAGTGACAGGAACTCACAAGGCACCCATTCTTTCCTTAGACAGTTATAGGTTAAAATTTCCGCCTACATATCCTTACATTTGATATGCAATCAAATACAGATTTATACTCTCAACTCGGCAATTCCTAAACTCAAAATGTTCTGAAATCTAAATGTTTTTTGGTAACTCTTTTGACAGCAAAACTTTTCCTGAATAGGCACGAGGCTACGTATGGCCTTTATTTACCCCATCCTGTGACTCATCGAAGAAGTATTGATATGTTTGATTATGGGGCACTGTCCTAGACTCCAACTGGGATGTTACGTAATATGCTGCCTATGCCTCGTGTCGCCTTTTCAAAATTTGAAAAATTATGAATGGTTTTGGTTAAGAGATTGTGAACCTGTATCTGTTGCTCTGAAGGAGCCCAGTGGCATTACTGTTAAGCACTCAGCTGCTAACTGAAAGATGTGTGGTTCAAACCCACCAGCTGGCCTGCAGGAGAAAGATGTGGCAGTCTGTTCCCGTAAAGATGACTACCTTGGAAAACCTATGGGGTAGCTCTACTCTGTCCTATAGTGTTGTTAGGAGTCAGAATCGACTCAACGGCAATGGATTAGGTTTTGGGGTTTACCTGCTACTCTGCATGTGATATTTGTTGTTGTTATTAGCTGGCATTGAGTTGACCCCTGACTCATGGTGACCATGAACGTGGTAGAAAACGCTGCCCAGTCCTGTGTCATCTGCATCATCAGTTGCAGATCAGACCATTGTGATCCAGAGGGTTTTCACTGGCTGGTTTTCAGGAGTAGATCATCAGAACATTCTTCCTAGGTCCTCTTCGTCTGGAAGCTCCGCCGAAACCTGTTCAGCACCATAGCAACATGCAAGCCCCTGCTGACAGACAAGGGGTGGCTGCACATGAGGTACATAGACAGAACTTGAATCTCCTGTATGGAAGGCAAGAATTCTACCACTGACTGGAGAAACCCCAAGAGTATGGTCCTCAGACGCACTTTTAGCTCAGTAATGAAGTCACTCCTGAGGTTCACCCTTCAGCCAAAAATTAAACAGGCCATAAAACAAAACGAGACTAAAGGGGCACAATAGTCTAGGGGCAAGGACTAGAAGGCAGGAGGGGACAGGAAAGCTAGTAATAGGGAACCCAAGGTCGAGAAAGAGGAGTGTTGACATGTCATGGGATGGTAACCAATGTCATAAAACAGTATGTACGTTAATGAAAAGCTAGTTTGTTCTGTAAACCTTCATCTAAAGTACAATTAAAAAAAAAAAAGAAATTTGAGGTGCATACAATGGTTCATGATAACTAATGTGTGTTACTTTGTGAAATACATCAAAACATTATTATTATTACTGTGTAATTATGTTAAAGATATTCTAGTGTATCTGGAACTATTTAATGTTTTTTATGCACATATACTCAGACAAACATTTGACTGACGTTAGATACGAACTGTACCTAAATCTTTGTACAAATTTGATCTAAAGACAGACTTAAGAATGAAACTCATTTGTAATCTGAGAACTGCCTGTGTATACATACATATGCTTGTATGTGCAGAGGTAGACTGGCTTTCATTGTTATTTCCTTTTGCACTCTTCAAAACTTTTTATATGAAGTGAATGTTTCTTACTTTTTCAATAAAAAAAAAACCCAATCTATTAAAAAAAAAAAGGAAGTCTACCACCGAACCATATATGATATTTAGGTCTTCTATGTCCCAATTTGTTTTTTCCAGTTGGTCTGTCATTGATTGAGAGGGTTCAGTTCAAGTCTCCTACTACTCGTTTGCTTGCTTTTTTTTCCCCGTGTGTCCTGTAATTTTCACGTCATGAATATTGTGCTTTGTTATTTGGTACATAGATATTGATAATTGTTATGTCCTCATTGTGAATTGTATCCTTGAGCATTATAAAATGTCTTCACTTCTCCCTTGTGTGATATTAAGATTACAACCTGTACATTTTTTTTTCTTTGCATTTGCTTCATATAGGTTTGTACATCCTTTTATTTCCAACCTTTCTGAAAACACTTTGTTGTATGTGCATCACATACTTGAGTATAGTATAAATGTGGGATTTGCCTAGGGATACAGTTTGAATATCTTTTTTCTCTTAATAGGTGATTTAATCCTATTTCAACATTTATTGATATGTTGGGTATGTATAGCCTTGTTCTTATTGTTATTTGCTGTCTAATGTGTTCTGACTCATGGCAACCCCATGTGTGCAAAGTAGAACTGCTCCATAGGGTTTTCAAGGCTACGGCCTTTCAGAAGCCGATCGCCAGACCCGCCTTCCGAGGCCTCTCTGGGTGGGTTCAAACTCCCAGCCCTTCAGCTAGTATTGGAGTGCTTAACCACCATACTATCCAGGGATCAAATGTTTAGCTTTAGTTCTATCATATTTTGTTATACTTTTTGTTAGTATGTTTTTAAAAAAATCTTTCACTATGTAGTCTATTTTCCTTGTTGCTGTGAGTAATCCTTCTCATATTTAGGAAGGTTTTCATTTTTGCTCTAGTTGATGATCAGTAATTCTCTTCTGCTAACTCTGTTAGGGGGCCTCTCCTGACTGGCTCCAACCAGAAAAGCAGCCTTCTCTGGGCCTTGCCCTGACCCTTGGGGCACACTCAGTCCAGGCACCACACTCACCCCGTCCCCACCATCAGCACCCAGTGCCAGGCTCTCTGACTGCCCTCCCCTTGAGACCAACTCTTCTCGAGCACCAGGGAATCATTAAGTCCATGTCGCCCAGGGTCGTGTTGTACAGCTCCTCAGGCTGCGCACTGCACAATTCCAGGAGCAGCCTGCTCATGGATACAATGCAATGTGCCAACTCTGTCACCCAATTCTTATCTATGCAGGGTTCCAGAGGCCCAGAGCTCTCGTTTTCTTTTTTTTTTTTTTTTAATTCAACTTTAAATGAAGGCTTACAGAACAAACTAGTTTCTCATCACACTGTTGCATAACATTGGTTAACAACACCATGACATGTCAGCACTCTCCCTTCTCAACCCTGGGTTCTGTATTTCCAGCTTTCCTTTCCCTCCACCCCTTTAGTCTAGTTTTATTCCATGGGCCTGTTCAATCTTTGGGTGAAGGGTGAACCTCAGGAGTGATCTCATTACTGAGCTGAAAGGGCGCTCGGGGGCCAGCAGGGTTTTTCCAGTCTCTGTCAGGCCAGCAAGTCTGGTCTTTCTTTTTGAGTTAGAATTTTGTTCTACATTTTTCCCGGATCTCTCGTTTTTAGGTAGTTCCTCAAACCAAGCCAAAACTGCCCTTATCCATAGACTGTAGTGGTTCGTACCCTGGTCCCTGTACTGCCCTCTGAACCAGTTACTGTCAATTCTGACTCATGGCAACCCCATGAGTGCCAAAGTAGAATTGTTCTCTGTAAAGTTTTCAGGGGCTGATTTCTCAGAAGTAGATCATCAGGCCTTTCTTCCAAGGTGCCTCTGGGTAAACTTGAACCTTCAACCTTTCGGTCAGCAGCTGAGTATGTTAACCGTTTGCACCAACCAGGACTCCTGTGCCCTCTGAAGTCCTACACAAAAAGCCTAATCACCAGTTTTGCCAAACATGAAGCTAGAAGACCCCACCCAGCCCTTTTGCATCCCAGCCCAGCCAAGAGGCAATTGTGTTTCTGCAGGAGACCACCTCCCTTGTCCTACCTCTGAAGATACCGTCCCTGCAGCTGGGATGGAAAGAAAGAGGCTCAGGGAGGCCACGCACACCCTGGTGTGCCCTGCTTCAGCCACCTGCCCTTCTCTACTATTGCTGCATTCCTAGAGCCTGGCTTCCAGCCTGAGACACACAGGCCAAGAGCAAAAGTAGAGCAGTCAGGAAATCAGAAAGAAAAGGCCATGCATTCCTGCTTCCTTCTCAGCAAGTTTCCCAAGCCATAGGGCTCCCCAAGCTGCTGGCCAGGGAGTCTGGGCACAAACAAAGCTCTGCAGCCAGGGTACTCTCAGAGCTGCCCTTTGAGGAAACAACCCCCAAGTTCCCTGAGAGCCCCTCTGCCATCCCCAGCATCCCAGGGAGCGTGGAGGAGCCCCTATCTGGAGTTCCTCCCCTGGTGCCTGTACAGTCAGGTTTGGGGATAGGACAGCACAGGCAAGAAGGACACAGCACCTCGTGTCTCCCAGGACAAGAGGCAGGGGCACATCCCCTCCTGGACCACCACTTCCTGTTCCTACCCTGCCCCACATCCCTTGGGATATGCTACCTGTCATGGATTGAATCATGTTCCCAAAAAATATGTGTCAACTTGGTTAGGCCATGATTCCCAGTAGTGTGTGGTTGTCCTCCATTTTGTGATTTTCCTATCTGTTATAAACCATGATCTCTGCCTGTGGTTAAAGAGGATTAGGGTGGGATGGAACACCCTTACCATGTCACATCCTTGATCCAATGTAAATGGAGTTTCCCTGGGGTATGGCCTGCACTACCTTTTATCTTAAAAGAGATAAAAGGAAAGGGAAGCAAGCAGAGTGTTGGGGACCTCATATCACCAAAAAAGCAGCGCCGGGAGCAGAGCACATCCTTTGGACCCAGGGTTCCTGCGCAGAGAAGCTCCTAGTCCAGGGGAAGATTGATGACAAGGACCTTCCTCCAAAGCCGACAGAGAAAGCCTTCTCCTGGAGGTGACACCGTGAATTTGGACTTCTAGCCCACTAGACTGTGAGAAAATAAATTTCTCTTTGTTAAAGCCACCCACTTGTGGTATTTCCGTTACAGCAGCACTAGATGACTAAGGCACTACCTATGTCCAGGAAGAAAAGGTAACACTTCCCCTTGATTATTTCACTCTCATGGGTTTTGAGGGCAAAATGGTGACCTCCTCCCTGGGTCTGGAGTAGGCACCTTCCCCAGACCGGGGAACTAAGACATTAGGGGTAAGCTGGGTTGGTGTGGGCCCTGCCTTTGTCCCCAGAAATAGAATGCTGGGACGTGTGCTCAGTGGAGGGTGAAGGGGAGAAAAAAAGCTCTCTTGTCCCAGAAGCACCAGTTGATAAGAGTGTGAATGGCACCCAGGGAGGCAGCAGGGGTTGGGGAGATCAAAAGAGATAGGGAAGGCTAGGCAGATGAAGCCCTGGGCTTTTTCTCTTTGGGGGTCTCAGCCAGAGAAAATAAAACTGGCTCAGCCAATTGCCTGATCCTTCTGTTTACCCAGAGCTATGTTTTACCCTGACACTCTCTGCTCTGGAAGGCGATAGCAGAAGGCACCCAGCAAGGACTGGGTAGGAAGGGAGTCAGCAGGTGAACAAGGGCTGCGCTGGACCCCTCAGCCATCCACTATCATACAGGAGGATGGAGACCCCCAACATGTCCACCCCTCTCAATTTCAGCCTACCTCCCAACTTCGGTAAGCGGCCCTCTGACCTGGCGCTGAGCGTCCTCCTGGTGCTTATGCTGTTCATCATCATGATCTCACTGGGCTGCACCATGGAGGTCAGCAAGATCAAAGTGCACTTCTGGAAGCCTAAGGGGCTGGTCGTCGCCCTGGTGGCACAGTATGGCCTCATGCCCCTCACTGCCTTTGGGCTGGGCAAGCTCTTCAGGCTGAACAACGTGGAGATGCTGGCCATCCTGATCTGTGGCTGCTCGCCGGGGGGCAACCTGTCCAACATCTTCAGTCTGGCGGTGAAGGGGGACATGAACCTCAGGTAGGACTGGGGATGACAAGGGAGCAACCTGGGGACAGGAGCAGTGTTGGAGACGTCATAATCAAGGGGAAGAACTGGGCTAAGCCAGGAGAGAGAGTGAATGGGGGCTGGCCGAACCCCGCAAGAGTGCTAGGGCAAGGGGTGGCTGGCATTTATTGGGGGGAGGCAGGTGCTGGGGTGCATCTTGGTTTAAGCATCAAGCCAAAGGAGTCAAGCTGATCTGGAGACACCCTTATACCCAGAGGTGTCTCTAGTGAGGCAAAAAGATTGCCTTGAAGGATTGCAGATTTAAACCAAAGCGGACTCCAGGGCACTGTGTTGTTGTCCCCAGCTGCTGTTGAGTCGATTCCAACTCATGGCAACCTCATGTGTACAGAGCAGAACTGCTCCATAGGGCTTCAGTACTGTAACCTTTTATAAGCAGATCACCAGGTATTTCTTCTGAGGCACCCTTTGGTGGGTTTGAACGCTTAATAGTTGAGCACATAACTGTTCGTGCCACCTGGGGACTCCTCTGGAGCACTATACCAGCCCACGATTACGGGTAAGTTGTCTGCTTTGAGGCCAGATCTGAAAGGGGATACAGAATGGTTCCAAGCCTCTCCAGGGAAATCAAGGTGGCTTTGAACCAAATGAGCACCTTCAACAAGCTTTGTCCACCAGCCAGATAAAAGACGTAGGACTTGCTTTGCAGCAGGAAGGATTTGGATAAGATAATCAAAAAACAAAAAAAACCCAAGTCTGATGTCATCAAGTGGATTCTGACACTCAGATGTCTGCAGAGCAAAGGAAGAATTTCCAAAAATCCTCCAAATTATTCAGGCATCAGGGATGTGTGCCTCTTATCCTCCCCATCCTCCCAGCTGATGCAGGGACACCTCCAAACGAAGGTACAATCTAGTAGATCCAGGAATTTCCCCAGCACCAGCCCAGGGTATCCGGGGTCCTCACCTCAGACACACTAGTAAGGCGAAGACCAGCAGCATGCCCCGCCTAAAGCATTAGGAGCAGAAGTCGGTGAGGGCTTGCTCCATGGCCAGCATCCATGGACTGGTTGAACTCCATCCTTCCAAGCTGGTGGGGCTCTCTTGTTTTGAAAGCCTCCCAGAGGGGGATATTTCAGATATTTCTCCAATTCCAGCAGCAGCCTGTGCTGAGGCTGAATAAAACTCACTGGTGGAAGCTTTCATCTAAGCCTCATGTTTCATGCCAGTTCCCTCTGGTTTGGTGTTGAGTGAAGATGCTATTCGATGCTATTCACTGAAATGCCATCAGAGAGTTTGTCAGCTTATATCTGTCAGCACTCTGTTCCTAGTTGAATTTTACTAAGAAAACCAACTAACTGGTGATGCAAAGTGAAGGCTGGGCCAATTTTTCAGTGAAAGAATGAGAGTTTTGGTTCACCAGAACCCAGAATCTGAGAAGCCTCAGGTTTTCTACCCATATGATTTAACCCTCACTGAGGTAGTGGATGGAGTCCCTGGGTGGTGCAAATAGTTAATGCACTCAGTTCCTAACCAAAAGTCTAGAGGTTTGAGTCTACCCAGAGGTGCCTCAGAAGAAAGGCCTGGCAATCTACTTCTGAAAAATCAGCCACTGAAAACCTTATGGGGCACAGTTCTACTCTGACACACATGGGTCACCGTGAGTCGGAGTAACTCCATGGCAACAGTTGTGTGAGGTAGTCAATGGGAAGGGAAGCACAAAGACGGAACTTGGCTTGTACAGTCTCCCACAGGAACATATTTCAATGTTCAACCACCTCACTATCAGGATATCCTTCCTGCTATCTAATCCAAAGGCCCCTGGGTAGCACAAATGCTTTGTACTCTACTATTAACCTAGATGTTGGCGGTTCGAACTCACCC
Source organism: Loxodonta africana (assembly GCF_030014295.1). Taxonomy (NCBI): domain Eukaryota; kingdom Metazoa; phylum Chordata; class Mammalia; order Proboscidea; family Elephantidae; genus Loxodonta; species Loxodonta africana. The sequence continues at coordinate 81,890,534 of NC_087351.1, read as the reverse complement.
AGCAACACCTCAGAAGGAAGTCCTGGCAATCTGCTTCTGTAAAAGATTATAGCCAAGAATACCCTATGGAACAGTTCTACCCTGTAACAATGGGGCTGCCAAGAATCAGAATCGACTCGATGGCAACAGGTTTTTTTTTTTTTTTTCAGTTTATCTAATCCAAATCCTTCTTGCTGCAAAGCAAACCCCAGGTCTTTTATCTGGCCTTGTGGACAAGGCTTGTCGCAGCCTCTATGTCATGAAAAGCTCTAACTGCACTTTAATACTGGTGTAGGCTGGGCAAAGTTTCATTCTACTATACATAACTTCGCCATGAGTTGGAACCAACTGGACAACAACTAAAAACAATGTCAAAGGAAGGAAGCAGGAAGTCAGGTGTCGGTGGAAGGTGATCTGTAGAAGAAGCAGAGCAGGGTGGGACAGAGTAAAGGACAATGGGAGAGTCTTTTAAGTGTGAGTGACCAGCTATCACAGCCTCATCAGCCAGTGGATGCTAACGAGGTTTCTCCAATACTGCCCACTGGGGTGGAGCACCCAGTGACTCAGGAGCATGATTCTGCATGGTCTCCTGATCATCACTTTGTCCACTCACCTTGGGATCATCACTGCTCCCAAGGCTCTGCAGGAGATAATGCTCTGTTGGTCAAGGCCACCTCCTGCTATAAAGCCCCTTTCCCCAAATAGATCCCCCATGCACAAAGACCTCATAGGCAGAGCTCGGATTTCATCATCTACCAGTATGTGCCGCCAGACTTTGAATTCCTATTTGAGTTCATCTGGGACAACTTGCTACATGTGTTGTAATAATGATAACGATACTGATAATGAATAAGAGCCAGTCACTGTACAGAACATCTTACCTGGATAAGTACATTTAATCCTCATAAACATCCTATAACTACCTTCGTTTTAGAGAGGAAGTGTCTGAGCCTTAACCAAAAAAAGCCAAATCCATTGCTGTCCAGTCAATTCTAACTCATAGCCACCCTTATAGAACAGAGTAGAACTGCCCTATAGGGTTTTCAAGGCTGTAATCTTTACCGGGGCAGACTGGTGGGTTTGAAGTTAATAAATTTTTCCAAGGTCTGGGTGGCTCCAGCGCCTGTGCATTTACTCAAATATCTTCAGGGTAGGCGTGCACATAGTGAGGTGGCTGGAGGCTGATGGCCCACCTAGACAGCACGGCCCCTGGAAACAGGGCAGACACCCTCATCTCAGCAACTGGTGTCCTATGGGAGTTGCCAGGGCTTTCTGTTGTTCAAGAGAGATAGAATCTCCAATTTTTATTCAAAAATTTTACAAACGCTATGTAAGCCAAGAGGTCCCTGGATGGTTCAAATGGCTTGCTCTCAACTACTAACTAAACAACTGCTAACCCAGCGGCACCACAAAAGGAAGGTCTGGAGATCTGCTTCTATAAAGATTACAGCCAAGAAAACCCTATGGAGCAGTTCTGCTCTGTCACACATGAGGCTGCCCTGAGTCAGAATCTACTCAAAGGCAATGAGTTTGGTTTTTTCGTTTGGTGAAGCCAGACAAAATGTGTTGAAGGGCCACATGAGGCTCAAAGTCTATCAGTTTAAGACTTCTCATGAAGCACAGCTCTATACTCTTTCCCACTTAGAGTGGAGAGGAATTATAAGACACCTATTCCATTTTACCGAGGAGGATGCTGAAGTCCAGAGACTTGCCAAAGATTTCCCAGAGTGCAGTGGTAAGTATCTCTAGAACCTAAGGCCCTCCTCTCAACATTGTTCTGCCTCTCAGATGGAGGGAGTCTAGGGTCAGCCAGCCATCACAGTCAGTCTGGGTATAGTCCCAGGAGGCTAAGCCACCAGGTGAACATGCCAAGGCAGCCAGACATGGCAGCTACTTCTTCAAGGATATCACTAGACAAGCTCCAAAAAATGCAGGTGATCCACAGGCAGGAGAAAATGCCCTCAACATTGAAGCGAGCCTGGACTGGTAAGGACAGAAGAGGGAGTGCCGGAAGGGAAATAATTGACATCCTTTGCTCCCCCAACCAGTCCCACATCAGAGACCAGAACCAATAGCTAGGGGAAAAGAGACACAACCAAGGATTCCAACAGGTCTCCTCTGCATGACTTAAGGAGCCTAACCAGGATGAGACAGAAGCCCCAGGTTTGCATAAGTTTTTCACTTTCACCAGAGAGATGCCAACAGGTCATACAGAAGGCCACAGCAGGGTCTGTGTACTGCTCTGAGAACTTAGCAGGAAGGAAAAATAAAACCCCCTTTCCCTGACCATTTTGCCCCGAGTGGCAACCAGGCCCTCAATGTTACTATGGAGCAGGTTCCAATCTCCAGAACTAGAGTCTGGAAAAGTCACCTCCCACTCCTACCTCTCAGGGCAACCTGAGAATCACAATAGTCGCAAATACCAGCAAATTCCAAGATGAGTGTCCCTGACTAGCCCCCGGCATACCCTGGACAGCAGGGTGCTCCAAGTCAGGGAGGCAGGTGTCACCTGGGCATGAGAAGGTTCCTGGAGGTCTAGGAGCAGCGTTCCCACCCACCACCTTTCTGAGCAGACAAGGCAAGGCACACCAAGTGCTAGACCAAATTCCAAAACTCCTGATGCACCAAGCCAAAGTAAACATGACCCCTCTTCTGAAGGACACCAAAAAAAGCACAAAGATGTGTGTGGCTTCTCACCTAAGTGGAGATCAATAGCTACCACTGAGGCCCCTATCTGAGCTCCTCCATCTCATTCCCACCCTTCTACTGGAATGTGGTGTTTAGCATTTCCATAGATCCTTTTACGCTATTACTGTGGTTGTTACTGTTGCGTGCTGTTGAGTTGATTCTGACTCATAGCAACTGCTCATAGAACTGCTCCGTATGGTTTCCTAGATTGTAATCTTTACAGGAGCAGACTGACAGGTTATTTCTTTCCTACAGCAGCTGGTGGGTTCAAACCGCCAAACTTTCAGTTAGCAGCTGAGCACTTAATTATACTATAATTTTTATTTTATGTATATATTCATAACCAAGATACATTATTGTTCTGTGTGATTTAATAATCAAAAAGTCCGTGGCTCAAACCACCAGTGACTCCATGGAAGACAGGTGTGGCAGTCTGCTTGCATGAGGATTACAGCCTTGGAAACCCTATGGGGCAGTTCTACTTTGCCCTTCAGAGTCACTATGAGTTGGAATCAGCTTGAAGGCAATGGGTTTTACATATATATGTTTTATATATATATTTTATATATAATGTTTTATATATATAATGTATATATAGTATGTTGCTATTGTTAGGTGCCGTCGAATCAGTTCTGACTCATAGTGACCCCATGTACAATGGAAGAAAACACTGCCCAATCCTGTGCCATCCTCACAATCATTATTATGCTTGAGCCCATTGTTGCGGCCGTTGTGTCAATCCATGTCCTTGAGGGTCTTCCTCTTTTTCGCAGACCCTCTACTTTACCAAGCATGAAGTCCTTCTTCAGGGACTGATCCCTCCTGATAACATGTCCAAAGTACATGAGACGTAGTCTCGCCATCCTTGCTTCTAAGGAGCATTCTGGTTGTACTTCTGCCAACATAGATTTGTTGGTTCTTTTGGCAGTTCATGGTATATTCAGTATTCTTCATATGGAGCCATGATGGGGCAGTGATTAAGAACTATGGCTGCTAACCAAAAGGTCGGCAATTCAAATTCACCAGCCCCTCCTTGGAAACCCCATGGGGCAGATCTACTTTGTCCTATACGGACACTGTTAGTCAGAATTGACTTGATGGCTCTTAACCGCTGTGCCAGAAGAACTACCAAATTCTTAGAAGCAGGGTCAATGCTGTCAGGCCTAGCCTTCAACATGGCTTATCTAATATAATATCAAAAGCAGAAACAGCAAAACACAAAATAAATACATGTGGCCACATGAAAATTAAAATTTTTTCTTCATCAAAGACTTCACCCAAAATTTGAAAAGATAAGCCACTGACTGGGAGAACATTTTTAGAAACCATACATCTGACAAGAATCTAATAACCAATATATATATAAAACTTTGACAACTTAACAAAAAAAAGACAAATAACTCAATTATAAAATGAGCAAAAGGCTTGAATAGACATTTCAACAAAAAGGACATGCAAATGGCCACCAAACACATGAAAAGATGCTCAGCATCATTACCCATCAGAGAGATGCATATCAAAACCATAATGAAAAACCATTTCACTCCCACTGGAATGGCTAAGATTTAAAAAATAGAAAATAACAAATGTTGGTGAGGACATGGGGAAATTGGAACCCTAACCCATTGCTGGTGGGAATGCAAAATAGTACACCCACTGGGGAAAACGGTGCTGCTGTTCTTCAAAAAACTAAAAATAGAACTACCATATGGCCCAGTGTCTCCACGCCTAGGTATACACTCAAAAAACTTGAAAGCAGAGATTCAAAAAGAGCCTTGTACACCGATGTTCATTGCAGCAGTATTCAGAATAGCTGAAAGGTAGAAACAACCTAAATGCCCATCAACAGATGAATGGATAAACAAAATTTGGTACATACATACATACAATGGAATATACTATTCAGCCAGTAGGAGAAATGAAGTCTTGATACATGCTACAGTATGGGTAGAGCTTGAAGACATTATGCTGAGTGAAATAAGCCAATCACAAAAGGACAAATATTTTATGAACTTACTTATACAAAAAGACAAAAAAAAGCAAATGTATAGAGAACAAAGTTTATTAGTGGTAGGAGGGAAGGGGAAAAGAGGGGTTAACAGTGATGGAAAAATCACATTAAGGGTAGGGTTGCACAGTTGATTATTGTAATTGCTGTCAATAAAAAAAATAATAAAAAGTTGAATTGGCCAAAGTCATGTGGTAGATGCCTGCCTACCAACAATGACTGTCCTGACAGAGAACACAACAAAGAATCCCTGATGGAGCAGGAGAACAGTGGGGTACAGACCTCAAATTCTTATAAAAAGACCAGACTTAATGGTCTGACTGAGACTAGAGGGACCCCAGAAGTCATAGTCCCGAAGCCAACTCTTTAGACAGGGATTAGACTGGACTATAAGACAGAAAATGATACTGGTGAGGAGTGAGCTTCTTGGCCCAAGAAGACACATGAGACTATGTGGGGGCAGCTCCTGTCTGGAGGTGAGATGAGAAGGCAGAGCAGGACAGGAGCTGGTTGAATGGACATGGGGAATACAGGGTGAAGAGGAGTGTGCTGTCTCATTAGGGGGAAAGCAGCTAGGAGTATATAGCAAGGTGTGTATGAAGGACAAGGTGCCCTATGGAGGCATTGTGGTCTCACTGGTCCTGATTCTCATTCCCTGCAGCATAGGGATCTTCCTCAAGGCCAAGCGGCCACAATATGTGCGCTATGTCATCAAGGTAAGAACCTGGGGGTCCACCATCATCTCAGGGTGTGGCTTGAGGCAAGCCACTCAGGTTTTTTCAAATTCATTCCTGTTTAAAAAAAAAAAAAGACTATTATTGCTACTACTACATCTACTTCATGGGATTTTAAGTAGTACCTGGAAATACTTTAGAAAAGTTAGGTGGAAAAATTTGAAAAACCACTACAGACACAATTATAAACTATATTCACTATGCTGGTAATAAAATTAAACTTGTATTAAGCACCTACTAGATGCTAAGTTTTATGCTAGACACTGAGGAATCACTGTCTTCAAAGACTTTAAACTGATTTGCAGAAACTGAAGAGTACAATCAGGTACTGGCAGAATGCAAGGAGATGAGATTAGTGAGGGCCAGGGTGGTCAATGAAGGCTTCTTGGAGGGGAAGGGGCTTTTACGCCAGAACATAAAGGGTAGGATTTGGTAAGCCTGGAGATGAGGCCCAATAGAGAAGTTCAGAGGAGTACCAAGGGCAAATTTTTTTTTTATTGTGCTTTAAGTGAAAGTTTACAATTCAGGTCAGTTTCTCATCCAAAAACTTATGCACACGTTGTTATGTGACCCTAGTTGCCCAAGGGCAAACTTGACCGACCTGACAAGAAGCTAGCGGGGAAGAGACCAGGAGAGAAAAAGAGGTGTAGGTGTTCCCACAATTTCAGGAGAGGCACAGGAGGGAGCGAAGTGGGTGAGGCCACAGAGAGTTTGGGGGACACCGTGGTCATAGACAGGGCATCATGCCATACCTTGTCCTCAGAAGAAGCAAAGATCCACAGACTTAGAGTGCTGCCCCGGTCTCTCTACCAACTTCTGTGACCTTGGAGCTCAGTCCCTTCCAGTCTCCCCTCTGGCTCACTGTTCATCCTCCAAAACCCCAGGGCCAAGGCTTTGTCCTGGTCCTCAGTAAGAACTTAGTACCCTGACATCCTGAGGGTGTGCTGCTTGGGGACTTGACAGCAGCTTTGGACCTGCGGCCCCTCCCCTCACTCACATGTTTTAAACGTCCCTACTATGGGCCAGTTCTACTCTGTCCTATAGGGTCGCCATGAGTCGGAATCGACTCGACGGCACTGGGTTTGGTTTTGGGTATATGGGCAGGCTCTTCACAATCAGCACTGACTCAGGTTCACGTTTCTCCTACCTTAAAAAAAAAAAAAATCCTCACCAGGTTCCCATTTCCCATTCCAGCTAACACCTAGCCAGGCTTCAGAAAAACACACACACATACTACACCTTCCATTTCCACCACACTGTCACCAAACCACTCTCACGAGCAAGCCCTCAACAGTTTTAGATCATTGAATTCCTCTCTTCCCTCCAACGTCTCCCTTCCACCTAGCATCTTGATGACCACCTGCTCTACCGTCCTCAACAAATCCAATGGACGTTTCTCAATTCTTCCTTGACCTTGTAGCAGCCTTTGACATGATTGACCATGGCTTCATTCTCAAAAGCCTTCTTCCTCAGTTTCAGTGACTCGGAGCTCTCCTGCTTTCCTACCACCTCTCTGGCAGTTCTTTTTAGACTCCCTTGTGTGTACCTCTGCTGAAAGCTGCTACTTCTCTGGATTCAGTCCAAGCCTTCTGCTTTCCTTACCAGACTTCCCCTTGCCCAGGATCTCCCCGTCCCAAGATCTGGTCCATCTCAGGTCTGCAACTACCATCTACGACCAGATGACTTCCAGAACAGTATCTTTACTCCTGAGTTCTTTAACTGCAAATCATTTTATTAACTGCCAGACCTTTCTACCTGAATATAACTCAGGCATTTAAAACTCAGTATGTCTTAAATTACAGTCATCTCCTCCCCATGTGATCTTGTCAGTGAATGGCACTGTATCCCCTCAACTGCCTGAGCCAGAAACTTGAAGGTCAGTCAACATTCCTCTTCTTGCCCCCTCACACTCATCTATGAGCGACTGTCAATTCTACCTTCCATCACTTGAATCCATCCATTCCTCTCCACTGTCTTCATTCAGGCCACCGTCCTCTCTCACTAGAAAACTGCAATAACCTTCTAACTGGGCTCCCTGGCTGTTTTAACCTGAGAGTGGAGGTATAAAATACAAATTGTACCATGTCACTCCACTGCTTAAAGCCCTCATAGGTTTCTTACTCCCCTCCAGGACAGAGTTAAAACTCCTTCATGTGGCTCCTCACACCTTTTTTGATCTGACTTTAGGTCTCCTCTGCAGTCTCAGCTTTTTTCTCTTTGCACATGCCTTTCTTTCCTTCTGGAACACTCCCCTCCCAGCTCCCACTTCACTCACATTTCACTGAACTCACCCTTCAAGGCTCAACACAAATAGCACTTCCTCCAGGAAGCCTTCCGTAATTCCTCAAGCCAGGGAAGGATGCTTGTCCTATGTGCTCCCATATGAGCACCTGCCTCTTGTAACACTTATCACACTGTATTATAATTAACTGTTCATTTTTAGTCCCCACTCACCTGCAAGTTCCTCAAGAAGGTCCCAAGGCTGGGTCTTTAAATTACTAATGAATCCCCAGCACCTATCACAATGCCCTTCACAAAGCTAATGCCTGGGAATAAAGAAATAAAGGAATGAAGAACAAGCCCTGTCTCCTGCTACCTGTGTCTTCCATACATCAACAGGAAAACAAATAGTGTTGTTTGTTTCCATCATTTCATTTATTCAAGATAGTTTGGGGGGATATAAGAATTTAAAAAATGAACATTTGAAGTTACCACAGAGTCATTTAATGCACTGCCCCCATTTTATAGGTGAGAAAACTGAGGGCCAGAACCTCAAGGTCACACTGCTAGTGACAACTGATATTAGAACATACACCTTTTAACCTCAGAATAACTTTAATTAAAAATGTTCTTTTTGTGAGGTAAACTTTCATCTAAAGCGCAATTTTAAAAAATTAATTTTAAAAAATGTTCTTTTGAGGATGCAGAAAGTAGAATCTGATCTTAAAGCTGGAAAGGCCTTCAAGATAAAGTCCAGTCTCCTGCCTTATAGAATAACAGAATAACTGAAGTCCAGAGAAGTTGCCGGCAGAGCCAGGATTATCAATCAGCCTCCCGTTCCTGTTCTGTTGCCCTTTCCACCACTCAATTGCACAATGAAAATGGAGTCAAAATAACCCTAGAGAACATTAAGAGCTAGGAAATACCTGGGCCAGAAAGACAGGCATCAATGACAAGGGACTGCATCTGAAAGGTAATCTGCAAATCGCAGGCGTTCCTTGGACCCACTTCGGCCCTGGCTACACCTCCAGGTTTAAACAATAAGGCCAACAGATCCAACTTGTCCTAACACTCCCAAGCTGGAATCACTCCTGTGAGGATGCAGACAAACACGTGGGTCAAGGTGCAAAGGCTAAGGTTTCCTTGTTTTTATGGTTCTTTGAGGGTGGTACACATCCTTCACCTCCCTATCCCATAAAATACAGTGAGTGCCAAGCTGAAAAATGAGGAAAAAATGGCCCCAGCTTCTTAACCTTCCTAGAACTTTTCAGACCAAAATAACCCCTAAGAGCTGGCTCATAGCAGAAGGCATCTGCACAAAGTCTGCTTAACGAGTTGCATTCCCTAGTGAAAGGTCACAGTTAGAAATGTAGAGGTACAATTTCAGGAATGCCCCATTTTGAAAGGCAACTTAACACTTTGACTTACCCATGCAAGGGTTTAAGCAGAGGCTATATGGTCAGACGGTTGACGAACCTGGTAACGAGGTCCAGGAGCCACGTTCACCGCAGGACACCTGCCACTCTAATAATATGTTCCACGAGTCCACTGACTCAACCACCGTACCTATGCCTTTCCCATAGCCGCTGCTGCTACTGATGAACTCGTTCTCCTTTGCCTCATAGCTTCTGCTAACTCGTGGCTTCTGCTGCTCTCAGGCTTGGTCTTTCAGCACATGTCCCTGCTATTGCTTCCCTCTCTGTAATTCTGCAGACTCCCTAAATGAGAGGATCTGCTTGGTTTGACCACTCATCAACCTCTGTAGACCACCCTCGTGGGCAGAATTTGGGCCAGGTTATCTCTTTGACCACTAGCAAGCTGATGAGTGGGCACTCACCCCAATCAGCTGTGACCAGGGCAGTTAAGTTAGATGGTACAAAACATGGTGATTCATGAAGCAACTACCCAGGGACACTTGCCTCTGCGGGAAGTTGTGGACTTGAGATTTCCACACGTGAGAACAGCAGGAAACTTTAGGATGTTAAGGTCCTCTCTTTTACTTACAATAGGAGCTACAATTTAGTGCTTCCTCTACGCCAGACCCTGTGCCAAAATTTTTATATGCGTTGCTTCACTTAATCCTCAAAACCACTTGTTGTTGTTGTTACGTGCCGTCGACTCAGTTCCGACTCATAGCGACCCTATGCACAACAGAACGAAACACTGCCCGGTCCTGAGCCATCCTTACAATCGTTGTTATGCTTGAGCCCATCGTTCCAGCCACTGCGTCAATCCACCTCGTTCAGGGTCTTCCTCTTTTCCGCTGACCCAGCACTCTGCCAAGCATGATGTCCTTCTACAGGGACTGATCCCTCCTGACAACACGTCCAAAGTATGTAAGACGCAGTCTTGACATCCTTGCCTCTAAGAAGCATCCTGGCTGTACTTCTTCTAAGACAGATTTGTTCGTTCTTTTGGCAGTCCATGGTGTATTCAATATTCTTCACCAACGCCACAATTCAAAGGCGTCAACTCTTCTTCGGTCTTCCTTATTCATTGTCCAGCTTTCACATGCATATGATGTGATTGAAAATACCATGGCTTGGGTCAGGCACACCTTAGTCTTCAGGGTGACATCTTTGCTCTTCAACACTTTGAAGAGGTCCTTTGCAGCCGATTTGCCCAATGCAATGCGTCTTTTGATTTCTTGACTGCTGCTTCCATGGCTGTTGATTGTGGATCCAAGTAAAATGAAATCCTTGACAGCTTCAATCTTTTCTCCATTTATCATGATGTTGCTCATTGGTCCAGTTGTGAGGATTTTTGTTTTCTTTATGTTGAGGTGTAATCCATACTGAAGGCTGTGGTCTTTGATCTTCATTAGCAAGTGCTTCAAGTCCTCTTCACTTTCAGCAAGCAAGGTTGTGTCATCTGCATAACGCAGGTTGTTAATGAGTCTTCCTCCAGTCCTGATGCCCCATTCTTCTTCATAGAGTCCAGCTTCTCGGTTTATTTGTTCAGCATGCAGATTAAACACGTATGGTGGAAGAATACAACCCTGCCACACACCTTTCTTGACTTTAAACCAATCAGTATCCCCTTGTTCTGTCCGAACAACTGCCTCTTGATCTATGTAAAGGTTCCTCATGAACACAATTAAGTTTTCTGGAATTCCCATTTTTCACAGTGTTATCCATAGTTTGTTATGATCCACACAGTCGAATGCCTTTGCATAATTAAGTAAACATCCTTCTGGTATTCTCTGCTTTCAGCCAGGATCCACCTGATATCAGCAATGATATCCCTGGTTCCACATCCTCTTCTGAAACCAGCCTGAATTTCTGGAATTTCCCTGTCAATATACTGTTGCAGCCGTTTTTGAATGATCTTCAGCAAAATTTTGCTTGCGTGTGATATTAATAATATTGTTCGACAATTTCCACATTCAGTTGGATCACCTTTCTTGGGAATAGGCATAAATATGGATCTCTTCCAATCAGTTGGCCAGGAAGCTGTCTTCCATATTTCTTGGCATAGACGAGTGAGCCCTCCAGCGCTGCATCTGTTTGTTGAAACATCTCAATTGATATTCCATCAATTCCTGGAGCCTTGTTTTTCGCCAATGCCTTCAGCAGCTTGGACTTCTTCCTTCAGTACCATCGGTTCCTGATCATATGCCACCTCTTGAAATGGTTGAATATCGACTAATTCTTTTTGGTATAATGACTCTGTGTATTCCTTCCATCTTCTTTTGATGCTTCCTGTGCCGTTTAATATTTTCCCCATGGAATCCTTCACTACTGCAAGTCGAGGCTTGAATTTTTTCTTCAGTTCTTTCAGCTTGAGAAGTGCTGAGCGTGTTCTCCCCTTTTGGTTTTCCATCTCCAGCTCTTTGCACATGTCATTGTAATACTTTATTTTGTCTTCTCTAGAGGCCCTTTGAAATCTTCTGTTCAGTTCTTTTACTTCATGAATTCTTCCTTTTGCTTTAGCTGCTCGATGCTCAAGAGCAAGTTTCAGAGTCTCTTCTGACACCCATCTTGGACTTCTCTTTCTTTCCTGTCTTTTCAGTGACCTCTTGCTTTCTTCATGGTTGATGTCCTTGATGTCACTCCACAACTCCTCTGGTCTTCGGTCACTAGTGTTCAGTGCGTCAAATCTGTTCTTGAGATGATCTCTAAATTCAGGTGGGATATATTCAAGGTCATATTTTGACTCTCGTGGACTTGCTCTGATTTTCTTCAGTTTCAGCTTGAACTTGCATATGAGCAATTGATGGTCTGTTCCACAGTCGGCCCCTGGGCTTGTTCTGACTGATGGTATTGAGCTTTTCCATCGTCCCTTTCCACAGATGTAGTCAATTTGATTTCTGTGTGTTCCATCTGGCAAGGTCCATGTGTATAGTCGGCATCTATGTTGGTGAAAGAAGGTATTTGCAATGAAGAAATCGTTGGTCTTGCAAAATTCTGTCATTCAATCTCCGGCATTATTTCTATCACCAAGGCCATATTTTCCAACTACTGATCCTTCTTCTTTGTTTCCAACTTTTGCATTCCAATCGCCAGTAATTATCAATGCATCTTGATCTCATGTTCGATCAATTTCAGACTGTAGCAGCTGATAAAAATCTTCTATTTCTTCATCTTTGGGCCTAGTGTTTGGTGCATATATTTGAATAATAGTCGTATTAACTGGTCTTCCTTGTAGGCGTATGGATATTATCCTATCACTGACAGCGTTGTACTTCAGGATAGATCTGGAAACGTTCTTTTTGATGATGAATGCAACACCATTCCTCTGCGAGTTGTCATTCCCAGCATAGTAGACTATATGATTGTCTGATTCAAAATGGCCAATACCAGTCCATTTCAGCTCACTAATGCCTAGGATATCGATGTTTATGTGTTCCATTTCATTTTTGACGATTTCCAATTTTCCTAGATTCATACTTCGTACATTCCAGGTTCCGATTATTAACGGATGTTTGCAGCTGTTTCTTCTCATTTTGAGTCATGCCACATCAGCAAATGAAGGTCCCGAAAGCTTTACTCCATCCACATCGTTAAGGTCGACTCTACTTAGTGTTATATTATTCTCTTCATTTTACTTAAGGAGGTGGAATCTCAGATTCAGAGACTTGCCAAAGATGATACTGCTAGAGACTGGCAGAGCAAGCATGCATACCTGGGTTACACCACAGTCTGTGCTCATAACCACTCCTTCACCCGCAAGAACGGGAAGAGAGTGAGGCTTGGAGAGTGAACACCCATACAGAAGAGGATGGCTTCTGGTTTCATGGACAATTCCTGTAGCCCAATGCCCCTTAAGTTATATTACTCTGTTGATGGGGTAAAAACTATTCGTCACTGGGTAGAGGATAAGTCCAAAAGGCAGAAATCTAAAAGGAGAAATCCATTCAAAATGCAAGGGCAAACAGGGTAGCCCACCAGTTAATATGAAGTGTTTCAACAGAACTTGAGCATTGGCTATTGATGGGACCTGTGAAAGTCCTGCCTGTCCTGGGATAGCACCCCTAGTCAGTACAGGTGATGTTTTACTGATCACGTCAGGTGCAGCCTGGATTATAAGCATGGAAACGCAAAGCTGTGCGGCTGGAATTTCAGCAATTTAAGTAATTGTTTAAAAGCCACAACTTTGTGAATGTAATTCATGCCACTGAACTGTACACTTCAAAATGGTTAAAATGGCAAATTTTATGGTATTTTACCACAATAAAAGTTACTAAAATGCTACATACATGAATAAACTAGAAACTGAACCAACACACACAACCATTATGAAATAACAAGGTAAGCTTGAGAAAAGCTTGCTATACGCTTCTTTACTCAGACGATGACAGGGTCAAAGAACTTCAAGTGTATGCATACATGTTCATCAACTTGGAGAGTGTCATTCTCTAAAATACAGACATGGAAGTACACTTTGAGAGCTGGCATTCTTATGAAAAATCTTAGCATTATAATTTTCATCATAAATCTACCTACTGAAAATTTTAAATGCCAAATAAGATGCAACTAATTTTAAAATAAAACAAGTGAAAGCATATCATTGCTCCCAATAAATGCTGCCTCCAAAGCAGGTTACCTGGGGTAGGGCGGACTCTCTCCAAAGATGCTATTATCACCCAAAGACATTTCTGAAACTTCTTTTGGGACTTTCTTTCATATCCAATTTGCAGATCGCTTAAGGTGGTGTGTCCCTTTACGGTTACACATTCATTGTGGGTCTAAAACTGTATTACCTGGCTTGCTCATCCACCTTCTTCACCAGCTTCACTTCAAATGACTTTTAGCAATTTCCAGAAGCCAAACTCATCTCAAATGGATGAAGCTCCTACCCATAACAGAGGTATTTGAGACAGTGTGACAGGTTCTAATAATCTTTAATGAGTTACAAGACATTTCGAGCAATGGCAGTCTTGTACGAGTGTGTATACAAGCTCCAGAGATGACTTTTAAAGAATTTTTCATTTACAAGAGGAACACAGCACTTCACTAAAAACCTGCTTTCCAGAGCTATGCTTAGCTGAGTTTTTAGTAATAAAAATGTTAAAAAGGTCTCTGCTGCCAAGAAGCTTCCTACCTACCAGTAAGAAATCTGGAAAAGATGGAACATAAAGGTCTTTCATATTTCCTTCCACTTCAAATACCGAATTTTTAAGAAGTTAAAATGTTTCCACCTATCTCCACCACCCTCCTACTTGCATCTTCTTGCCCTCCTTCCCAGGGAGGGATGATCTTCCTGCTTTTGTTTACTGTGGTCATCTCAGTCCTCGCTGCCATCAACGTGGGCAAAAGCATCATGTTCGTCATGACACCACACTTGCTGGCCACCTCCTCCCTGATGCCTTTTATCGGCTTCCTGATGGGCTACATTCTCTCTGTCCTCTTCCGCCTCAATGAACAGTAAGTATCACTTTAGGTCCCACTATTCCCTAAGGCTCATTCTTCTGCTAGTCCCTCAGGAAAAAGATAGGAGCTAGGAATCTGAGATGTGGGGGAGGTATTTTCTTAGCAATATGTTCAAATGTGCCAATTAAACAAGGAACTTCGGACTGTGAGAAATACTGGGGAGGGAATGTACTGAAGGGGGTAGAAACATTAACACAAAACCAGAGAACAAGGGCATCTAATCATCCAAACAGTAAGAGCTACTCGCAAAGTACTGCCCTCCAGAGCCACAGATTCCGTCTTCTCCCACCCAATTCCCTGGTAGTTAATGGCACTAGGGCGGCTTCACGTTATTGACAGGTATTGAGAATAGGCCTCTCGCTTTTCCAATTTTCCTTCTCTGCATAGACTTTGGTCCTCACTGAGTGACAGTCAGCTCTTCTAACGGCACTCAAGAGCTGAAGCTGTGGAACTCTGCTATAATCTAACTCAGTTCACAAACACAACCGCCACTTTAGGGGAAGAGTCCATTTGCGAGCATGGTGTGGGAACGTCAGGTATCCTGTCTAAACAGAGCAGTACCACATTTCAGGGACTTTTCCTCTTTTCTGCCACAGTAAACAAATACTTACCCAGCAGTCTAAGCAAAAATAATCATCTATTTTTTAGTATAAACTGAGAACACATTCTTTTGTGGTTACGAGACGGGGGGGGAGGGAGGGTGGGAGAGGGTTATTTACTGATTAGTTAGCAGATAAGAACTACTTTAGGTAAAGGGAAGGACAATATACTGGACTGGACCAAAAGGAAAGAAGTTTCTGGGATAAACTGAATGCTTCCAAGGTCAGCGGAGCAAGGGCGGGGGTTTGGGGACTATGGCTTAACGGGTCTTCTAAGTAAATTGGCATAATAAACTCTATTATGAAAACATTCTGCATCCCACTTTGAAGTGTGGTGTCTGGGGTCTTAAATGCTAACAAGCGACCATCTAAGATGCATCAATTGGTCTCAACCCATCTGGATCAAAGGAGAATGAAGAACACCAAGGTCACACGAAAACTATGAGCCCGAGACAGAAAGGGCCACATGAACTAGAGACTTACATCATCCTGAGACCAAAAGAACTAGATGGTGCCCGGCCACAACCAATGACTGCCCTGACAGGGAACACAACAGAGAACTCCTGAGGGAGCAGGAGAACAGTGGGATGCAGACCCCAAATTCTCATAAAAAGACCAGACCTAATGGTCTGACTGAGACTAGAAGAATCCCTGCAGTCATGGTCCCCAAACCTTCTGTTGGCCCAGGACAGAAACCATTCCCGAAGACTACTCATCAGACAATGAAGGGATTGGACAATGGGCTGGAGAGAGATGCTGATGAAGAGTCAGCTACTTGTATCAGGTGGACACTTGAGACTGTGTTGGCATCTCCTGTCTGGAGGGGAGATGGGAGGGTAGAGAGGGTTAGAAACTGGCAAAATGGTCACGAAAGGAGAGACTGGAAGAAGGGAGCGGGCTGACTCATTATGGGGGAGAGTAAATGGGAGTTATGTAGTAAGGTGTATATAAGCTTGTATGTGACAGACTGACTTGATTTGTAAACTTTCACTTAAAGCACAATAAAAATTATTTAAAATAAATAAATAATCATCATCTATTTTTAAAACCACACAAACATAATAGATACCAAATTACCTATAGGGTTGCTATGAGTCAGAATCGACTCGAGGGCATTTTATATATGTAACACATGGTGACGCAGTGAGCCAAGGATCTGCCAGTGACAACTCAGTGATGTGGATTTTCATCAGAGAGGGTAATGCAGATTGCCACAGATGGTCACACCACCAATGTCATCACAGTATGCTCACTCATGGTTCTTGGTTTTCAAGTGGGTAACAAGTATTTTAACACAGTGAATTTCAATGCAAAGAATTAAATGTGTATTCACTAAACGTAAACATCCCATTCCTCAAAGCATAAAATGTAAAGCATAACCAACAGAATGTTTTCCAAAAATGGAGCTGACTCCAGTCCTTTTTTTTTTAAGTCATCATGCATATAGGGGTTAATGGTGTCCAAGCCAGAAACATTTGGGACAGGAAAAGGTCCTGAACACTTCAGATAATTGTCCCCCATGTAAGACTGACATAACCACTGAATACTGCTTCACTTCTATCCCTCACCAGGCAGACATTTCTCCAGATTTTAATATGGCAATCCTACAATAGTAGACAAAACATACATTCCCGACCTACTCAAAAATCTCACAAAAATTCTGATGTTAATCTACTAGTCACCATTCTCACATAACTAGTGTTTTTAACAGATGGGGCAACCTGGATTTTCTTGAACCCACATGCCTTCCACACACCTGGTTTACATTCTCTTCCCATGCAGCTCCCAGTCTCTGGGAGGGAGGGGAAAAGCAAGTAAAGTTGCACCCTCACATCTTTTCTGATGGTACATGAGGCTGGTTTTTTCACTTGCACAGGTGCAGACGCACTGTGAGCATGGAGACTGGTTGCCAAAATATTCAACTCTGCTCCACCATCCTCAACGTGACCTTTCCTCCTGAAGTTATTGGACCACTTTTCTTCTTTCCTCTCCATGATTTTCCAGATCGGAGAAGGACTTCTCTTCATTGCCATCTTTCGGTGCTATCAGAAAACCAAGCCTCCCAAGGGTGAGTATTAAATCATCCCCTTGAGTTCTGCTTCCACGTTGGACCTGCTCTTGCCAGCAAGCCTCCGGCATGGACTGTTTGGGTAAGTGACTCCTATGAAATCACTAGAAACCAGATAGCATCAAGAATTACTCAAGGGGCCTCAAACAGCCAAGGCTACTTCCATTAACTGCCTCCATCTCTGCCTTCTAGCTGGGAGAACCAAACTGTGGGTGGAGTTTGCCTCATGGGACTTCGGCAATTTTGACCACTTTGTCTAAGTGGCGATAGGGTTCAGCATGAGGAACAGCAGAGAACTGCCTTGAATATTAGTTTTGAGTTATGATTAGTTATGTGAAAGGCCCCTATCCACAAAAGTTGGGGAAGCTTCTGTGCCCTTCAGGACCAGGTTCTCATATCCTGGAACCAGGTCAGACTCCCAGCACCACTGGCATCGCCATGAGGGGAAACAATACTAAAACAATGAGGCCTAATAACCCAGATTCAAACTGACTTCTTAAATTCTGGTTACACTATAAACCATTAAAAGCACAAGCCTGTTGAAGTGATTATCACATAATAAAGTGATTTCTGAGTAACTTCCTAGCTGATGGCACCTTTTTATAAGGTGCTCAGAGTATTTCATTATCTTCAAAATATTATCAAACCCCAAGAAAGCCCACTGAGTCCCTTCCTCAATGGGTACCTTAACTCCAAATAGTTTTTTTTCAAATCCAGGAAATACCACCTTACTTGCTAACACATTTCAGTACACAGTTTTTAACTCTAATAGAACACCATCATATCCTTCCTAGTCACGTAACCAAATCCTTCAACTGCCCCTTATTTCCCATGCTCTTAATGGTCCCTTCAAAACCCTTTCTAGTCCCTGGGGACTGTGATTTACACTCTAGGAGGAAGGTACAACTTCTCCTAGAGGCATTCAGTATCTTGTAGTAGCAAATGCAGTCTCTTCCCCCTTTACCATTAGGAAAAACCTTGGTCAAGCAGTTAAAAATAAACCATAAATGGCTGACTACATTCCAGAACCATTTCAGCTGCTTTGGTTTAAAAGTACAGTGGAGTTGTGGGGAAAAAACCTAGTCTGATGCTTGCCTGAGAGCAGCTCAGACTTGGTGCCCCATGAAGCCCCCCCACCCCCCGAAAAAGAGAGAAGCTTCCCAGGTTTGAAGTCTTAATGCACCCAAGGGGCAGATACTGAGTCCTCATGCTCTCAGGACAGAAAAAGAACTTCCCTCACGATGCATTATCAGAACACTAGGGGGAACCAGCTGCAAAACCAAGCTAAAGCAGCTATTTCTTTGGGACTTTTTTTTTTTAATGGGTTATAAGGACTCCTAAACATCTTTGCTCAGACTGAAGACTGTCACAAAAAATTTTTGTGCTTTTGATCCCTGAACGCTTCTACCACATGATGGTACAGAAAGGGGAGAACTGGAAAGGTGGAACCTGACTCCTGTCGTCACAGCTCCTCAGGGGGTAGACCAAACATAATCAAACCCAAAGAGGGAGTTCACCCTTGGGAATACTCCCCTCTCAAGCTTTCTCTCTGGCCCCTCCTTGCACCCAGAACACATCCGTCATCCTTGCTTACACAAACACATTTCCTCCATTCTTTATGTACAATAAAGTTTAGATGGGTTGATAAGGCCTTAATACTCTTATTAGGCCTTTTATTACTAGTCTTACCTCTAGGGAAGTTGGAAAAATAAACTCTTCCTCAGTTTAAATCATGGAAGGACGGACAGTAAAAGCTATATATATACACACACACACACACCTCAGCACACACCTAGGGGTGAACTAGTATTCTTTTATCTTCCAGATTGAGCAAGCTTGTGTTAACGTTTTCTCCCTACGCTCCCTTCATCTTTTGTACCTTTACAGATAAAACAAAAATGATCTACACAGCTGCCACAACTGAAGAAACAAATCCAGCAGCTCTGGGAAACAGCACCTACAAAGAGGAAGAATGCTCCATTTGCACAGCCTAGCCCTCCTCACAGTGGCCTGGATCTGGTTAGAGGGCAATTCAGAAAATCAGTGATATTCTACAGAGAACAGCAATGATCTTAACTCATCTTGTCTGAATAACACATTCCTTCAGCAGAACCCCTCAGAATCATCAAGCCTTGGCCTTGAGGAAAGAGTGGATGTCTACACCGGAAGCCTCATCTACCCCAGCTTAGATTTTGACATGTTTTTAAAAAGAAAAAAAAAAAGACTACAGTGACAGACTGTAAACCCTATGAAGGCAGGAACCAAATCTGCTTTTTGCCCCTGGATCTCTCCACAACTGTGCCTGATAAGCAAATAGGCATTCAATTTCTGAACCAATCAATAAATGGACTCTTGCTTACCCTAAGATCGAATACCCAAATCCTATTCCAAATACTGGAACCCATAAGTGAAACAAATGCTCAAGAATACTGTAGGATTAGCAGACTTCAGAAGTCATACCTAACCTAAAAAATTCAGACCCCATTCCTTCCCTTCTGGCTTCACTACTGGAATTAAAATCTTCTAAGAACATCACCAAATAGGACAAGAAAAAAATGCCAAAGAGACAACTCACGACAACTCAAAATAACTACTCACTGGGCAACAAACCTGAGCTGCTCTCAGATAACGAAATGAACTGGAATTTTTGGAGAATACAATCCCAGTACCATAGAAGCCAGAAAACAAGATCTACAACAGAATGTTATTTTACTAATAATCTATTCATCAGTTCATTAGGTATCAGTGGTTTCTACCAGCTCCCCCAAAACTCAGAGTACAGCTATTGATAAACAAGTGGTTTCCCAACACTAAATTAGCTAAATTCTCAAATTTCCTCCAATTTAAACATTTTGACATCACTCACATGCAAACGAGTTAAGTGAAAGATCAATGAACAATTAATACTAACATGTTTAAAGAGCTAACCATGCTGATACTTGTGATTGTGTACTTAGTATGATTAGGTACAACTGAAACCAAAACAAATTATGCATGACATCAATTTGGCACACGTGACTGACTACCAAGTACTCCGAACACCACTAAAAGTTTAAGAATTGCCGATTTGGGTCATCAATACTCTTAAAAACGCAAATTTGTTAAAAGACCTACCACCTATATTTGCATATTATACCCGTATTTATGTATCTGTTCATGTTCAATAACTAGCTGAGATCATCTGCCAGGAAACTTGGTTAATTAGATCGAAGTTTAAAAAAAAAAGCTTAACTAGTTTTTTGACGAAGGCAGAGATGAACCAAGCAGCCTTGGTGGGACAACAGTTAAGTACTCACCTGCTAACGAAAAGGTTGATGGTTTAAACCCACCCAGTGACCCTGGGAGAAACCCCTGGCGATCTGCTTCTGTGAAGATTACAGCCAAGAGGACCTGATGGGACAGTTGTCACATGAGGTCACTGAGTGAGAATCAACTAGACAGCACCCAACAAGGGCTGAACTTAAGATGTATTACCCCTAAACTATCCTTAGAGCAATTAGATAAAAGTAATATACAGAAAACAGAGGTTGTGTCATGTCCTACACAAGTTAGTCCTGGAACTTTGCTTGGGATTAGATTCATCCACCTCCCGATTTATACAGGTCCCAGATGTGAATATCCAGGCTGATCTGTGAATTCAAACACCCAACCCATTCCTTTTGGAACATAACACAATCTGCCGTTTTTCCCATGGAAAGAATTCTTAACTCCCTCACTATATTAACAAGCATTTATACCAGAAGTAGCAAGTCTTTGGTATTATTTAGGGGTAAAGGAAAAAACTCAGAAAAAAAATGGTAAACCACCACTGATAAAACGTCAAAATAAAAAGACTATGCCCTGAGTTACCGTATTTAAGAAACCAAAGGGAAAAAACTGCCTCTCTTCCCACTTTGTTAGCAACTTCCAAAATACCAGCCAAGACGACCTTGGCTCATTCGTGTGGCCCTCAGATGCACAACAGAAAATCCTAGGTTCTGAGATCAAAAAGATTCAAGCCCCGTTTCCTCCAACCAAGTAAAATTAATATGTAGACCACACAAACCCCTACCAAAATCTGCCTCATCTATAAAAGATCAGCTTTACAATTTCAGAACTAAGTTCTACAGTCTTACACAGCAGAAAGTGGCCTTTATTCCAGGATATCAAAATCTACCTCCAAATGGAGATTTCCGCTCCCCGCTATGGGGAAATCAAAAGACAAATTTCTCTAGCGCTTCTAATTTCACGTTCCTCAAAACCATGCAACGCTAGGACAGGAAAATATAGCCCAAGAGTGAAAGCAGAGCATGAATACCAGTCTACCTTCTACTTCTCTTTGGGAAAGGCCTTAGTCAACAGTTTTAAGACTCAGCAGATATACAGATAAGACACTAAAAACAGTGTCTGGCTGCAGTAACTGAACATTAAGTAGATGTTACTGTTACCAAGTATTTATATAGACTAGTACCCAAACAGAGGACCAAGAAAATCGAACTGGTCTCCAACAAGATTCCTACAAGAAACAACTCACATTTCATGCAAGCACAGAAGCAGGGTTTGAGGGCTCCAGCTTAAGTCCCTAACAATTAAGATGGATATAGGACCTGAGGCAGTTTTCACTGTTATTTTTTCCTTAACATATACTGTCACATACATGTCTGAGAACTAAACGAAAAGGCATGTAAAGCCCACTTGAATATTCATGTGCACCGCTTAAAAAAATGTTTTATCATCTCTGGCCACTGGACCTATGATATTGCAACCTTTAAGACAGGCATACAACACATTAAACTTGATAGTTCGCTTCGCAAATGTTTCCTTCTTTGCCTGGCTCCTAAATCCTAAGTAACCTGATGCCAACACAATAAAGTGAGGGTGACAAAAGTGCAGGGGGTGCGCGGGTGCGTGCGCATGCACACACGCGTGCGGGAAACTCTTACAACTCTTTGTAATCCCTGTTTTGAACAGTTCATTGACTTCTTTGCCCATCTTCTGACTAGCCAGGAAATGTCAGTAATAGTAGTTTTTTAAAAAAAAACACCCCAGGATTCTGGAAGGGATTGTAAATGTTGAATGCAGAGGTCTAAAGGGAAGGGTAAACAGCACGCCATTTCAGACAAACACACAAAAACAGTTTTATAATATTTTATTATCAATAACAAACAGCTGCTTTAATACGTTGTCTTTGTCCTGCAGCTGTTAAAGGGTGGGTGGGACGACACCCTTGACCCCAACAAGGAAAACTCAAATTAAGCCTTTATATACAAGCAAATTTAGAGCTCTTTTATGTGTCCAAAGCCATTAATTATTTGAGGCATTAAACTGATTCTGAATTAACATATTTGAATAACCAGGAACTAAAATATTCAAATTTTTTCTAGTACAAAAAAATTAAATTTGCTTTAGTTATAAAAGAGCTCTGTCAATATACACAAACTATATACTCCAGACATCCACAAAAATGTGAGCAGAAGGCTTATCAAAAGACATTTAATACAATTAGTTTTCAACAACCCCTTGGTTGGTCCACTTCTACAAAGATATCCAGCCCAATCCAACCCCCCTCCAAATCCCACCCCCACAGAAAAGCACATACTTACCAGAATTTTTAGCAAGTATGGTTTGTGAATGTGTTTTTTTTTAAAAAGGCCCCCAGGGCAAGTTATTTACAGTTTAATTGCCACTGTCAACTGATCTGGACCTTGACCGGGACCGGGACCTGGACCTCTGGCGATCCACAGATGGAGACTTAGATCTACTTGAAGAACCACGTTTCTGGCTCTTCTCAGGCACAGGAGACCTACTAACAGAACGGGACTTGCTCCGGCTCCGGCTCCTGCTCCTTGACCGGCTGTAGGACTTGCGACTACGAGAACGAGATCGGCTACGAGACCTAGAGGAACTCCTGGTTCGGGAGCGAGATCTGCTTCTTGACCTACTAGGGAAGGGGGGAAAAAACTCAACATGAGTAACAGACCCTACAAATCCATTTAATAAAAGTGTGCCTTAAAAACATTAAAGAGATACCTGTGCCTTTTGCTGCCTTCAATTAATTTTATTTTTCTCCCATTTATTTCCTTTCCAGAGAGTTTTTCAATAGCATTCTTTAAGTCACCGTAAGAGGCAAACTCAACCACCCTAAGAAAAAAAGGCATTTGTAAATTACATATATCACACTGCCTCGCAAAGTACATAAGGCAGTCTAGATTAACGTTTCTAAGCTCACTTTTCTATTACTATCTTTAAGATTTGTTTCTTGATAGATAAACATACCATCAAAGGAAGATTTCTCAACCTCAGCACTACTGACATTTTAGACAAGGTAAGTATTTGCTGTGGGGGACTGTCCTGTGCGTTGTAAAATCTTTAGCAGTCTTCCCTAACTTTTACCCACTAGATGTCAGTAGAACCCTCCACCACCAGGTGTGACAACCAAAAATGTCTCCAAACCAAAAAACCAAGCCCACCGTCATTGAGTCGATTCCGACTCATAGCAACCCTATGGGGAGGCAAAATTGTCCCTGGTTGAGAACCACCACATTTGAGCATGTCCAAATTTTAAAATTCTGCAAAATGTTAACAGTGTACCTTTCCAAATGTTTTAAAAGGCCTCCATCATCTCCAGTACACACTCACCCTTCATTTAATTTAGGTCGATGTGCATCTGCAAACGTTACTTCCCCAGCTTGTCTCATGAAATCTTTGAGATCCTTAACACAAGATAATTGTGTCAAGCAGAGACAATGAAAGGTGACACACAAACAATCACAAGATATAAAAACAAAGACTACTGAAAGAGAAGATGTTAGATAAAGTACAAACATGGCTTCTACCACACTTGTATTCTATCAGAATTCAAAATTTATCTATAGCAGGGCACGAATTAAACGAAGAGCATATTGCTTTTAAGCAAGATGCTAGTGAAAATTCAGATTTTAACATTAAAGTAGTATTAGTCTATACTGAGCTCGATACAAAAAAACAAAAAAAAACAAAAACAAAAAACAAGAAAAAAACAGTACATTTTTAAAAGTAAAGACTAAAGCAAGAATTTTATATTTAAAAACAACATTTACAAGACACCAGTTATTCTGTGCCCCATATGTCATTAAAAAAGTTTACATTACCTTCATTAACATTTCCCTAGGCTAGTCAAGCAGCAAACCATTAATCGGTCGGAGAAACCTTCATGACATATGCCCGACTGGCTCTTCGCCACCCACTTGAAGGACACTACCCAATCGATGGAAGCCTTTATCGCACAGCCCTCCCTATTAGCAGCTATTGGCGGATGCAGACATGTTCTAATCTTGTGCAGTTACCAAGGACCACTTTACTGCGATCAGGATTCCAACGACCAACTAATTTCGAATCTTTCAACTCTTTGCGACCAGGACCTCTTATTCGGAAGCGTTACAGGAAGACCGCTCTCAACTTAGGGATCAGATCACGTTATCAACGCTCTGGGATCGCTGCAACCTGGCACTTCAAGTTTAAGTGCACCGATTACGTCTAGACCGGCAAACACAGATCTAGAGGTGGCCAACTGATCACTGTAGGAGCTGACTGGCAAAGTCAACCAGGCCCAACCAAGAGTGACCAAGACAACGATTAGGTAACCCACAGGCACTCCTCGTCATAAGGCCAACGACACAGATAGGCTGGCAAATAAAGGGTTTAATATTTGGTTAAAATTGATTTTTAAAAACATGAAAAAAATCCTCAAAACATTTACATTTGTTCACTAAATATTAAAATATCCCCCAGTTACGTTTAATTAAAATTTTAAAATAATGCAATTAAACCCACAATTTAATTAAAAATAAAACTACTTTTAACAAAACATATTATTAAAACTTTATCTACCCATTAACTTTTTAAAAAACCACATTGAAATAACTCAAAACCGTGTTTTAACAAACCTGCCAGCTGACTCTTGAAGATAAATTCTCAACTATAAGCCGATTTTCTGTCCTTACAGGTGGAGCATTTCTGAGGAAGAAAATGAGTACTCAAAAAGGAAGAAGTGCAGTGGTGTACATTTTTTGTGTTCAACTGTGGGTAAGTTCAAGGAATCAGACATGTCATTCAAACGGCTTCCATCATAGTTTCTGCACTATTCTGTAAGACTCATCAGGAATAGTGTGGGGATAACACAAAAATAGAACAGATTATGATAGTTCCCAGAATTATTACTAATGGTCCTTGAACCTTAAATTGTCCCTGCATAATGCCTGTACAAGGCAGCCACCACCCATCCATCACATACCGTCTATCATTTCGAGGTCTGCGACTACTAAAACGGTCAGAGTAGCGTCCTCTACCCCTTCCACCTCGAGAACGAGCCCTAGCATGCTCAATCGTAACCCTACAAAAACAGAAGGGAAAAAAATATTAATCATATACTTAAGCTATATAGAAGATCCACCGTTTTATCTAGAAAAACACCCCAGCTAACCTATTCAGCTTTATTTCCCAGAGCTAACTAGTTATACAATGAAAGCATTCTTGCCTTTCGCTGCAGAGTTCTTTTCCATCAAGTTCATATACAGCATCGTCTGCATCCCTTGGATCCTCAAATTCCTAAAAATGTGAAAAAATTTAAATACATAACATGGCTTTAATAGTGTATTCGACACATTAACAGCACTAAAAACGTGAGAGAACGGGAAAGCAAATATCTTAATGACATTATCATACAAATATACCCAACCAAGGAGTAACTGGGAAGGCATTCCCTCCAGCCCATAATGAGGCTGTTTTATTCCTTAAAGTCTCTTGCTTTAAGGCTGCCTCACACTCACTGAAGATATCCTACCAATGCTTACTAAGATCAAAACCACTGCTTATAATAAATCTTTATCTACTTAACGGAAGA
This sequence comes from Loxodonta africana, assembly GCF_030014295.1. Lineage (NCBI taxonomy): Eukaryota > Metazoa > Chordata > Mammalia > Proboscidea > Elephantidae > Loxodonta > Loxodonta africana. Next base: position 81,864,506 of record NC_087351.1, on the reverse strand, counting down.
TGATGATTTAATACGTACCACAAAACCAAATCCTCTTTTCAGATCAATATCTTTTATCCGTCCATACCCCTTGAAGAATCTTTCCACGTCTTTCTCCCTGGCCGCTGGATTTAGTCTCCCGATGAATACTCGACAGCCGCTCATGACGTCCGGCTAGTATTTCCTGTTAGAAAATAATCCTTTTCAATTGAAACACCAGTGAGTATTAGAGGAAGATGTGGTCAATGGGGCAAAAACATAAACGGCATAAAATAAAGTGTTTACCAGCTGATGTTATAAACAAGATTGCCAAGAGTGCCTCTTTTTAGGCCAGGTCCCTTGCAGACAAAATTAAAACTCGGCTGCCAACACGATCCTTCCCTGGGCCCAGACCGCAGCGACCGCAACGCCCACTGCCACCTCTCGAACTGCGCAGTCGCACACTCTCCCTGGCTCTTCTGGCCCCCTCCCATCTGCCGCAGTTAAGAAAGGCCGAGAAGTGCGGGCGGAGCCGACCCCGCCTTCCGCAAGGCCAGCCCAATGGCGGCTCGCCGCGAGCGCGTCGCCGCCTCCTGGGAGCGTCACAGCAGGTGGAAGCCGGAATCTCGCGACGCCAAAGCCGCGCCTGCGCAGAGAGCGGCGGGCGGACCCTAGGCAGCCACAAAATGGCGGCCGCAGAGTCAGCGATGGGGGTGAGCCGCGCGTGCCAAACTCCCTTCTCCCGCCCACTCCCCGACTCCACCGTTCGGGAGTCACTGTGCCCGCCCGCAAAACGCCCTCACCACACCCGAGCAAAGGCACACACTCGAGGGGTTCGGATGAGATTAAAAAAGAGGTGGGGAGGGCACGCAACCCCCGTGTAGAATCGACCGTAAACATTACCGCCCTTCCACCTTCAGCACCCCCTCAAACAATACCAAAAGGGAAACGTGTCCCAGCGCCCACCTCGAACAAACTGTGGTCATTAGACGCCGTCCTCCGCAAAGAGGGCAGCCCTGGCTCCCCGCGATCTGAGCTGCCATGAAGAAGCCTCGATCCAAGAAGCCTTTCCCTCAAAGTGAGCCACTCACCTACCGGAAGGGATCTTTGGCAGCTGAGACCCAGAGCCGTCCGTAGTCTGCAGTGGAGTCGTCTGCCTCCCCACAGACCAGGACTTGCCTACGTCTCTCCACAACTGACGCACTTAACAGCGCTGGCGTTCCACAAAATGGAGGGCGCGCCTCTCCGTCACTTCCGGAACCGCCCCGAGACTTGGGGCCCCGCCCTTCTGGAGCCCGGGGTGGAAGTTTCAGCCGGACTGTAACCCACCAGCAGCTGCGCGGGAGAAAGATGTGGCAGTCGGCTTCCAAAAAGATTACACTTTGGAAACCCTACTCTGTCCCATAGGCTCCCTATGAGTCGGTGTCGATGCACCAGCAACGCGTTGGAGAGAATCCTTATCGGACGAGGGAGGCTCCGGCCGCGGTGGGCGGGGCCGGGGCAGGACGCGGGGTGGGCGGGACCAAGGGGCGGGACCAAGGGGCGGGGCGCGGCCGTCGACGCTGGGCGTGGGAGAGGGAGTTTCGGTTTTTGCGCAGCAATGTTTGGACCAATGGCATCCTTCTTCTACCTAAAGTTTTTTCTGTAGCTGCCGAGTCAGCCTCTAGGGTTACTGAATGAAGAAACTCAGAATTTGTAAAAAATATCTGGTGATCTTGAGCATTGTGCTCTCTCAAAGATTTATGTATGTGGAATCACATTGACAGCAGCCTCTGGAAAGGTTAGATAAGATGTTTCGGGAGCAGTGACTATAAGGAGGTTGGTGGTGGTGGAATAATCTGGAAAGGAATAGCGAGAATGGCTACGCAACTTAAAGAATGTAAACCATGTCCCTGAATTGTACATGTAGAATTTGTTGGAATGGTATGTCTTTTCCTCTGTATACTTTCATGAAATTTAAAGTACACTTATCTGGCAATCTCTGACCTCTTGCTTCATGCAACTTAAGGTTGCATTTTGGGGGAGGAGCGCTCCTTGATATTCAAGTGAATTATTTTTTAACCACACCTGGACGTGTGATTTAGTTGTAGTGAGAAGACTGAGGGAACGAGCAGCTGGCGGATTCCAACTGCCAACCTTTTAGTTAGCAGCCGAACTCTTAACCACTGCACCACTAGCGATCCCGTCTGCTAACCAAAAGGTCAGCAGTTCAAATCTACCAGCTGCTCCTTGGAAACCCTATGGAGTAGTTCTGCTCTGTCCCGTAGGGGCCCTGTGAGTCAGAATCTACTGAATGGCAACCAGTCATCTTAGCCGTTAGCCTAATAAAGAAGGCCTTGTGGTGCAATGATTAAGCGCTCAGCTACTAACCGAAAGGCCTCCCCATGGGAGAAAAGACTTGGCCTGGCAAAAAGATAACAGCCTAGGAAACGCTATGGGGCGGTTCTACTTTGTCCTATAGGGTCGCTATGAGTAGAACGGGCTTACCTTTCCTACGTTGTTGTTAGCTGCCCTGGAGTTGGTTCTGACTCATAGCGACCCTGTGTATGACAGAATAAAACACTGCCTGGTCCTGCGCCATCCTCATAATTGTTGTTATGCTTGAGCCCATTGTTGTAGCCACTGTGTCAATCCATCTCATTTTCCTCTTTTTCGCTGACCCTCTACCAAGCAGGACGTCCTTCAAGGACTGATCCCTCCTGATGACATGTCCAAAGTAAGTGAGATGTAGTCTCACCATCATTGCTTCTAAGGAGCATTCTGGTTGTACTTCTTCCAAGATAGATTAGTTTGTTCTGGCAGTCCGTGGTATATTCAATATTCTTTGCCAACACCATAATTCAAAGGCATCAGTTCTTTGGTCTTCCTTATTCGTTGTCCAGCTTTCACATGTGTATGAGGCAATTGAAAACACCATGGCTTGAGTCAGGCGCACCTAAATCTTCAAGGTGACATCTTTGCTTTTTAACACTTTAAAGAGGTCTTTTGCAGCAGATTTGCCCAATGCAGGTTGTAGCGAACAGTTTCACATTTTTCACATCAAAGATTCTGTTTCTAGGTATGGCTGGCGTCTGTCTCTCTCCCAACCCCACAGCAACTTCCTTTAGAATCAAAGCTCCTTTTCAAATGTACAATCCCTGACAAGGACAGATTACCCAGTAAACAAGGTAAGCATGGGCTTACTTGTGCTTACTTATTAATGAGTAGTGAACAATTTCACATATGTAAGCCCATGATTACTTTGCTTATTGGGTAATCCACCCCGAGTCAGAATCTACCAGACAGCAATGGGTTTGGTTTTTTGGTTTTAGCTACTAGCGTAGCAGACATTGGCATTTAATAATGCACAAATTATCCCAACCAGTGGAGCCCTGATGGCGCAGTGGTTAAGAACTCACCTGTTAACCAAAAGATTGGCAGTTCGAATCCTCCAGTCACTCCTTGGGTTTTGGAGCAGGCTTCCAACTTTTTTTGTACATTTTGCATTGACTGTGGAAGCAACCGCTCCTGATTTTACTTTCTCCAAGTTATATTTAGTGCACTAAGAGTAAGTAATCTAGAAAAGGTTTGCAATTTGGGAAAGAGTGATGGTGCTATAAAAAAAAAAACAAAAAACTTGCCATTGAGTCAATTTCAAGTCATAGGACCCTATAGGACAGAACAGAACTGCCTCATAGGGATTCCAGGGAGCAGCTCATGGATTCAAACTGCTGACCTTTTGGTTAGCAGCTATAGCTCTTAACCACTCTGCCACCAGGGTTCCAATGGTGCTACACATTGTGGAAAATGTTGCTTACCTTTAGCCCATGATGTCATGACTTTCTTCAGGGGGAGGGGGAATAAAAGGCATAAAACTTTTTCTCTTGATTTATTTACTGTTAAAGTTTGTGGTTTTTTCATCCGTTTTTAGTGTCTTAATCCACTCATTATAAAACATGTTTGTTCTTCCATGATGACTATCTAATACCAAGTCTCCTTATAGGATTGTTTCTTACCAATTTCTCCAATAAGCACAAAGTCATTTTCCATAAGTATTAATCTCCTTCCTATGTGATCCTATAATATACTGTTTATGCTCTATAATTCCCTCATCATTGACTTATATGATACGTATTATTTATGTCTTCGTTTTCCAGAAGTGCCTAACACAGTAAATACTCAATATTTGTAGACCTGGATTTGCATTAATTAGCATTTTTTCTGATGGTCCTGTTTTTCTGATATCAGTGTTAGCAAAACAGCTCATATCTTTTCCCTAAGGACATCCAAAACCTGCTGCTGTGGACTTGATTTCAACTCAGTAACAATATAGGACAGAGTAGAACTGCCCCATAGGGTTTCCAAGGAGCAGCTGGTGAATTCGAACTGCAGATCTCTTGGTTAGCAGCCAAACTCTTAACCACTGCACCACCAGGGCTCCAAGGACATCCAAGTGAGTAGTAAATCTCTTGCCTTTAGTAAAGGAAAAAAAATGCAAAGAAATCACAGATTAACTATCAAGTTCGCTGGCCATCTCTGCTGGGGACTTTCGGTATATAGATATATTTCATTCATTGCAATCCGGATTTCATCTAACTCAGGGTTTGACCACCAAGGTCTGTGGGCTTATAATCTTGCCCAATACTTGTTTTTGGAAGGCCTAAGAATGGTTTTTATATCTTTAAATGGTTGGGGGAAAAATCAAAAGAAGGACAATATTTCATGACACCTGAAAATTATGTGAAATTCAAAAATCAGTATCCATAAAGTGTTTTTGGAACCCAGCCACTCCCGTTCATTTCCTTGTTGTCTGTGTCTGATATTTGTGAGACAAAGGCAGGGGTGAGTAGTTGCAACAGAGACTGTATGACTGGCAAAGCCTGAAATATTTACTATCTCGCCCTTTACAGAAAAAGTTTGCCAACCCTGAGCTGATTACTAGACTTTAAACTGCTCTGTGAACGCCCCACCCGATGCCCTTTGTAAGACAGTAAAACCATAAACAACAAAAAAGTTTATTTCATTGCAATTAAAAGAAATATATTCTTATTACAGGAAAATTGTTGAACAGGAAAAAGAAAATGTGAAAGAAAAGGAAACACAATCCCATCTCACCAAATCAATCTCTGATTAGATTTTGGTGTATTTCCTTGTCATTTTTTCCCCTGAGTATTTTGCTTTCTTTTCAAATTCAAAAGTAGTACATGATTGTTTTTTTTAAACTTGGGAAAAAGTTAAAAATTACAGATATCAGAATTTAAAAAATCAATCATATCCCAACCGCTAAGGGATAACTATTTAGTGGTTTTTTTAAATTTCTGTTTAGTGTTTGAAAGCACAACTGTATTTTCAAAATAAGAATTATCCTTATAATTTGGTACCGTGGCTTCTTTTGATTCATAAAACTTAGTCATGGTCATTTACCATGTCTCTTTGTTTTAATATAGTTATGATCACAAGTCTGTATTCAAATTTGTATCTGTTTTTCCACTGAACATCAGACTACAATGTGGGGATACATTCATTCTGACCAGCTCGTCTGTTTTTCTGAAAATGTCCCAAATGTCACCATATGCTTAAAAGTTCCTTTCCAAAAATCCCAATGTTCAGAAAAAGTGTCATTCATCCTTGCTTTAGTTAATAATTCTAAAGATTTCTTCAAAGAATAAGTATCCTTAAGTAATCTCTGTTGGAGATTTATGGTTTTAAAAATGTTCCATTTTTTTTTACTCAGGTTCAGCCTGACACACCTGTCTGTTGCTACATCCCAGATTTTTGTCTGTTTGTTTAATTTAGTGCACCATATTTTAAATACCTGTGACCCGCTACTATAATTCGAGTGCCTAAATCAGTGTTTGTCAGCACCAACTGCAACTTAGAATCACATAAAATTCTGCTGCCTGGGTCCCTACCCACATAAATTCTGATTGAATTAGTCTAGGGTGTGATGTTAGTTTGTTATTAAGAGTCCCCAGTGATTCCAACACTCAGAGAACAGCTGATGTAGATCTAGGAACTCACGTTCCTATTCTCTATAAAATCTCATCTGGCACCATCTTCCCTCCTCCAGATATTGATGTTCATTTCACTCACGAAGGTTATGGCTGGAGCCCTGATTGGGACAGTCACAGGGAGGCAGACTTGAGACTTGGGACACAAACCCTGTTAACACCAAGACACCCAACCATATCCTCCTTACCATCCTCTCTCAGCTGCCTTTCACTGAGCAGATATGTGCCAGGCACTATACTAAGGACATTACAAACATCTCAATCAATCCTCGTTCCAGTCCTTCTGTGTAGGTTTTGTTATGTTGTTTTTAGCTGCCATCAAGCCAGCCCCGACTCATGGTGACCCCGTGGACAATGGGTTTGGACTATTGTGATCCATAGGGTTTTCATTGGCTGATCTTTGAAGTAGATCTCCAGGCCTTTCTAGTCCTTTCTTCCTAGTCCATCTTAGGCTAGAAGCTTCCCTGAAACCTATTCATCATAACAACACATAAGCCACCAGTGACAGGCGGTGGCAGCCCATGAGGCGCTGTCATAGATTGAACTGTGTCCTCCAAAGATGTGTATCAACTTGGCTAGGCCGTGATTCTCAGTATTGTGTGACTGTCCACCATTTTGTCATCTAATGTGATTTTCCTATGCGTTGTAAATCCTACCTCTATGATGTTAATGGGAAACCCTGGTGGTGTAGTGGTTAAGTGCTATGGCTGCTAACCAAAAGGTCGGCAGTTCAAATCCACCAGGTGCTTCTTGGAAACTCTATGGGGCAGCTCTATCTTATAGATCGATATGAGTCAGAATCGACTCTACAGAAACAGGTTTGGTTTTTTGGTTTGATGTTAACGAGGCAGGATTAGAGGCAGCTATGTTAATGAGACAGGACTCAGTCTATAAGATTAGGTTGTGTTTTAAGTCAATCTCTTTTTTTTCTCAGAGAGATGTGGGGACCTCATTACCACCAAGCAAGAAGAAGCAGAAGTGCATGTCCTTTTACCCAAGACCCCTGCCCTGAGAAGCTCCTAGACTAGGGGAAGATTGATGACAAGGACCTTCCCTCCAGAGCCGACAGAGAGAGAAAGCCTTCCCCTAGAGCTGGCACTCTGAATTTGGACTTCTAGCCTCCTAACCTGTGAGAGAATAAAATCCTGTTTGTTAAAGCCATCCACTTGTGGTATTTCTGTTATAGCAGCACTAGATAACTAAGATAAGTGCACTGACCAGAATCAAACCTGGGTCTCCAGCATGAAAGCAAAAATTCTACCACAGAACCACCACTGTCCTCAGATGTTATTATAACATTTTATAAATGAGGAAAGGAAAGTGAGACTTAGAGAGTCTAGCGATCTTTTCTACCCAAGCCATCTCACTTTCTGATTTCCCCCTGTTCACAAAAGCTGCAGCAATGGCACCATACTAAGGACATTACAAACATCTCAGTCTCAGAAACCAGAAGCACTTCTACTGAATTTGCAGAGTCCTGACTGCGTTTTTTTTGACTGCCAGGACCAGAGAAGGTAGAAATTAAAATAAGAAGGGCTTCTCTGCACAGGGATTGAACTGAAGAAGAAATTGACAGCATCCAGAAAAAGGCGTGGTGGGGCAGTGGTTAAGAGCATGGCTTTTAACCAAAAGGTCAGCAGTTCAAATCCACCAGCTGCTCCTTGGAAACCCTATGGGGAGTTTTACTCTGTCCTGTAGGATTGCTATGAGTTGGAATCACCTCAACTACAACTGGTTTTGTTTTGTTTTGTTTTTCATCTAGAGAGAAGGAGCAAAGAGGTCTAACATAAGAATATTTTCTTAGGTGGGGATAAAAAGGAATTCCCACTAATTCAGAATGTGTTGACAAAGCTTAGAAATTCTTTATAGATCCACAGCACAGTGCTTACTGGAAAGTCAGTATGTGCTATGAATACCCAATTTAAATTCCAACTTCTGCTGCCCCTTCCATCCCACTTCTGCATCCCTACTCAATTTTCCTTTAACTCAGTGGTGCCTTAAAAGAATCGTGGCACTTGCTGTAAATGCAGTTTCTCAGTGCCATCTCCAGAAAGCCTGGTTCAGGCACCTGAGGCCCAGGAATCTGAATTTTTAACTGGCACTCAAAGCAGGTGGTTTCCAACTACAGTTTGTAACTGCTAGGGAGATGTAACTAAAAACAAATCCTGTTCCCAGCCCGGAAAATTCTCCACAAAGGTAGAATAAAGTGAAAACAATTTTGGTATTAAATAAGCATTAAACCAGATCATGATGCTAAAGAGATTGCAAAGACAGAAAGTAACCGAACCCTTTTAGCCAGGTAGATATAACTCATTTCATTCATGTTTTAAGATAAATGATAATTAGTCTTTCAACAAGAAGATTTAACAGCACCATTTCTCAGAAATAACTCATCCTAAATTTATCTAGTAATTGGGGCAGCCACCTTTGTTCATTAATTGTCTTTATTCAAAAGGAAAAATAAACTCTCCTTATCTTTAAGACCCAGAAAAACCCAGTGCCATCGAGTCGATTCCGACTCACAGCGACCCTATAGGACAGAGTAGAACTGCCCCATAGAGTTTCCAAGGAGCGCCTGGCCACTACGCCACCAGGGTTTCCATCTTTAAGACAGGAGATTGTTTTGTAACTTGGAGCAAGGCACCCTTAAAAGTTAGGCATCTCTCCTCCCACCCAAAGTAGGAGATGTAGGTGCTAGCTTTTTTGATGATTGCAATTCAAAGAGAAGGCTCCCAGGTCCTTGAGGAAACATTTCTGGGCTGTAAAACAGGCTAGAAGCTTGTTTAGCCTTGTTAAAGACTTCATATACATAACAAAAGAGCCAGAGAAGGAATTTATAATTGAAAACTTTCTAAAGTAAATGCTCTAAGAAAAAGGGAAGGAGGATCTCTTTCCCTTTTGCACCAGGGAGAAACTCCACTGAAACCTGTTCAGCATCACAGCAACACACAAACCGCCACTGACAGATGTTAGTGCCTGGCAGGAAGTGCTCTGGTCAGGAATCGAACTCAGCTCTCCCGCAAGGAAGGTGAGAATGCTACCACTGAACTACCTCGCACAATCACTAATCAGACCTTGCCTGATTCACTCCTTTCTCATTACCCCAGCAGTCATTCCATGCTTCCTCTTCTCTAAAGCTGCCATTTCTCCCATTGCTCCTTCATTGCTGGGCTAGAACCAGTTCATTCCAGTTTAAACCCCCCCCCAGAATTTGCATTTCTGCCCCACATATACTGAACCAGAATCTACATTTTAACAAGATCCCCATATATATACATAAGAATATGTACATATCTATATACATAATAAATATATATATATACATAAGAATATGTATTTATGTATATATATACATATTCTTATGGGTAATAAATTTTGAGACCATTGCTTTACTAGTGGTTCTCAGAATTGCTCCCTAACCAGCAGCATTAACACTGCCTGGGAACTTGTTAGAAATGCAAATTCTGTTCAGTCAGGTTCCAACCCATTCTTCGTTGTTAGCAGGAGTATTAGTTACCTATTGCTGTGTAACGATTACTCCCCAAAATTTAGCAGCTTAAAACAATACTTCCCAGTTTCTGTGGGTCAGGAATACGGGAGTGACTTAGCTGCGTGGTTCTGGCTCAGAGTCTCTCGTGACGCTGCAGTCAAGCTGTTTGCTGAGGCTGAAGTCTCCATTGGCGGAATCCATTCCAGGTTCACTCACTGCCTGTTGGCAGATGTGAGTGTTGAGATTGTGTGTCAGTTTAGCTGGGCCATGATTCTCAAGAGTTGGGCAGTGATGTTGTAGTTTGACAGTCATATAATGATGTAATCACCTCCATGATGAGATTTGATATAATGTGATTACCTCCATGATGGGATCTGCTCTGAGTGGCCAATCAGTTGAAAGGGAGTTTCTTTGGAGGTGTGGGCTGCATCCAATATAGTGGACTTTCTAGCAAGGCTCATGGGCTTTTGCTTGCTCAGGATCCGGCAGCTGGCCCCTGTTCATCTGACCTCCAGTTCTTGGGGCTTGAGCTAGCAGCTTCCTGCTGTCTTGTCTGCAGATCTTGGAATTTATAGATATCTGAAACCTGTGAGCCAGAGCCCTATCTGACCTGCTGATCTTGGGTTCGCCAGTCCCTGCAGCTACACGAGTCAGGAGAAGCCTTCAGCCTGACCCAAGGACCTAGGACTTTCCAGCCTCTACCACATGAGCCATTTCCTTGACATAGATCCAGACCTCTATATATATATTTATACTCTTTACTGGTTTTGTTTCTCTAGAGAACCCGGCCTAAGACATTTGGTATGAAGAGTGGTTCCACAGAAACAAAATTGTAAGGATGAGTTTCTAAATTTGAATTCAAGTCTGGTTAGTCTTAAAGATGTTGATGAGTCTGCTTCCAGTATTAAAGAGGGCACTGCTAATCCATGGTATGATGTGGCAACAGAAATATGCAAAGTATCACCACCAAGAGATTAGGTATTGGTGAAAGCTGAGGCTCTGGGTGATTGCATATGATACCTTTTCATAATTTTATAAGAATTAGAAGTATAAGGAAGCTGGTTAGTTGGTCCTACTTTCACTAGACAAAGTAGTGAAAGAAAGAGATGAGCTCAGGGCTTCAGAGTCAAAGCTCAAGCACCATATAAATGACCTCAAAGTTTCCACTTGTGCCTTGAAAGCCTTACTTCTCGTAGTGACAGAGCTGATATTGCCAAAAACCAAACCCAGGGTCTCATCATAAGAGTGGCTGAGTTACAACGCCAACTGAATTCTCAACCTTGAGTGGTGTCTGAAGTTAAAGTGAGAGGATTAATTGAGAAGAAATGGGATCCTCAAACTTGGGATGGGGACATATGGGCAGATAATCAGGAAGCCAGGGATACTGAGCCCCTAAATTCCACTGAATCCTTCCTGCCAACAGAACCAGCCTTCTCACTCCCATCTGAAGAGATTACTCCATCTTTGTCTGCTAAGCCACCCTCCCCTGTAAAACCATTAGCCACACCCATGTGTCTAGAGAGCCTTGGTCTGAGTCATTGCCTGGGGCATCGCCTGAGGCAGATAACTTACAGGACAATGCTGAATGTTCTGAAAACACATCCCAACCACCTATTTTGGCTTCTAGACCTGTAACTAGACTTAAGTTCCAGAGAGCCCCAAAAGGTGAAGTACAAAGCGTGACCCAGGAGGAGGTTCACTACACTTCAAAAGAATTGCTTGACTATGTGTGGAATGGCTATTAAGGGTGTGGGATAATGGTGCAAGGAACATAAAGATGGATCAGTCTGAGTTTATTGATATGGGCCCACTGAGCACAAATTCTTCATTCAGTGCTTTAACTTGAGAGGTTAGGGAAGGTTCTAATAGTTTATTTGGTTGTGTCGCTGAAGCATGAATTATGTGGTGGCCTACACTAAATCAGACCTGCGTTGGTATATTGTAGAAGAAGGTATGGAAAGGCTTAGAGATATTGGCATGTTAGAGTGGATTTATCAGGCCTACACATGGATTGCCCAGAGGACACACCTTTTACCGCAACTGTGAGGAACAAATTTGTGAAGGGAGCCTCAGCAACCTTGAAGACTGCTGTGATTGCTATTTTATGTAAGTCAGATTTGATAGTGGGAACTGCCCTAACTGAATTAAGACACCTAACTACAATGGGGCTGATTGGACCCTGTGGTAGTAGGGGCCAAGTCATAGCACTCGGTTGACAAAGACAAGGTGGGTGTGTTTACCATAATGGACAGCAGAGTTAAAGCAATACTCTGACTCATATGGACTTATGGCATTGGATACTTAGTCATAGTGTCCCCAGGAGTGAAATAGATAGGAAATCTACTAAATGTTTACTTGATCTGTATAACCAGAAGAATTCTAGGTCAAGTGAACAGCAGTCTAACTTGAATCACCAAAATAGAGAGTCACAGCCCCTCAGTCAATTCCCATGCTTGAACGAGTTTACAGACCCACACCCCTTGAATGAAGGGGAGACTGTGTCCCCTTAAGGAAGGACTCCACTACACTTCCAAAAACTCACGCTGTTAATCTTTCTCCTAACCTTCCCCAAAGGGATCTATGGCCCTTTACAAGAGTGACTGTTCTTTGGGGAAAAGGAAATAATCAAACCTTTTAGGGATTATTGGATACTGTCTCTGAACTGACACTAATTCTGGGAGACCCAAAACGTCACCATGACCCACCAGTCAGAGTGGGGGCATATGGAGGCCAGGTTATTAATGGAGTCTTAGCTCATGTCCATCTCACAGTAGGTCCAGTGGGTCCCTGAAGCCATTCTGTAGTGATTTCCCCAGTTCCAGAATGCATAATTGGAATTGATGCACTCACGAATTGGACAACCCCCCACATTACATTCCAGACAAGTGACATAAGGGATATTATGGTAGGAAAAGTCAAATGGAAACCATTAGAACTGCCCTCACCTACAAAAATAGTAAATCAAAGGCAATACTGCATTCCTGGAGGGACTTGCAGAGATTACTGCCACCATCAAGGACTTGAAGGATGCAGGGGTGGTGATTCCCATCACATCCCTATTCAACTTGCCTCTTTGGTCTGTGTAAAAAACAGATGGATCTTGGAGAATGACAGAGGATTATTGAAAACTTATCCAGCTGGTGACTCCAATGGCAGCTGCTGTTCTAAATGTAGTTTCATTGCTTGAGCAAATTAATACATCTCTTGGCATTCAGCTATTGATCTGGCTAATGCCTTTTTCTCCATACCTGTTTCGAAGGACTATCAAAAACAGTTTGCCTTCAGCTGGCAAGGCCAGCAATACATTCTCAGAGTCCTACCTCAGCGCTATATCAACTCTCCAGTCCTATGTCATAGTTTAGTCTGCAGGGACCTTGATTGCCTTTCCCTTCCACAAGACATCACACTGGTCCATTACATTGATGACATTATGCTGATTGGACCTAGTAAGGAAGAAGCGTCAATGACTCTGAACTTATTGGTAAAGCATTTTCATGCTAGAGGGTGAGAAATTAATCTGACAAAAATTCAGGTACCTTCTACCTCAGTGAAATTTCTAGGGATCCAGCTGTGTGGGGGCATATCGAGATGTTCCTTCTAAAGTCAAGAATAAATTACTGCACCCGGTCCTTCCCACAACTAAAAAGGAGGCACAATGCCTAGTGGGCCTCTTTGGATTTTGGAGGCAACATATCCCACATTTGGGTGTGCTACTCTCGCCTATTTATCAAGTGACTCAAAAGGTTTCTAGTTTTCAGTGGGGCCCAGCATAAGGTAAAGCTCTGCAACAGGCTCAGGCTGCCACACAAGTGGTTCTGCCACTTGGGCCATATGATCTGGCTAAAGTGTCCATGGAAGATACAGATATGGCTTGGAGTCTTTGGCAGACCTCTATTGGTAAATCACAGTGCAAACCCTTAGGATTTTGGAGCAAAGCCCTAATATCTATCTTCTGCAGATAACTACTCTCCTTTTGAGAAAAGGCTTTTGGCTTATTACTGGATATTAGTAGACTGAATGCTTTACCATGGGCCACCAAGTCACCATGAGGCCTGAGCTTCCCATCATGAACTGGGTGTTGTCTGACCCACAGAGCTATAAAGTTGGACATGCACAGCAGTACATCATTAAATGGAAGTGGTATATATGAGATCAGGCCCAAGCAGGACCTAAAGGCACAAGTTGCAAGACGAAGTAGCCCAAATGCTCATGGTCTTCCCTTCTGTCACATTACCTTCCGTCTCCCAGTTGGCACCTATGGCCTCATGGGGAGTTCCTTGGAATTAGTTGACTGAGGAAGAGAAAACTCATGTATAGTTTACAGATGGTTCTGTGCAATATGCAGGCTCCACTTGAAAGTGGACAGCGGCAGCACTACTGCCTCTTTCTGGGATTTCCCTAAAGGCCAGTGGTGAAGGGAAATCCTTCCAACAGGCAAAACTTTGAACAGTGTACTACTTTGCTTAGAAGGCGAAATGGCCAGATGTGTAGTTGTATCCTGATTCATGGGCTGTAGCCAATGGTTTGGCTGGATGGTCAGGAACTTGGAGGAAACATGACTGGACAATTGGAGACAAGGAGGTATGAGGAAGATGTATGTGGATAGACCTCTCTGAACGGACCAAAGAAGTGAAGATATTTGTGTCTTATGTGAATGCTTACCAAAGGGTGAACTCAGAGGAGGACAATTTTAATAAGCAAGTTGACAGGATGACACATTCTGTGGAAACCAGTCATCCTCTTTCCCTGGCCACTCCCAACACTGGCCAATGGGCTCATGAACAAAGTGACCATGGTGCCAGGGATGGAACTTAAGCATGGGCTCAGCAACATGGACTGCCACTCACTAAGGCCAACTGGGCTACCGCCACTGCTGAGTGCCCAGTTTGCCAGCAACAAAGACCAACACTGAGTCCCTGATATGGCACCATTCCTGGAGGTGATCGGCCAGCAACATGGTGGCCGGTTGATTAGATGGTACCGTTTCCATCCTGGAAAAGGTAGCATTTTGTTCTTCCTGGAATAGACACTTATTCTGGATACAGATTTTCCTTCCCTGCACACAATGCTTCTGCTAAAACTAACATCCATGGACTTACAAAATGCCTTATCCACCAAAATGGTACCCTATACAGCATCATCTGAGATCAAGGGACTCACTTCACAGCAAATGAAGTGCAGAAATGGGCCCATGCTCATGGAATTCACTGATCTTACCATGTTCCTCATCATCCTGAAGCAGCTGGCTTGACAGAACAATGAAATGGCCTTCTAAAGACACAATTACAGCACCAGCTAGGTGGCAATGCATTACAGAGTTGGGGCTATGTTCGCCAGGAGGCTGTATATGCTGCAAACCAGTGTCCAATACACGGGGCTGTTTCTCCCATAGCCAGGAATCAAGGGGTGGAAACGGGAGTGACCCACTCACAATATTTTTGCATCATGTCTCCACAACCCTATGCTCCCACCCAGAGATACATCACTGATTCCATTTAACTGGAAGCTAAGAATGCTACCTGGCCACTTTGGGCTCCTTATGCCTCTGTATCAGCAGGCAAAGAAAGGAGTTACCATATTGGCTGGTTTGACTGATCCTGATTACCAAGTGGAAATCGGATTGATATTACATAATGGAGGTACTGAAGAGTATGTCTGGAATGCAGGAGATTCCTTAGGGCATCTCTTAGAACTACCATATCCTATGATTAAAGTCAATGGAAAACTATAGCACCCCAATTCCAACATGACAACTAATGGTCCAGACCCTTCAGGAATAAAGGTTTGGGTCACCCTACTAGGCAAAGAACCATGATCAGCTGAGGTGCTTGCTGAGGGCAAAGGGAATACAAATGCGTGGTGGAAGAAAGGTAGTTCTAAAAACCAGTTACCACCACGTGACCAGTTACAGAAACAAGGGCTGTAATTGTTATCAGTATTTCTTCTTTGTATTTGTGCATCAAATATTTTTGTCTTCTTCACTTATAAAATATAAGATGTAAACAAGGCACTGGGTACTGGGTAAACAGGGCTAGTACGTTTTCGGTTGTATGTGTGTTAGTTGTATCATGTTAGCCGCAAGTATGACTTTCTGATTGTCTTCATTCAAAAATTATCGTATGGTTTAAGGAGATGTGTATAGGTGCCAAGTTGACAAGGGTTGGACTGTGATCATGAAAGTTGGGTGTCAACTTGGCTGGACCATGATTCTCATTGGTTTGGCAGTTATGATGTATTTTAGCACTCATATAATGATGTAATCACTTCCATGATGAGATCTGATACAATGTGATTGCCTCCATGATGGGATTTGCTGTCAATAGCCAATCAGTTGAAAGGGAGTTTCTTTGGAGGTGTGACCTGCGTCCAATACAGGTGGACTTTCTGGCAAGGCTCGCAGGCCTTTGCTTGCTCTGGATCCAGCAGCTGGCTCCTGTTCATCTGACCTCCAAGTCTTGGGACTTGAGCTAGCAGCTTATCTACTGTATTGCCTGCAGATCTTGGAATTTGTTAGTCCCTGCAGCCTGTGAGCTAGAGCCCTGCTGTCTGAACTGCTGATCTTGGGTTCACCAGCCCCTACAGCTACATGAGTCAGGAGAAGCCTCTAGCCTGACCCACAGGCCTGGGACTTTTCAGCCTCTACAACCATGTGAGCCATTTCCTTGATATAAATCTCTCTCTCTGTATCTATTTATATCCTTTACTGGTTTTGCTTCTCTAGAGAACCCAGCCTAAGACAGCAGATGTGAGTTCCTCACTGCCTGTTGACTGGAGACTTCAGTTCCTCTTCACGTGGGCTGCCTATCTCCAAAACATAACAGCTGGCTACCCCGAGAAGAAGTGATCTGAGAGACAGTGTGTACTCAAGATGGAAGCTCTAGTCCTTAATAACCTAATCTCAGAAATGATATACCATAGTCACACAGACCCAACCCTGGTATAGTGTGGGACAAGACTACACAAGGCTGTGAGTAGCAAGAGGCGGGGATCCATGGGGGTCATCCTGGAGGCTAGCTCCCACCTTGCCTCCTACTTCACATAGGAAGTAGAGGTCATCAGGCCACCACTACCGCAATCTCTCTCCCCTCCTTCTTCAAATTACCTATATCTTTACCCATCTTCTCCTCTTTTTCATCTGTCTCAAAGAAAGAAGAGTTCTATTTCTTTTCAGGGCTTTGATTCTTTATGCACCAGACCCCAGATTTTGCTCCGTCAATTATCTTCCCTCTTTTTTCTATATTCAGTCCTTCTTTCTCTGCTGTTAATTGCTGCCAAGTCAATTCTGACCCATGGTGACCCCATGTGTGCAGAGTAGAACTGCTCCATGGGGTTTTCAAAGCTGTGATCTTTCAGAGGCAGATTTCCAGGCCTGTCTTCTGAGGAACCTCTGGGTGGACTCAAACCTCCAAACTTCAGTTAATCATTTGCACCACCCAGAGAGCCTTTCGCCTTCTCTAAACCCCAAACCCAAATCCATTTCTGTGGAGTCGAATCTGACTCAGTGATCCTATAGGATAGAGTAGAACAGCCCCATAGGGTTTCCAAGGCTTTAAATCTTTATGGAAGCAGACTACCACATCACTCTCTTGTGGAGCAGCTGGTAGGTTCAAACCACAAACCTTGTGGTTGGCAACCAGATTCTTAACTCCTGCACCACCAACAGGGCTCCTCCAACTGTCTCTGTTGTTGTTAGGTGCTATAAAGTCACTTCTGACTCATCGTGACCCTGTGTATGACAGAATGAAACACTGCTGGTCCTGCATCATCCTCAACTCATTGTTATGCTTGAGCCCATTGTTGTAGCCACTATATCAATCCATCTCATTGAAGGTGTTCCTCTTTTTCACTGACCCTCTACAAAGCATGGTATCTTTCTACAGGCACTGGTCCCTTCTAATAACATGTCCAAAGTATGTGAGATGAAGTCTCACCATCCTTGCTTCTAAGAAGCATTCTAGCTGTACTTCTTCCAAGACAGATTTGTTGGTTCTTCTGGCAGTTCATGGTATATTCAATATTCTTCCCCAATACCATAATTCTAAGGCATCAGTTCTTCCTCAGTCTTCCTTATTCATTGTTCAGCTTTTGCATGCATATGAGGCAATTGAAAATATCGTGGCTTAAGTCAGGTGCACCTTAGTCCTCAAAGTGACATCTTTGCTTTTGAATGTTTTAAAAACCATCTTTTGAAGCCGATTTGCCCAATGCAATGAGTTGTTTGGTTCCTTGACAGCTGCTTCCATGGGCGTTGACTATGGTTCCAAGTAAAATGAAATCCTTGGTGACTTCAATATTTTCTGCATTTATCATGATGTTGTTTATTGGTCCAGTTGTGAGGATTTGTGTTTTCTTTATGTTGAGGTGCAATCCATACTGAAGGCTGTGGTCTTTGATCTTCATCAGTAAGGGCTTCAAGTCCTCTTCACTTTCAGCAAGCAATGTTGTGTCATCTGCATAATCACAGGTTGTTAATAAGT
Source organism: Loxodonta africana (assembly GCF_030014295.1). Classification (NCBI taxonomy): domain Eukaryota; kingdom Metazoa; phylum Chordata; class Mammalia; order Proboscidea; family Elephantidae; genus Loxodonta; species Loxodonta africana. The sequence goes on along the minus strand of NC_087351.1, from coordinate 81,846,591 downwards.
CTTCCACCAATCCTGATGCCACATAGTCTTCAATCTGCTGCAACCACTTTTTAATTACCTTTAGCAAAATTTTACTTGAGTGTGATATTAATGATACTGTTTGTTAATTTCCACATTCTGTTGGATCTCCTTTCTTTAGAATGGGCTCAAACATGGATCTCTTCCAGTTGGTTGCCCAGGTAGCTGCCTTCCAAATTTCTTGGCATAGATGAGTAAGCACCTCCAGCGTTTGCATCCATTTGTTGAAATATCTCAATTAGTATGCCATCAATTCCTGGAGCCTTGTTTTTTGCTTTTTTTTTTTTTTTTTTTTGCCAGTGCCTTCAATGCAGCTTGGACTTCTTCCTTAAGTACCATGGATCCTTGATTATATGTTACCTCCTGAAATGGCTGAATGATGACCAATTCTTTTTGGTACAGTGACTCTGTATTCTTCCCATCTTCTTTTGATGCTTCCTGTGTCGTTCAATATTTTACCCACAGAATCCTTCAAGACTGCAACCTGAGGCTTAAATTTTTTCTTCAGTTCTTTCAGCTTGAGAAATACTGAGCGTGTACTTCCCTTTTGGCTTTCGATCTCCAGGTCTTTGCACCTTTCATGGTAATACTTTATCTTCTTGAGTCACCCTTTGAAATCTTCTGTTCAGCTCTTTTACTTCATCATTTCTTCCATTCACTTTAGCTACTTGCTCTGTGTTCAAGAGCAACTTTCAGAGTCTCTTCTGACATCAATTTTGGTATTTTCTTTCTTTCCTGGCTTTTTAATGACCTCTTGCTTTCTTTATATCACCCCACAACCAGTCTGGTCTTCAGTCATTAGTGTTCAGTGCATCCAATCTATTCTTGTGATGGTCTCCAAATTCAGGGAGGATATACTCAAGGTCATATTTTGGTTCTTATGGACTTGTTTGAATTTTCTTCAGCTTCAACTTGAACTTGCATATGTGCAATTGATGGTCTGTTTGGAAGTTGGCCCTGGCCTTGTTCTAACTGATGATATTGAGCTTTTTAATCATCTCTTTCCACAGATGTAGTCTATTTGATTCCTGTGTTTTCCATCTGGTGAAGTTCATTTGTATAGTCATCGTTTATATTGTTGGAAAAGGTATTTGCAGTGATTAAGTCATCGATCTTGTAAAATTCTATCATGCCATCTCCAGTGTCATTTCTGTCACCAAAGCCATATTTTCCAATTTCAGATCCTTCTTCGTTTCCATCTTTTGCATTCCAGTTGCCAGTAATTATCAATGCATCTTGATTAAATATTTTATCAATTTCAGACTGTAGAAGTTAGTAAAAATCTTCAATTTCTTCATCTTTAGCCTTAGTGGTTGGAGGGTAAATATGAACTAGTCTTCCTTGTAGGCATACGGATATTATCCTATCACTGACAGTGTTGTACTTCAGGGTAGTTCTGGAAATGTCCTTTTTGACGATGAATGCAATGCCATTTCTCTTACAATTTGTCATTCCCGGCATAGTAGACTATCTAATTATCCAATTCAAAATGGCCAACGCCAGTCCATTTCAGCTCACTAATGCCCAGGATATCAATCTTTATGCATTCCATTTCATTTCTGATGACTACCAATTTTCCTAGATTCGTACTTTGTACATTCCATGTTCCGATTATTAATGGATGTTTGCAGCTGTTGCTTCTCATTTTGAGTCGTGCCACATAAAAAAAAAAAAAAAAGCAAATAAGGGTGTGAAAGCTGAGTGCCTTCCAGCCTGAGGGGCTTATCTTCTATCACTATATCAGACAGTGTTCTGCTGCTATTCATAAGGTTTTCATTGGTCACTTTTTTCAGAAGTAGACTGCCAGGTCCTTCTTCCTAGTCTGTCCTAGTCTGGAAGCTCCACTGAAATCTGTCCACCATGGGTGACCCTGCTGATATTTGAAATACCGATGGCATAGCTTCCAGCATCATAGCCACACGCAAGCCACCACAGTATGACAAACTGACAGATGTATAGTGGCCCTCCTTCTCTACTACCTTTTAATTCTTAACTTTCAAACATGTTAAGTTTTCCTCTTAAAAATTAAAAAAAAAAATAAAAAACTCATGTCACTTTTCAATCTGACCCACCTCTCCTTTCCTAAGCCAACACACTTCTTAACAGAGCAGTTACTCTTTACCCTCCTAGTTGCCACTGTCTTAAGCCCTCATTCACCCACAGCCAAACTTTTACCCCAACTCTCTACTGAAACTGCTGTCAAGGTTCACCTGGACCTAATTGCAAAATCTGTGGCCTCTTTACAATCCTCATCCTACTTATAATAATACGAGCTGCTGTTCATCTTTCCCTTGCTCTAGGCCAGGCACAGTGCTCAGTGTTTTGTATTAGCTTATCCATCCCTTATGCAACCTTCCCAAGTCAGTTAATGCCTTCCCCTTTTTTTATGTTCCAGACCTTGGCTGTACATATAGTAATTTATTGAATCTACAGAGAAATTATAATAAAGTGGGTGGCTTGCTCACTTATATTTATTAATGTACTTAACATTTATTTGCTAATTACATTAGTTCACTTTTGTTGCATAACAAACCTCCCCAAAACTTAGGGACTTAAACAACAACAGTTTATTATTTTTCATGATTCTGTGGGTCCACTGGGCAGTTCTTCTACTGGTCATGTGGCAGCATTCACCTGGGCTTAGCTGGGCTAGAAGACTTACATGCCTGTAGCTGTGGTGCTGGCTGTTGGTTGGGGTACCTCAGTTCTCCCCTGCTTTTCCTTTTTTTATAATTCATTTTTTGTTGTTATTGTTGAGAATATACACAGCAAAACATACACCAATTCAACAGTTTCCACGCGTACAATTCAGTAACATTGATTAAATTCTTCAAGTTGTGCAACTATACTCACCCTCTTTTTCTGAGTTGTTCTTTCCCCATTAGTGTAAACATACTGCCCCCTAAGGTTCCTGTCTTAGTTATCTAGTGCTGCTATAACAGAAGTACCAGAAGTGGATGGCTTTAACAGAGAGAAATTTATTTTCTCACAGTAAGGTAGGCTAAAATTTCAAATTTGGGGTGTCAGCTCTAGGGGAAGGCTTTCTCTCTCTGTTAGCTCTGGGGGAAGGTCCTTCTCATCAATCTCCCCCTGGACTAGGAGCTTCTCCGCACAGGAATCGTGGGTCCAAAGGATGTGCTCTGCTCCTGACACTGCTTTCTTGTTGGTATGAGGCCCCCTGTCTCTCTTTTATATCCCAAAAGAAACCAGCTCAAGACACACTCCAATCTCCTAGATTGAGGCCTGCCTCATCGACACAACTGCCACCCATCCCCCTCATTAACATCATACAGGCAGGATTTACAACACGTAGGAAAATCAATCGTATCAGATGACAAAATGGTGGATAATCACACAATACTGGAAATCATGGCCCAGCCAAAATGATACACACGTTTTGGGAGTACATAGTTCAATCCATGACAGTTTCTTTCTAATTTTTCAAGTTGCTGTTGTCAATTTTATCCCATATATATAGATCTTAAAAGAACATAATGCTCAAGGCAGACTTTTTTTTTTTTTTTTTTTTACTAGTTAAGCTAGACTATTGTTTGGTTTTAAGAAGACTCCAGGGGATATTTTTGGTCTAAGGTTTAAAGATTATCTCAGGGCAGTAGTTTCAGGGGTTCATCCACTCTCTGTGGCTCCAGAAAGTCTGGAGTCCCTGAAAATACGAGACTCTGTTTTAGATGTTCCCCCTTTTGATGAAGATTTTTCTATAAAATCTTTGATCAAAATATTCAGTAATGGTAGCCAGGCACCATCCAGTTCTTATAGCCTCATGGCAAAGGAGGCTGTTGTTCATGGAGGCAAGTGGCCTCACGTTCCATTTTCTCCTTCTGTTCCTGACTCCTCCTTCTCCCTCCCTTTTTGAAATATATTGAAACCAAACCTGAAAGTCACACTGCTGGTAAGTGGTGGGCCCTTGAATTGAACCCAGTATGTCTTTTTCCAACTCTGGAGTTCTAAAGAATTTTCTTTCCGGAGATAAAGCAGTTATTCAAAGGAGATATCAAAAACCTCATAGCATTTTTTAAGTCAGGAGAGAAAATTGTCACATCAGTGGTAAGTAACTTTAGCTACATATTTGTCTCTATGTTACAAAAGTGAGAGCTGGAATGTGGACATGGATTCAGCATAAGCCACTACTAGTAAGGACTGAAGCATCTAGGCTATTTTGCAAATAACATCCACAGGCTGTATCATACAGAGGAGGCAACTAAACCTCTCAGCTAACAGTGCAGGAGTTGGGATCAGATGTACATTTGGAATCTTAGGTCCAACAATTATTTTCTGTAAACTCTAAAGATTAAAAGAGGGCCTGGCACATAATACACAATCTGGCAATATTTGTTAAGGAGTAAATCTCTGACTTACAGCATGTTGACGGACTTTCTAAGCCTCAGTTTCCTCATGTGAAAAGTACACTAATAGTACTTAATGCAAAGTGTTGTCGTGAGAATTAAATGACATAATGCATCTAATATATTTAGCCCAGTACCTAGTTGTATTGGTTACCTATTGCTGTTGTACAAATTACCACAAACATAGTGGCTTAAAAATTACACATTTATCATCTTTCATTTCTACAGGTCAGAAGACCTAAAATCAAGCTGTCCACAGGGCTGCATTCTTTCTGGAGGCTCTAGGAGAGAATCCATTTCCTTGCCTTTTCCAGCTTCTAGAGACTGCTGGAAAAGGAGCCCTGGTGGCGCAGTGGTTAAAGCGCTTGACTGCTAACTGAAAGGTCAGCAGTTTGAAACCACCAACAGCTCTGTGGGAGAAAGATGTGGCAGTCTGCTTCCATAGGGATTTACAGTCTTGGAAACCCTATGGGGCAGTTCTACTACTCTGTCCTATATGGTCTCTGTAAATCAGAATCAACTCAACGGCAGTAGGTCAGTGAATAGAGGCTGCCTGCAGTGCTTGGCTCATGGCCCACCCCCCATCTTCAAGCCCAACAGTATGGCATGTCCCAATCTCTTTCTTTCTGCTTCCATTGCCACATCACTTTTTTGGCCTCTGACCTACCTGCCTCCCTCTCATAAGGACTCTTGTAATTACATTGGGCTCACCTGGATAATCCAAAATAGTCTCCTTATTTCAAGATCCTTAACTTAATCATATCTGCAAAGTCCCTTTTACCATGTTAGGGAACATATTCACACAAAAATCTGCACACAAATGTTTACAGCAGCTTTATTCATAATTGCCAAAAATTAGGATCACAGAAAAACAATACAAGAACAAAACAACAGAAAAAACAGGCTGCTAGAAACCATATAAAAACAGCAACTAGAAATGAAAAAGATTAACAGTAGATTTTCAGAATTAGACAACTCAATAGAAGGTCATAGGAGCAGAATTGAGACCATGGACATCAGAATTAGTGAGATTTAAGATAAATCCCTTGACACCAACATGTTTGTAGAAAAATGAAGAATGTCTAAGAATTATGTGGGATGCTACCAAGAAGAAAAACCTACTTGTGACTGGAGTACCAGAACAGGGAGGGATAATGGAGAAAACAGAGAAAACTGTCAAAGATTTGCTGGCAGGAAACTCCCTAATATCATGAAAGGTGAGAAGATATTTATCCAAGAAGCTCAATGAACCCCATAAAGGATAGACTCAAAAAGAAAGTCACCAAGACATATCATAATCAAACTCGCCAAAACCGAAGACAGAAAGAATCCTGAGAGTGGCTAGGGTTAAACAAAAAGTCACCTACTAAGGAGAACCAATAAGACTAAACTCTGATTACTCAGGAGAAACCATGTAGGCAAGAAGGCAATGGGATGACATATATAAAGTCTTTGAGGAAAAAAAAATTGCTAGCCAAGAATTATATATCAAGCAAAATTATTTCTCAAATACAATGTTGAAATTAGGTCATTTCCCAATAAACAGAAATTAAGGGAATTAGTAACAATCCGACCAAAATTATAAGAAATATTAAAGGGAATCCTCTGGTTACAGAACCAAAAACATCAAACAACAATCAAAGACTAGGACACAGGGCAGATCAACCAGATACCTACCCAGATAGGGAATTCACAAAAACAAAGATAAAAGATTGAAAACAGGGAAACAGAGACCTTAATATGTAAATGATGATAATATCAAAACAAAAAAAGGGAATAAATGGTGTACTCATAGAACTTTCATATGGAGAGGAAGTCAAGGTGGTATGAAGGAAAACAAAAATTAAACTTGGGAAAATAAAGGTAAATTTCAAGGTAAACACAAAGGAAGTTAACAAACCTATGAATCAAAAGAAAAAAAAAATAGACTCTCCAAATACAAAATCAACAATAATGAAACAGATGAAAAGAAAATACATAAAACAAAAAGAACTCAGCACAGAAAATTACATGAAACAAAGAAACCATCACCACCACACATTAAAAAAAAAAAAAACATAGCAAAATGACAGCAGTAAACTCATACTTATCAATAATTACACTGAATGTAAATGACCTAAATGTACCAGTAGAGGCAGAGGGTGGCAGAATGGATTAAAACACACGATCCATCCATATACTGTCTACAAGAGACACACCTTAGACACAAAGACATAAACAAACTAAAACTCAAAGGATGGAAAAAAATACACCAAGCAAACAATCACAAAAAAAGAGCAGGAGTGACGATATTAATCTCCAATAAAATAGACTTTAAAGCAAAATCCACCATAAAGGATAAGGCAGGACACTATATAATGACTAAACGGTCAATACATTAGGAGGACATAACCGTAACAAATATATACGTACCCATTAACAGGGCTCCAAAATACATAAAACAAACTCTAACAGCATTTAAAAGAGAAATAGACAGTTCCACAATAACAGTAGGAGACTTCAACACACCACTTTTGGTGAAGGACAGAACCTCTAGAAAGAAACTCAGTAAAGATACAGAAAGTCTAAATGCCACAATCAGCCAGCTCAACCTCATAGACATATACAGAACACTCTACCCAACAGTAGCAAAGTATACATTCTTTTCCAGTGCACATGGAACATTCTCCAGAATCAACCACATTTTCGGCCACAAAGCAAGCCTTAAAAATATCCAAAACATCAAAATAAGACAAAGCATCTTCTCCGATCACAATACCAGAAAGTAGAAATCAATAACAGAAACAGCAAAGAAAAAAAATCAAATACATGGAAACTGAACAACACTTTGTTTAAAAACTATTGGGTAATAGAAGAAATCAAGGATGGCATAAAAAAATCCATAGAATCAAATGTGAATGAAAACACATCTTACCAAAACCTTTGGGACACAGCAAAAGCAGTGCTTAGAGGTCATTTTACAGCAATAAATGCACATGTCAACCAAAAAAGAAGATAATAAAATAGTAATTTTTTAAAAAACTCTCTACAAAAAAATGCCCTGGCCCAGATGGCTTTGCTGGAGAATTCTATCAAATTTTCAGAATGCTATCAAACTTTCAGAGTTCTATCAAACTTCTCTTACTTCAGAGCATAGAAAAGGAAGGAAAACTCCCAAACTCATTCTATGAAGCCAATATAACTCAGATACCAAAGCCAGGCAAAGACACCACAAAACAAGAGAACTAGAGACCAATATCCCTCATGAACACAGACACAAAAATTTTCAACAAAATTCTAGCCAATAGAATTCAACAGCATATCAAAATAATAATACATCATGACCAAGTGAGATTCATACCAGATGTGCAGGGATGGTTCAACATTAGAAAATCTATCAGCAGAATCCACCATATAAATAAAACAAAAGAACCACATGACCTTATGTATCCATGCAGAAAAGGCATCTGACAAAGTTCAACACCCATTTTTTGATAAAAAGTCTCAGCAAAATAGCAATAGAGAGGAAATTCCTCAACATAATAAAGGGCATCAACAGCCAACATCATTCTAAGCGGAGAGAGACTGAAAGCATTCCCCTCGAGAACAGGAACCAGACAAGGATGCCCTTTATCACCACTCTTATTCAACAACGTGCTCAAAGTGCTAGCTAGAGCAATAAGGCAAGTAAAAGAAATAACGGGCATTCAAATTGGTAAGGAAGAGGTAAAACTATCTCTATTCACAGATAACATGGCCTATAGACAGAAACCCCAAAGAATCCACAAGAAAGCTTCTGGAACTAATAGAAGATTTCAGCAAAATAGCAGGATACAAGATTAACATACAAAGATCAATTGGATTCTTCTACACCAACAAAGAGAACTTCAAAAGGGAAATCACCAAATCAATACCAAGAAGATAAAGTACTTAGGAATATATCCAACCAGGGACATAAAAGACCTATACAAAAAAAAAAAAAAAAACTACAAAACACTACTGCAAGAAACCAAAAGAGACCTACATAAGTGGAAAAATATACCATGCTTATGGATAGGAAGACTCAACGGTGTGAAAATGTCAATTCTACCCAAAGCAATCTACAGATACAATGCAATCCAAATTCCAATAGCATTCCTTAGCAAGATGGAGAAACAAATCACCAACTTTATACAGTAAAGGAAGAGGCCTTGGATAAGTAAAGCATTACTGGAGAAGAAGAACAAAGTGGGAGCTTCACACCACCTGATTTTAAAATCTATTAAACAGCCACAGTAGTCAAAATAGCCTGATACTGGTACAACAACACATCCTCCAGTGTCGTTGAGTCATAGACCAATGGAATAGAATTGAGAACCCAGATGTATATCCATTCATCTATGAGCAGTTGATATTTGACAAAGGGCCAAAGTCCATTAAACAGGGAAAAAACAGTCTCTTTAACAAATGATGCTAGCCTAATTGGATATGCATCTGTAAAAAAATGAAACAAGACCCATACCTCATGCCATATACAAAAACTAACTCAAAATGGATCAGAAATCTAAATATAAAATCAAAAATGATAAAGACCCTGAAAGAAAAAATAAGGACAACACTAAGGGCCCTAATATATGACATAAAGAGAATAAAAACCATAACTAACAATGCACAAACACCAGAAGAGAAACTAGATAACTGGGAGCTCCTAAAAATTAAACATGCTCATCGAAAGACTTCATCAAAAGAGTAAAAAGAGAACCTACAGACTGGGAAAAAAATTTTGGCTACAACATATCCGACAAGGTTCTAATCTCTAAAGTCTACAAGATACATCAACACCTCAACAGCAAAAAGACAAATAATCCAATTAAAAAATGGACAAAGGCTATGAATGGACACTTCACCAAAGAACATTCAGGTGGCCAACAGACACATGAGGAAATGCTTGTGATCAGTAGCCATTAGAGAAATAAAATCAAAAGTACAATGAGATACCATCTCACCCTGACAATACTGGCAATAAAAAAAAAAAAAACCCACAAAATAACAAATGTTGGAGAGGTTTGAGGAAATTGAATTGGAACACTTATGCACTGCTGGCAGGAATGTAAAATGGTACAACCACTTAGAGAAACAATATGACACTTCCTTAAAAAGCTAGAAATAGAAATGTCATACCATCCAGCAATCCCATTCCTATGAAAATGCCCTAAAGAAATAAGACCCATCACCGAATAGACATATGCATACCCATATTTGTTGCAGTACTATTCACAATAGTAAAAAGATGGAAACAACCTAAATGCCCATCAACAGATGAATGGCTAAACAAACCATGGTATAAACACACAATGGAATACTACAAAACGATAAAGATCAGTGATGAATCCTCAAAACATCTCACAACACAGATGAATCTGTGGGGTATTATGCTGAGTGAAATAAGTCAGTCATGAAAGGACAAATACTGTATGAAACCACTATTATAAAAACTCAAGAAAAGATTCACATACAGAAACAAAGCATTTTTTGAGGGTTACAAGGGTGGGGAGGAAGGGAGAGGGGAAATCACTGAGTAGACAGTAGACAAATGTCAAATTTGGTGAAGGGAAAGACAACACACGATATAGGGGAAGTCACCACAACTGTACCAAAGCAAAAGCATAGAAGTTTCCTAGACACATGCCAACACTTTAAGGAACTGAGTTGCTGGAGCTGGGCACCATAGTCTCAGGGGACATCTAGGTCAATTGGCATAACATAGTTCATAAAGAAAACGTTCTACATTCCACTTTGGTGAGTAGTGTCTGAGGTCTTAAAAGCTTGTGAGTGGCCATCTAAGATACATGTATTGGTCCCATCCTATCTGGAGCAAAAGAGAATGAAGAAAACCAAAACACAAGGAAAATATTAGTCCAAAGACTAAAGGACCACATGAACCAAACACTCTACCAGCCTGAGACCGGAGGAACTAGATGGTGCCTGGCTACCACCACTGACCGCTCTGACAGGGATCACAACAGAGAGTTTCTGACAGAATAGGAGAAAAAGGTAGAACAGAAATCAAATTCACAGAAAAAGACCAGACTTACTGGTCTGACAGACTAGAGGAACCCCCCAAGGCAATGGCCCCCAGACAGTCTGCTAACTCAGAACTGAAACCATTCCCGAAGCCCACTTTTCAGACAAAGATTAGACAGGCCTATAAAACAAAAAATAACATCCATGAGGAACATGCTTCTTAGTTCAACGAAATATATGAGACCAAATGGGCAACTCCTGTCTAAAAGCAAGACAAGAAGGCAGGAAGGGACAGGAACTGGACACAGGGAACCCAGGGTGGAAAGAGAGGAACGTGCTGTTACATTGTGGGGATTGCAACCAATGTCACAAAACAGTATGTGTATAAATTTTTGGATAAGAAATTAACTTGAGCTGTATGCTTTCACCTAAAACACAATTAAAAAAAAAAAAATAGAGCCAACCAAGATGTCCTTCAATAGCTGAATGGATATACAAACTGGGGAAAATCCATACAATGGAATATTATTCAGTGAGAAAAAGAAACGAGCTATCAAGCTACAAAAAGACCTGGAGGGATTTTAAATGCACATTGCTAAGTGAAAGACGCCAGTCTGAAAAAGCTACATATTGTATGATTCTAGCTATATATCATTCTAGAAAAAGAAAAACTATAGAGATAGTGAAAAGATCAGTGGTTGCCAGGAGTTCAGGAGGAGGGAGGAATAGACAGAGCACAGGGAATTTTCAGGGCAGAGACGCTATTCTGTATGATATTGTAATAGTGAATACATAACATTATGCATTTGTCAAAACCCATAGAACTAGAAAAAAAAAACCGTAGGACTGGACAACACAGAGTGAACCCTCATGTAAATTACGGCCTTTAGTTAATACTGACTCAGTATTAGTTTATCAGTTTTAACAAATGTACCACACTAATGCAAGATAGTAGGAAAAACTGTGTGCAGGAGGTATACGGGAACGCTCTATGCTTCCTGCTCCTTTTTTTTCCGTAAACCTAAAACTGCTCTAAAAAAAAAAGTATATTAAAAAAGTTTTTTTAATTAAGTTGAAGAATGTTTACCTTGGAACGAACCCTCCAAAGATAAGTGGAGAAAGGGCTGTGAACCCAGAATATCCCAAGCAAAGAGCAGTGTGGGGATGAACGACCAGAGGAGACCATCTGATCAGAGACTTACCATCTGGGCTATGGTCAAGCATTTGTGGATATAATTCACTTGCCTCAGGATTCAGACAGAACCCTGGCACAACAGGTGTGTGCCTACGCGCTTGGTACATTTGCATACGTCAACATGGCTCACACACTATGGACTATTCTATCAAAAACACATTCTTGCTTGCTCTATTGTATTTTATGTTTGATTTTTAATATATGCTACTTCTGTTTTTACTACATGGCATATTAGGTGTATTTTTAGTGTTTTGTTCAGTAAGTCATTTGCCAGCCTTAACCTGGTCTGGTGTCTCAAAGGTGTCTCACCTTTCTCTAAATTCCTATAGCATTTCATGCCTGTACATCTCATTAGCAGTTGTCACAGCTGCCTTGGACCATAATTATTTGTGGCAAAGTATAAATTCTTTGAACTCAGAGACTTTGTTTTATAAATCTTTGCCCCCTTTTCAGTGAGAAACACAGTTCCCTATACATGGTAAGTTCTATGAAGTCACAGAAACCAATTTGTATCCAACATCACCTGGGCTGGCTGATCAATTGCCAGTGCCTGTCCTTGGAGAACAGCACATCCTGTCCTCATTGTTAAACTCTTTCAGCAGCTCTGATTCTATCTACACACCGTCAGTTGTAGTAGCCACAGAAAACAGTTTGTACTCGATATCACCTAGACTGACTGGTAACACCCGGTCCCTGTTCTTGGAGAGCTACGCTTCCTATCCTCATGCTTAAACTCTCTCAGCAGCTCTGATTCTGCTGCCTAAAGCTACCCCCTCGCCATTACAAACTGGCTCATCAAGATCAGTGAGATTTTCTCTACGCTGGGAATTTGGGGTTTTGAACAAAGCTGGGACACCTAATGGCAGCATGTCTGAAGGAAGTCAGCTTTGTCGTCGGGGCTGAAGTGCTCCAAGCTTTCCTGGTACCAGCACCTCCTGAAACTGGGCTGTTCAACCCTCTTGGATTTCATGATAGTCCCCAAGCACCTTCCAATAATTTCCTCCTTTTGCTTAAGGAAACATCACAAATTGAGTAGTTCATAAGGACAAAAATTTGTCTCATAGCTCCAGAGGCCAGTAGTTTGAATTCAGGGTTGTCATCAGGACTATGTTCTCTCCAAAGGCTCTAGGGTAAGATCCTTTCTTGTCCCTTCTGGCTTCTGGTGGCCCCAACAATTTTTTGACATTCCTTGGCTTGTAGATGCATCTTTACATGGCCACCTTCCCTCTCTCTGTCTTTCTTTTATAGGACACCACTGAGACTGGATTGAGACCTACCCTACTCCAGTATGATCTCTTGTTACCTAAAAACATCTTCAAAGACCGTATTTTTAAACAAGGTGGTACAGTTACCAGTAGTTAGGACTTCAACTTTTTTTTTTGCAGGAGGGACACAATTTAATCCATAACACTAGCTCGTTGATTTTTGTAACTCGAATGCAAAATAGCTTAATGTACAACATGACCATTGTAAGCAATAAAAGATGGATTTATCATAAGGACTCAGAAGTACCTCATGAAATCCACGGGTAAGAATGTGCCCAGGCCTCAGCAGGAGCCTGGGAACAGGAAGTAGAAACTGTCAAGAACTCAGAAATATGCAGTCTCTGTCTCTCATGTCCCCAGGTAGTACAAAAGGGTAAGCACTTAGGTACTAACCAAAAGGTTGGCAGTTCGAAACCATCCAGTGGCACCTCAGAAGAAGGACCTGGTGGTTTACTTTCAAAAGGTCACAGCCATTAAAGACTCTATTAATGTCATTGATGTCACTAAACTGCACACCTGAAAAGTGTTGAATTGGCAAATTTGTGTCATATATATTTCTACAACAATAAATAATAGTAATTTTAAAAACCCCATGGAGCAGCTCTCCTCTGAAGCATATGGGGTCACCATGTTCTGAATTGACTCCACAGCAATTTGTTTGATTTTTTGGTCTCTCGTGTGTTTTTCTGTTTCATTCACTCTCTCCTCAGAACTGGTTTTCCCTGTCTCTTGGTACCTATAGATTAAGATGGCATACCGTGGCACACAGTTTTTATATTTCCTTCATCCAAAAGTGGAGCCTAGATTGAGAAGGTACCTCCAGTCCTAATTCTAAATTCCCTGAAGAGGAAATTCTGATTGGCCCAGTTTAGGTCAGGTGTGTCTGTCCTGGTCCAGTCAGGAGAGATGGGGTCACAGTACAAAGATGGCTGCTGAAGTGCCCACCTTCTAGATTGGAGATGATGTTTAAAAGGGTCATTGGAAACTAGGCTGACACACCATATGGTCTCTACCATACCAAAAAACCCATTAATTAAATGAATTAAATAAGCAATTCAACTTCAAAATGGCCCAGTCTGCCCTAGAGCCAACTTACAACCACCAACCAGCCTCCCACCAGAACAAGCCAAACCAGCTTATCTGTCTTCTGGCACTAGGCTCTCTTTGGCAAAGACCTACAGAACCATCTTATCTGCCTGAGTCATGCCTGTTTTCCTCACTATGCCCAGCACAGGGAGAAACCCTAATAGTTATCTACCTCAAGCATCTCTTGTACATGGTAATACCCGGGAATAATCAAAGGCCTTCTATGTGCCAAGGACTGTGCTAGGGTTTTTATAAATTTTATCTCATTTGGCCTTCTCAACAACCCTAACATGGGTATTGCTAACTCTGTTTTATGGAGGAGGAAATATGTTCTGAGTTTTTTTCCCAAGTTCAAATAACTGTTGGTGATGGTGGGATTCAAACTCAAGTCTGTCTAAACTCAAAGCTCATTTGCCCTTCCCGTTGGGTCAGTGTCAACTCTAGTATGGAATGGAGGGGCAGCCAGAGCAAGTTGTGTGCACTGACCAGGAAAACAAAGGCTAGAGAAACTGAGTTTAGGCTGAGGGACTCAGATGCTATGAATGTTCTACTTGGTTTCTGAGGCTCTGACACCGACTCCCCGGAGCCATTCTCTACTCACCCTTCCCCCGGGAAAATGGGGCTAATAAGGAGCAAAATAATGTGATGGTAACAACAGGGCTTGAGATTTTATGCAGTGATTTACATTTTGGTTCTCAAAGCATTTTATGAGCATTGTCTGACCTATGAAGACTTATAAAAAAAAAGATAGGCCAAATTCAAGGCCAACACCAATAATAGTTTACATTTATTGAGTGCTTACTCCATTCCTGACACTGTGCTCAGAACTTTGTGTACATTAAATCACTTAATTCTTAAAACAGAAGAAAACAAGTTTATGTAAGATGAGACTAAAACTTAGAAAGGAAATATCCCTAAATCACACAGCAAGTAAGCACTTGGACCCAAGCGGTTTATCTCAAAGAGCTCAAACTTTTACTACCATGACAAAGAAATAAATACTGGATATGTGCTGAAGAAAAACTTAAGGACAGACTCAGAGAAGTTTAAGAAAATAATTTGTCACCCAAGAGGGAAGTTAAGGCCAAGCAATTATTTTCCCGTACTAGGGGAAAACCCCAGAACTACAAGGCAGCTCTGGGTGTGCTGGGTCATGAAACGTACCGTGAGTTGGTGCAGCTTCCAAGTCCTCTCCCTGTCTGTCAAGGTTAGCTTTACATCAAGCTCTAAGCTGCAGGGGCTGCTTTGCTTGGCTTGCCTGTGTATGAACGCCTGGGGTATGTGAACCCCTCGGGGACAAACCAAAACTTTCTAAGGGATATTGTCGTTGTTGTTAGCTACCCTTGAGTCTGCCCCCGATTCATGGGGACCATGCACAATGGCATGAAACACTGCCTGGTCCTGTGCCATCGCCACAATCAATTGTAGATTGGACCACTGTGATCCAGAGAGTTTTCATTAAGCTGATTTTTGAAAGTCACCAGACATTTCTTCCTAGTCCATCTTAGTATGGAAGCTCTGCTGAAACCTGGTCTGCATCATAGCAACAGGCAAGCCTCCACTGACAGGTGGGTGGTGGCTGCTGCATATAAAGTGCATTGGCCAGAAATCAAATCTGGGTCTCCTGCACAGAAGGGGAGAATTCTACCGCTGAACTACCAATGCCTCCTCATAAGGGACAAGTAGGCATAAGATTCCATTATAAAGGAATCACTTGCCATCCTAATTCTTTCCTATGAGCTCTTTCCTAAATTGATCTAATTGAGAACTCTCTTGTGGTCCAGGCATCCCCTTTCTTAGTAGTCCTTTACCCACTAGACAAAGATTCAAAATGGGTAGGAGGTTGACTTTCTTTTTGTACAGCAGGAGAAAAGCCAAAGGGTCCCGAAGGGATGACTACAAATATTGAGGAGGTATTGAGAAAGCCAGGGAGTCTAATGACAGGATAACCAATCCTTTAGTAAATCAAACAGTTTTCTTGTATATCTATGGATGTATGCACACGTATTCATATATGTAATAAAGCACATAGGGGGCACAGTTACAGATACTTCTTAGACTTAACCAAACACCTTGCAAATTTGGTTTTCTGAGTTTGAAGGATTGGGACCACAGTCTCATGGGACATCTCAGTTAATTGGCATAATATAGTTCATAAAGTTATGTTCTACATCCTAGTTTGGTGAGTAGTGTCTGGGGTTTTAAAGGCTTGTGAGAAGCCACCTAAGATACAACAATTGGTCTCTACTCATCTGGAGCAAAAAAGAAAGAAGGAAACCAAAGACTCAAGAAACTAGTGTACAGGAGAAACAGTCTGTATGAACCATAGCCTCATCTACCCTGAGATCAGAACAACTTGATGGTTCCCAGCTACCACTACTGACTGTTCTAATCAGGGCCACAATAGATGGACCCTGATAGAATGGGAAAAAAATATGGAACAGAATCTCAAATTCCTAAAAACAAAACCAAATTAGACCAGACGTACCAGACTGGTTGAAACTGGAGGAATCCCTAGACTATTGCCCTGATACACTCTTCAAATCTTGACCAAAACTAACCCCTGAAGCCACCTTGTAACTAAACAACAAATTGGCTCAGAAAGTAATGAATATCACCCGTAAGTACTGTGCTCCTTCTAAAAATCACCTATAGGAGACCAAATCATCAACAACTACTTTAAAACAAAGATGAGAATGTAAGGGGGCAGGGAAACTAGATTAATGGTAATGGAACAACCAGAACAGAAATAATAAGAATGTTCACTCATTGTGAAGAATGTAACCAATGTCCCTAAAAATCTTGTGTAAAAATTCTTGAATGAAACTAGATTAATAGAAATGGAAATTAATGGAAACCCCAGGGAAAGGCCAGGCCTAGCCTCCTCATGCCTCACACTAAATCTTGCACACACACACCCCTATCTTAGCTCAACATTCTATGAAGCAAATGGTTCTTCTCAAAAACTTATTTCAGTGCCTCAACTCAAAAATTCTCCAACTCGGAGAGCTACCTCATTGGTGGGGCTGGTTGACAATGCCGATTCCTGGGCCCCCCTTAGACCATGGAATCAGATTCTCTGGATACTGAGAAAGAAACCGTCCCAAACCTGAGAGGGGGGTGGAACTCTGCGGTTTGACTTCGAGAGCTGTTCCTTCCTTGAAGAGCTTTGCACTCCTGTTAAAACACTTAAGCAATTTTCTGATAGGCTTTAATGGGTTCAAAAACTCTTTCTGGGAGCCAAACCCTGTTATCTGTGATCACATATTCCAGGCATTCACACATTGTGATCTTGGGTGGACTGTAAGGAGCCAGCCCTAGGAGTTTTCTGATAATCTTTAATCAGACATTTTTCTTCTTCTTCTTTTTGTCTCCAGTCTAATAATCATTATCTAAACCAACATTGTCCAATAGAAATATAATACAAGCCATAAATGCAAGCCACAATTTAATTTTAAATTTTCTAATTGTCATATTAAGAAAAAAGTTTAAGAGAAACAGGTGAAATTAATTTTAATATATATTTTATTTAACTCAATATTTATCAAAAATATTATCATTTTAATAGGTAATCAATATAAAATTATTAATGTGATAGTTTACATTTTTATCATGTTAAGTCTTGAATATCTGTTTATTTTACATTTACAGCTCATCTTAATTCAGATTAGCCATATTTCAAGCGCTCAACATGGTGGTTTGTGGCTGTTTTATTGCACAGCACAGGTTTAGACACTCTTATTTTTTCCCTTTGGGAGTCTCTGGGTGGTGCACCAGTTAATGTGCTTGGTTGCTAAAAGAAAGATTGGGGGTTTGAATCGACTTAGAGGTGCCTCAGAAGAGAGGACTGGAGATCTGCTTCCCAAAAATCAGCCATTGAAAATCCTATGGAGCACAGTTTTACTCTGACATACATTGGGTTGCCATGAGTTGGAGCTGACTTGATGGCAACTGTTTTTTGTTTTTTTCCTTTTAAGGCGTCTCTGCCAAGAAAGAAATCTTTGAATTAGTTTTTTAGAAAACTTTAGAAATTTGCAGCAAGTTTAAAACAAAGCTTTGATATGCGTTTGTACTCAATTTGTCCGAAAAGTTGCTTTAAACACTGGTGGGAGGGGAGATGTCCTGGAAATCTGCTTTTTAACAACTGTTCTAGGTGATTCTTGTATACTATTCTAACTAGTCCACATCTACATCCTAAAACTGCAAGTAGCCAGTTCTTCCCCAGCTGTCCCAAAAGAATCCTGGCTATTGACCAAATTCTTTCATGCTCAGGAGGCAATGACAGATACGGCAGCTGAATGAATGTCTTGCTTTTCCTGGGGAACTGACTTCATCAAAGGGATGGCAGACTCCTAGCTCCAGGCCCTAATACATGTCCAGACACGTAGCATTTAAGTATGTGCCTTGTGTGTAGAAGGTGCTTAGTAAATAGCGGGGGCTTATTTTTAGGTAGTTTGGCTTCAGAATCAGGTTGCCACAATTTACTATACATGGGACTTGGATGCATTACTTGACCTGGTTTTTAGTATAGGCAAAAATGCTCCTCCTTCATAGAGTTGGGATAAAATCCATCAGGGACACGTCTGTAGTCAAAAGGTTAGGGCTATTAACTCTGTGATAAGGAAGGAAACATACTATAAAATGGTAGTAGGAGCATCAGCATCAGAACCTGTCTGACTTCATGGGGGATAATGACAATCAAGATCAGCACAAGGCTGATTCCTATGAGGTGGAGGTTAGATACACCTCCCCTCTCCAACTTTTTTACCAATTCTGACACCCGCCATCCCTCCCATGGCACTCCCTATTTCTCTGCTGCGTTTGATAATCCATTGCATAGCTACACAGAACTCACAGATCATATTACAGTTAAGGAAGCAACAGGGTATAACTCAGGATCAGGATCCACAGGCTACAACTCAGGATCAGAATAGGGAAATATGTAGGCAAAGTCTGGAAGGCTCCCCTGATACAGAAAGCCCATCCCTCCCTTCTTCAATGCAGGACAGCTCTCTCAATCATGCTGCGTGCAAGCAAGCAGGCCCCACTCTGCCACGCACGCCCCTCTTACAAACATCGTTTAAGGTTCTATTAGAAACTTTAAGTCTGATTATCAGCAGGGCTAGGAGGTGATCTCAGGGCCCTTTTCCTTGAAAATTACAATATTAAACCAAATGTGGAATGTTACACCCAAAAACCCCTTACCTGAAGTTCTGCACCTAGATTGGAAATCAAGTTGCTTTGTGTTACAGTGACCTACCTGGCTTAGAACCTTCAGGCCAGAATGTGGTGTTCCATTCTCACGGAAAAGATCTCGAATTGCAGGTTCTCATAGTGTACCATTTTAGAAAACAAGGCTTCCAGCACTTACATCCTTGATGCTCAATAACAAAAGCAGGTTTTATGGTTCACATTCATAATGAGGGTTACATGAGATAATGCATGTAAAGTGCCTGCTGCATAACAAGGGCTCAATAAATGGCAGCTACTTTTATTAGTATTACTGTTAGCTTTATTATTACTCATCTGGATTCCTGTAAAACCATTCTTTGCCTTCTGCTGCAGCCAGTTAAAAGTTGGACAATTTTTAATTCTAAATCTTCTCCCAAACTAGGTTGCTTATTTAAAAAGCATCATAGAGGGTCCTGTAATAAGACTCCCAGCAACACTGATCAAAGAGTAAAAGCTTCTTTCCTCTTCTCATCAGTGATTATTGCTTTCCTTACCTAAGAATTCTTTTTTTTTTCCCCTCTTTTGGGGCTCTGCTTCTGGATTTTGTTTTGTTTTCATGTACAAGTTGCCTAAAACCTCCCTTGGAGAAGGGGACCTGGTTTTACTAGGAGCCAAGCACTTCTTTCAACCCTACTGCATAGATTAGGAGTCCTGGGTGATGCAAACTGTTAACAGGTTAACAAGTTCAGCTGCTAACCAAAAGGCTGGAGGTTCAATCCACCTGGAGGGGTCTCAGAAGAAAGGCCTGGAGATCTGCTTCCAAATCAGCCACTGAAAACCCTATGGAGCACAACTCTGATGCACAAAGTTGGAGGCTGAAAACACCGAAGACACCTAATTAATTAGTGTACTCCACCAGGTATCAGGCCACTCCCCGTCACCTCCCCACCACAGTCACTCACTCTAAGTTGTTTTTTAGGCCCTCCCGAGAGCCCTGGAAAAGTCCAGATCTAACCGGCTCAGAGTAGCCTGACATGCGCAGAGCAGACCACGATGACCGACAAACGACCCTGAGCTGGCACGCATGCTCAATAACGCAAGAGAACATACTTCAAAGAGCCAAAAGGCTCATGCCAAGGAACCGAAATCACTGGAAATGCGTCATCGGCAATAGTCGAGCCCATTTCAAAAGCGTTTGGTCTGTCGGCCACTTCAGTGCGGAGTCTTAGCCCCATCTCGTAATAAATATCAGCAGAGACTATGACTAGGTAAAACCTCTGATCCTGCCTACCGTTTCCCTCCACCCCTAAATGAATATGTGCAAGTATAAATTGTATGTTGCTTACACAGATCGGAGAACTCAGTCCGAGGTCAAGACCTCTGAGTTTCCTCTTGCTAGCCTGCAAAATAAACTCTTTCTTCCTCTCAAAACCAGTGTCTGAACGTTTGGCTTCTTGCACGTGGGGCACGGATCCATTGGTCCCATTTCAAAGTTGACTCAAGGGCAACTGGTATTTGCTTTTTCGGTACTAGATTAGGGCTGTTTGCCAAGAGTGCTACTAAACTTCCATACTGTGGGATAAAGGACCTAATACTACCCCAAGTAAGGAGGCCTTTGACCTTGGCCCTGGTGAAATAACCCTTAGAGAAACTGGGGTGCCTTGGTCTGGTATTTCCAGACCACACCTGAGAATTTGTGCTGAGAAGTAGGAGTTAGCCAGACCAGAAAAGACTCACCTGGGAGGCTGATATGCACTAGCCTCAGGAGGCATGATTCAGCCTGTCCTGCAGGACTGGGCAATAAAAGCCTAGAACCTTAAGGCTCTGAGAGCTTCCTGGTTGATGACAATATCTGCTCTCAGGAGGGAACTGTCCCTTGGCACATGAAAGCTCCTAGTTGGGAACACTTCCAGACCTCACCCTATGTGTCTCTTCCATTTGTTTCCTTTTTTGATATAATAAATCTGTATTCGTTAGCATGGTACACTCTCTGTGAATTCTGTGTGTCATACCAGCAAATTTTCAAACCCAGAGGGGTAGTGGGAGCCAGCAGGTTGGAAAGTAAGGGTGCTGTGTGGACTGGCAAGCTCGTGGCTAGCATTCTGAAGGGGTAGTGGGAAACTTGCCTCAAATTGTGACCAGCAAGTCAGAAGGTTGGGGTGTCATGTGAATTCCCCAAGTTTGTGACTGGCACCTGCCTATTTGGCAGTCTGAAGGACAGTGTCCTTTTAACTTGTGAGCTCTGACCTAGCTCTGGATGGCTAGGATGAGAGCGAGAGTTCCACGGGGGTGGCCTATGATGAGGGTGGAGAATTGAGAGTGTGAGGACTGGACCAATCCCCACATTTTTGGGATTGTATTCATGCTGATCCTTACCGTGCGCACACGCGTGCATACACACACACACCAATGTCAAAGGACTCCCCAGGTTCTGTTGGGTGTTTTGTTTCCTCTGTATATCTGCCCACACCTGTATCCCCCATCTCCACCCTCTTCTACACCTGAGGAAACAAAGAGCAGTTTTAGTGTCCTCCCTCCCTCAGAACCTGTCTTCATCAGACAGGTTCTTCCAGCTCGGGGACCATTCTTGAGGGAAGTGCCTGGTTATACTTCTTGTTTTCAAGTATAATGATATGGAATTTAAAAACTAAAATTTGATTTATTTTGAATGTTTAAATTGCTTTCATTTTTCCACGTGGGGACTTCATAGGAAAAAAGAAAGGAGTATAGATAAGCAAGAAAAATCCAAACCGTCGCCATAAGTCACCCTACATAACATCACTACTAACTTTTTGGCATGCTTCCTATGTATATACTACCTATGTGTGTACTTCCTATTGCAGTTCCAATCCGCCAGGCACTCCTTTGAAGCTCTACGGGGTAGTTCTACCCTGTCCTATAGGGTCACTAGGAGTCGGAATCGACTCGATGGCAGTGGGTGTTTTTTTTTTTTTTCCTATGTATATAGGTACTTCTATGAGAATCAAAACTAGGATCACCCAGTTGGCAGTATTACAACATGTTTGTTTTTTTTCACTAACAAGACTATACCATAAACATCTCACTCAGTCTAGTATATTTTAACACTATGACTTAGGATTTATGAATTCAATTTACAGCATTACGAAGTCCAGTAGCTTTTTGTCATTGAGATTTTTTTCAACAGTGGGTTACAAAACATTTGGAAGCAAATGACAGCTGCGTATCTGTGACGGGATAGGAGGCCACCTCACCCTGTCCTGCTAAACAGGACAAACTCTTTTTTAAAACAAGCCACAGATACTAAGTGCTCAGCAGGAGTCGTTGGACACATGTATCTTGTGGCTATAACTGATTTACCTTACGGTTATAACTGATTAATCGATTGACATCTGGAGATGCAACTTGACATGATTGGAATCATGCTACACTTAATATTAACACTTTATGAACTGCCTTTTTCAATAAACCAGGAACATCTTTTCCTGTCAGTAAATATATTTTTACCCCCTAATTTAAAAAACTGTTATACAAAACTGTTAGAAGGTTGATGACTGTTGAAGTGCAGCGGTAGGTTTGTGGAGGTCCGTTGAACTATTCCCTAATTTTGTGTCTGTTTGAAACTTCCTATAACAATTTTTAAGTAGGTTATAGTTTGGTTTTACACTCTATCTTTAGTTTTCTGAGACCTCTCAGGGTCAGGGAACCAGTTGCCTAGAGTACATAACAACTCACGGTGACCCCATGTGTGTCAAAGTAGAAATGTGCTCCATAGGGTTTTCGATGGCTGATTTTTCAGAAGTAGATCACCAGGCCTTTCTTCCTGGTCACATCTGGGTGAACTCAAACCCCCAATCTTTGGGTTAGCAGCTGAGCACATTAACTGTTCGCAACACCAGGTACTCCTCAGGGTCAGGGAGATTAAAGAATACTCAAATTCAGTTGAGTATTGGTGAGTGGGCAACTTGGGGCAGACAGCCAACCACGAGATTGAGAGTGGGAGGTCCTCATTCAAACCGTTGTAAGACCTGCAGGGTAGGAGGAGAAGGAGGGTGCAGATGTGGAGCTGGCTGTTCAGTGCAATGGATTGGGTGCAGTGGATTGGGAGGAGACACAGTTGCCCGTTCCTCTGCCTCCTTGGTTGTCATGCCCTGTCATTAGCCCCTAGACCCTCTTGAGGAGCTGCCCCGTCCCTCTGTGCCCCTGAAGGCAGGTTTGGGTGCCCAAGCGTGTTGGGGAGGGGATGGGGTAGAGGACGTTTTCCCAGGGACGTCTTCCACTTACCCCTACCTAAGGCACCCTTTGCTTTCAGTGAGTTTGTGGTTGCAGAGCTAATCCAGAGATGCAAAGCAAGGGGCATTTGCAAACCCTGAGGGCTTTACTGAGACTTAAGAGGAAAGAGGGGCTGGCAGCGAATGAGCAAACATGCCTGTTCTGGGCCCGCAGACCTACCTAAAGGGGGTTGTGAGGTTCTGCTGAATTGATGGGGTATGGGACAAACCGGCAAAAGTGAAAAGAAAAAGAGAAGAGTCTTGATCATTGACACAACATTTAGCGCCATAGGCTTTTTTCCTTTGGCTTGCTCAGTGTTTAAAAAGCAAAATAATCAACTTCTAATATTTGGCTTAAAAACAAAATTATTCACTGCTAACAAGTAAAAATTGGGAGATGCACCTAAAAATCTGTCTTTTGAGGCTTGTTTGAAAAGATCTAAAAATCTAGCAACACCAAGCCAGCCTTCTGACCACCCACTTCACCACTTTCCCCACTACATTCATGATGGTTCCTTCACTCCAACCTGCCTAGGCTCTGTGGCTTTTGAGTTTGGGACCCTGTGTGTTAGACCCACAGAACATCAGGAAAGCCTTTCATCCAGAGGTTTTCAAACTGTGGGTCTCAACCCATTATTGGCTCTTGAAATCAGTTTACTGGGCATCGACCAGCACTTTGCTTTTCATAAAATAGAAGAGAGAAAAGAGAAGAGGGCAGGAAAAGGAAGGAGAGGAGAGGGGAGAGGAGGGACCATATCTAAGATAGTAGAAGACATCAAAAGTTCTGTATAAAATGTATGTCTTAGGGTGAATTGCAGTGAAAAAAAAAATTTTAAGAATCATACCCACCCACCAAACTAGCCTAATCCTCTTGTTTTACAGATAAAGAAATTGAGGACCAGAGAAGGTAAGCGACTGACCCAAAGTCACACAACTACCTAATATGAGAGCTGGGGAATGGGGGTCCTTGACCTCAGGGCATCCATCTCGCCTAAGGATCAGGACCATTTAAACCAACAGTAAAGCTTATGAAAGATGCAGATTCCTGCCTCAGCCACTTACTAACCTTGGACAAGTTGACCTCTCTAAACTCAAGTTTCCCATCTGTGAAATGGGGCTAGTAAGCGTACGAGCTTCACAGGAATGCATGGAAGGTGCTCCCATACTATTTCTGGCATAATGGTGGCTATTATTACCCATCAATCCCCATATCAGTCTTTGTGCTGGGCTCTGGGGAACAAACCAATGGCCAGGTCCCTTCCTCAAGGACCTCACAGCCTAGCCACTTACACGTGGTGTCTCTTCAAACGAAGACTCCAGACCCTAAGGATACATCAAGGCTCTTACTGTTTATATTTTCCCCAGAACAAGAAGATACTTACATCAAAGAAAGGAGCCTCTGCTGGTTGAGGGGACTCTGCCATCCTAAAGACAATAAAGCTCTCCTTGGTTTCCTTATCTGTAAAATGGACTTTCTCGGTCCTCAAGGTGGGGAGGACAGGCAGCCTGTGCTATGTTCAGAGGCTGGTACAGCTCTCCAGGAAGGTGGTACTGGCAGGAATTAGTAGTCCTAGGAGCAGAACCCTGTGCTGGTCCCAACAGCAAAAGCCCAAGTAAACCCTGGACCTGGCCAAGAAGGCGCCATGGCCAATGAGATCAATCAGGTGGGGAGTCCGAGGCCCTGCCCAGCCCACCTGGCTGTGCTGACTGGAAAGTAGTAGACACCTAGCCACCTCTCGGGCTCTCACTTGCCCAAACCTGTCTCTGTCAAGAAGGGGGAGGTTAAACCTGAGATGTCAGTCCTCCGAAGCGTTCACTTTTGTCCTTTTCTGACTTTGACTTCGAAGATGAATGGAGACACAGGGGTTCTCTTGTTGCTTCCAGGCCCCAAGTAGTGGAATAACAAGCACCTTTGCTGTGACAGCTGTAGAGAGGACCACAGAGGATGACCAGGAGGCGCCCCCCTCCACCCCTACCTCTGTACTCCACCCCACTGACCTCTGACACTGGTGACAAAGCCAGCCCTGCACCCCACACTCCTCCACGTGGCTTCAACTACCGGATGTGGATGCCTTTTAGAGCAAAGTGTCAGGTTCATTCTTCCCAACAGGAGATGCTTTCTTAATTTAATGCACCTAAGTTTGAATGAATGCAAAATTATTATTTTAACTAATTAATGCAAATCATTTAACTTAACCCTCTCAACACCCCTGCCCTTCTTCCAGTTGGCAGAGAACAAACTAAGGTCCCAGCACATTTGGCCCCTGGAGCAGATCATTTGTAACACCTCTCCTCCTCTACATAACAAAATTATTTCCAGGAATAATAATGGAATGAAATAAATTTAAATGACCACAAAAGAAACACAGGCAATGAAGTTTTTCTTTTACTAAATGTTGTAGAGATAATTATCCCAGTAAAATTTAAAATAAAATTTATAATAAATGCTGTGGTACAAAATAGGAAAGACGTAATAGATCAAATACTTTTTAATTACATTAGCTTATGTTTTACAAAAGAGGAGGAAACAGATGAAGAAACATTCCCAAGAAAATGAACCCCAAAAAGTTCAGCATATGATTGGCACTTAAGATGGCAGGATTAAAGTAACCCAAGTTCTGTTTTCTTTGTCTTTCCAATCACTGTGCTGTTATTGTTTATTTGGAATCTATTATTTAAACGCCCACCACTGGTTGGTCATTTTATCATACTGTAAGTGGTTTGTGCCTTGCTATGTGTCTGAATCTCCTGGAGAGCTACACAACCCCACCAAATTTTCACTATGAATTTTTAAAAATTTTCTATGTGAAAGAGTTGAAAGAGTGGTACAATAAACACCTGTGTTCTTTCCATTTAGATTCAACAATTGACATTTTGCCATATTAGCTTTATTGATTGTGAGTGTGTGTGTGTGCTAAACCACTTAAAAGCAAGTTACATGATCATGACAGTTCACCCCTAAACACTTTAGCATCAGGGGCAGATCCCAAAAAAACCAAAAACCAAACCTGTTGCCCTTGAGTTGATTCCAACTCATAGTGCCCCTATAGGACAGAGTAGAGCTGCCCCATAGGGTTTCCAAGGAGTGGCTGGTAGATTCGAACTACTGACCTTTTCGGTCAACAGCCAAGCTCTTAGTCACTGCACCACCAGGGCTCCCCCACAAAGATTACATCCCAGAAAACCCTATGGCACAGTTCTACTCTGTCACATGGGGTCACTATGAGTCAAAAGTTGACTCAACATCAAACGAACAAAAACATTCACCACTCTGGGTGGATTATCTCTCGGTAAAAAAAAAAAAACAAAAGTCCTGGAAGGCATTATGCTGCATGCAATTAGTCAGTTGCAAAAGGACAAATATTGAATAAGACCCCTAGTATAAGAACTGGAGAAATAGTTTAAACTGAGAAGAAAACATTCTTTCATGGTTACGAGAGGGAGGAGGGAGGGAGGGTGGGAAAGGGGCATCCATTAATTAGATAGTAGATAAGAACTACTTTAGGTGAAGGGAAAGACAGCACACAATACAGGGGAGGTCAGCACTATTGGACTAAACCAAAAGCAAAGAAGTTTCCTGAATAAAGTAAATGCTTCGAAGGCCAGCGTAGCAGGGGCAGGGGTCTGGGGACCATGGTTTCAGGGGACATCTAAGTCAACTGGCATAATAAAATCTATCAAGAAAAGATTCTACATCCCACTTTAAAGAGTGGCGTCTGGGGTCTTAAATGCTAGCAAGCAGCCATCTAAGATGCATCAATTGGTCTCAACCCACCTGGATCAAAGGAGAATGAAGAACACCAAGGACACAAGGTACTTACGAGCCCAAGAGACAGAAAGGGCCACGTGAACCAGCAACTACATCATCCTGAGACCAGAAGAACTAGATGGTGCCCAGCTATAACCGATGACTGCCCTGACAAGGAACACAACAGAGAACCCCTGAGGGAGCAGGAGAGCAGTGGGATGCAGACCCCAAATTCTCATAAGACCAGACTTAATGGTCTGACTGAGACTGGAGGGACCCCAGTGGTCATGGCCCCCAGACCTTCTGTTGCCCCAGGACAGGAACCATTCCCAAAGCCAACTCTTCAGACATGGATTGGACTGGACAATGGGTTGGAGAGGAATGCTGGTGAGGAGTGAGCTTCTTGGATCAGGTGGACACTTGAGACTGTTGGCATCTCCTGCCTGCAGGGGAGCTGAGAGGGTGGAGGGGGTTAGAACCTGACAAAATGGACACGAAAAGAGAGAGTGGAGGGAGAGAGCAGGCTGTATCATTAGGGGGAGAGTAATTGGGAATGTATAGCAAGGTGTATATGGGTTTTTGTGTGAGAGGCTGACTTGATTTGTAAACTTTCACTTAAAGCACAATAAAAATTATTTTTAAGAAAGAGGTCTTTTCCAAAAGATTTGCCCAGAATGACACAACCTTTAATTTCTTGACTGCTGCTTCCATGGGCATTGATTATGGATCCAAGTAAAATGAAATCCTTGGGGGAAAAAAAAAAGTCCTCAGAGGATCCAGTCCAGATTTCACACTCTGTTATTATAAATTCCGGTCCTGGCATGCACATACCCTGTTGAATATGTTGTCACTGTTGTTAGGTGTTGTCCAGTCAATTTTGACTCATAGCAACCCCATGTTGGCAGAGTAGAACTGCCCAATAGTGTTTTCTAGGCTGTAATCTTTAATCTTTAGGACCTGACCCAAGCCATGGTATTTTCAATCGCCTCACATGCATGCAAAAGCTGGACAATGAATAAAGAAGACCGAAGAATTGATGCCTTTGAATTACGGTGTTGGTGAAGAATGTTGCATATACCATGGACTGCCAGAAGAACAAATCCATCTTGGAAGGCGTACAGCCAGAACGCTCCTTAGAAGGGAGGATGGTGAGACTTCATCTCATGCACTTTGGACATGTTATCAGGAGAGACCATTCCCTGGAGAAGGACATCATATTTGGTAAAGCAGAGGATCAGCAAAAAAGAGGAAGACCCTTAACAAGATGGATTGACACAGTGGCTGCAACAGCGGGCTCAAACATGGCAACGATTGAGAGGATGGCGCAGGACCAAGCAGTGCTTCGTTCTGTCGTGCATGGGGGAGTGACTCCCGAGCACCTAACAAGAGCAACAACAATTTTTACGGAAGCAGATGGCCAGGTCTTTCTCCTGCTGAGCCACTGGCTCCAACCACAATCCTTTCAATTAGTAGTCAAGTACCTAATGAGGGTCCCTTTTTAATGGATACAGACATCTCATCTTTCATTGAAAATCCCCCATCCCTTCTCTTTCTTACTGGGATCTTTTCTTGCCCAAGCAGGATGTGCAGAAATGAGCACCAAGTTGTATGCCTAGCGCGCCACCTGGTGGAAGCGTTGTACTGTATGCAGTCCCTGCCCACTTTTTCCACTAAGGAGTCGTAGATGTTAGAAATCTCATCAAATGTTCTGAAACAGGTGCTGTCCTTCAACACCAGGTACGGTTTCAGTGCCTGATCACCACTTTATGAACCCAAAACTATGTATAACCTTCATCTGTGTTTTTGTTGTAACTTGAAAAAGGACCAGGTGCCTGAGCAACAACCTATACAAACTGAGCAAATAACATAGCCTGGCACTAAAATTAAATAAACACACTGAAATATTAATCTGATACATATTTATGATCATTCGGGAGAGCAGCTTGGCACAGGACAAGCCACAACTGACAAAAGTTCAGGGAGAAACTGGCAAGTCCACAAATGTAGTTTGATATATTACCATACTCCTGTGACCGAGCAAAGATGTTAACCATTAGACATCAAAAAGGAAGAAAGCAAGAGGTCGTTAAAAAGACAAGAAAGAAAGAAAAGACCAAAATGGATGTCAGAAGGGACTCTGAAACTTGTTCTTGAACACTGAGTAGCTAAAGCAAAGGGAAGAAATGATGAAGTAAAGAGCTAAACAGAAGATTGCAAAGGGCAGCTCAAAAAGACAAAGTAAAAATATTATAATGAAATGTACAAAGACCTGGAGTTAGAAAACAAAACAGGAAGAACATGCTCCGCATTTCTCAAGATGAAAGAACTGAAGAAAAAAATTCAAGCCTCAAGTAGCAGTTCTGAAGGATTCTATGGGCAAAATATTGATTCTATGCATCAAAAGCAGATGGAAGGAATACACAGGGTCACCGTACCAAAAAGAATTGGTTGACATTCAACCATCTCAGGAGGTAGCATATGATCAAGAACTGATGGTACTGAAGGAAGAAGTCCAAGCTGCACTGAAGGCACTGACAAAAAACAAGGCTCCAGGAATTGACAGAATACCAACTAAGATGTTTCAACAAACCGAAGCCACACTACACGTGCTTGCCCATCTATGCCAAGAAATTCGCAAGACAGCTACCTGGTCAACCAATTGGAAGCGATCTGTATTCGTGCCTATTCCCAAGAAAGGTGGTCCAACCGAATGTGGAAATTATCGAACAATATCATTAATATCACATGCAAATAAAACTTTGCTGAATATCATTCAAAATCTGTTGTAGCAATACATTGACAGGGAACTGCCAGAAATTCAAGCCGGATTCAGAAGAGGGTGTGGAAGGAGGGATATCATTGCTGATGTCGGAAGAATCTTGGCTGAAAGCAGAGAATACCAGAAAGATGTTTAACTGTGTTTTATTGACTATGCAACGGCATTCAACTGTGCGGATCATAACAAATTATGGAAAACATTGCAAAGAATAGGAATTCCAGAACACTTAATTGTGCTCATGCAGAACCTGTACATAGACCAAGAGGCAGTTGTTGGAACAGAGCTAGGGAATACTGCATGGTTTAAAATCAAGAAAGATGTGCATCGGAGTTGCATCCTTTCACCATACTTATTCAATCAGTAAGCTGAGAAAATAATATGAGATGCTGGACTATATGAAGAAGAGTGCAGCATCAGGATTGGTAGAAGATTCATTAACAACCTGTGACATGCAGATGACACAACCTTGCTTGCTGAAGCTAAGTGGACTTGAAGCACTTACTGATGAAGATCAAAGACTACAGCCTTCAATATGGATTACATCTCAACATAAAGAAACCAAAAATCCTTATGACTGGACCAATAAACAACATCGTGATAAATGGAGAAAAGAGTGACATTTGTTGAGGATTTCATTTTACTTGGATCCACAATCAACACCCATGGAAGCAGCAATGAGGAAATCAAATGACGTATTGCATTGTTTATTGGGCAAATCTGCTGCAAAAGACCTTTTTAGAGTGTTGAAAAGCAAAGACGTCACTTTGAGGACTAAGGTGCACCTGACCCAAGCCATGGTGTTTTCAATCACCTCATATGCGTATGAAAACTGGGGGATGAATAAGGAAGACAGAAGAAAAATTGACACCTTTGAATTATGGTGTTGGTAAAGAATATTGGCTATACCATGGACGGTCAGACGAATGAACAAATCTGTGTTGGAAGAAGTACAGCCAGAATGCTCGTTAGAAGTGAAGATGGTGAGACTTTGTCTCACATACCGTGGTCATGATAACATTATCAGAAGAGACCAGTTTATGGAAAAGGACGCCATGCTTTGTAAAGTAGAGGGTCAGCAAAAGAGAGGAAGACCCTCAAGAAGATGGATTGACCCAGTGGCTGCAATAATGGACTCAAGCATAGCAACAATTGTGAGGATGGCACAGGACTGGGCAAAGTTTTGTTCTTCCTATAGTCCAGCTTCTCGGTTATTTGCTCAGTCTTCAGTTTGAATAAGTATGGTGAAAGGATGCAATTCTGACACACACTTTTCCTAATTTAAACTATGAAGTATCCTCTTGCTCTGTTCAAATGACTGCCTCTTGGTCTATGTACAGGTTCATCCTATATAAGGTAGAGGATACTACTAGCTAATAGTTATTAAGAGATTATATGCCAGGCATCATTCTAAATTCTCTGTTTGAGTACAGAACTTGTACAAAAAAACAGGGAACAGGCATTATTTCAAATATGAAAGGAGCATTGTAAACATGGGCGAGGTAAAAATAAGGTCACAAAAAAATCCTAAGACATTTCAAGTAATCTATATTATATCTATTAACCACAACATAATTAAATTAGAAACTAACAATTAAAACACAGTATTTTTTAATCCATGTTTGAAAACTTAACTTTTATTATCAAATAATGCATGGTTAGAGGAGAAATTACAATTACTTAGAACTGAACAAGGGAAGTACTATTAATCAAATATTGTGTGATGTAGCTGAAGTGGTATTTAGAAGATTTGTAGCCTCAAATGCATGTACTTAAAAACAAATGAAAATAAATAAATGTGTTCAACTCACTTAGAGGGAACTATATAGAACTAAACCTATAGAACTTCAGAATTAAATCTAAATCTAGAGAATAATAGAGATTAGAGAGAGTAGAGAATAAATCTAAAGAAGTTTAAAGAAGAAAATTTTAAAATAAAAGAATAAATTAATGAAATGGGAAACAACAGCAACAAAAATAGTAGAAAAGGAGGCATCAACTAAACCCAGAACTAGTTATTTGAAACAACTGATTTAAAAAAACTAAAATTCACCTAAATTTAAAAGTACTGCTCTTTGAAAGACACTGTTAAGAAAGTGGGAAAATTAACCAATGTCATAAAACAGTATGTGTACTGTTTAACGAGAAACTAGTTTGTTCATCTAAAGTACAATTAAAAAAAAGAAAAAAACTAATACACAAACATACTTTTTAAAAAAGTGGGAAAAAGTAAAACAGGCAAAAACTGGGAGAAAATACTGGCAAAATATTTATCTGACAAAGGACTAGTAACTAGAAAAGGACTCTCAAAACTCAATAATTAGAAAACAACTGCTCAATTTTTAAAACGCACTAAAGATTTAAACACACACTTTGCCAAAGAAGATAAATGTATGATAAATAAGCACGTGAAAAGATCGGTGTCATGGATTGAATTGTGTCCCCCCAAAATATCTGTCAGCTTTGCTAAGTCATGATTCCCGGTATTGTGTGATTGCCTACCATTTTGCCATCTGATGTGATTTTCCTATGTGTTGTAAATCCCATCACTACGGCGTAAGGAGACAGATTAATGGCAGTTATATTAATGACATCTACAAGATTAGATAGTGTCTTAAGCTACTCTCTTTTGAGATATAAAAGAGAGATGCAAGCAGAGAGACCATGGACCTCATACCACTAAGAAAGCAGTGCCAGGGGCAGAGTGCATCCTTAGGACCTGAGGTTCCTGAGCTGAGATGCTCCAGACCAAGGGAAGACTGATGATAAGGACCTTCCTCCAGAGGTGACAGAGAGAGAAAGCCTTTCCCTGGAGCTGGCACCCTGAATTTGGACTTCTAGCCTACTGGACTGTCAGAGAATAACGTTTTTTTAAAGGCATCCACTTGTTATATTTCTATTATGGCAGCACTAGATAACTAAGCCAGTTGGCATTATTAGTCACTAGGTTTATAAACTAAAAACACAATTAGGCACCACATACATCTGTTGTTGTTAGGTGCCGTCGAGTCGGTTCCGATTCATAGTGACTCTGTGCACAACAGAGCGAAACACTGCTTGGTCCTGCGCCATCCCCACAATTGTTGTTATGCTTGAGCTCCTTGTTGCAGCCACTGTGTCAATCCACCTCGTTGAGGGTCTCCCTCTTTTCCGCTGACCCTGTACTCTGCCAAGCATGATGTCCTTCTCCAGGGACTGATCCCTCCTGACAACATGTCCAAAGTGTGTAAGACGCAGTCTCGCCATCCTTGCCTCTAAGGAACATTCTGGCTGCACTTCTTCCAAGACAGATTTGTTCGTTCTTTTGGCAGTCCATGGTATATTCAATATTCTTCGCCAATACCACAATTCAAAGGCGTCAACTCTTCTTCGGTCTTCCTTATTCATTGTCCAGCTTTCACATGCATGTGATGAGATTGAAAATACCATGGCTTGGGTCAGGCGCACCTTAGTCTTCAGGGTGACAGCTTTGCTCTTCAACACTTTGAAGAGGTAGGTCCTTTGCAGCCGATTTGCCCGATGCAGCACATCTTTTGATTTCTTGACTGCTGCTTTCATGGCTGTTGATTGTGGATCCAAGTCAAATGAAATCCTTGACAACTTCAATCTTTCTCCATTTATCATGATGTTGCTCATTAGTCCAGTTGTGAGTATTTTTGTTTTCTTTATGCTGAGGTGCAATCCATACTGAAGGCTGTGGTCTTTGATCTTCATTAGTAAGTGCTTCAAGTCCTCTTCACTTTCAGCAAGCAAGGTTGTGTCATCTGCATAACGCAGGTCGTTAATGAGTCTTCCTCCAGTCCTGATGCCCTGTTCTTCTTCATATAGCCCAGCTTCTCATATTATTTGTTCAGCATACAGATTAAATACGTATGGTGAAAGAATACAACCCTGCCGCACACCTTTCTTGACTTTAAACCAATCAGTATCGCCTTGTTCTGTCTGAACGACTGCCTTTTGATCTATGTAAAGGGTCCTCATGAGCACAATTAAGTGTTCTGGAATTCCCATTCTTCGCAGTGTTATCCATAGTTTGTAATGATCCACACAGTCGAATGTCTTTGCATAGTCGATAAAACACAGATGAACATCCTTCTGGTATTCTCTGCTTTCAGCCAGGATCCACCTGACATCAGTAACGATATCCCTGGTTCCACGTCCTCTTCTGAAACCAGCCTGAATTTCTGGCAGCTCCCTGTCGATATACTGCTGCAGCCGTTTTTGAATGATCTTCAGCAAAATTTTGCTTGCGTGTGATATTAATGATATTGTTCTATAATTTCCACATTAGGTTGGATCACCTTTCTTGGGAATAGGCATAAATATGGATCTCTTCCGGTCAGTTGGCCAGGAAGCTGTCTTCTATATTTCTTGACATAGAGGAGTGAGCGCCTCCAGCGCTGCATCTGTTTGTTGAAACATCTCAATTGGTATTCCATCAATTCCTGGAGTCCTGTTTTTTGCCAATGCCTTCAGAGCAGCTTGGACTTCTTCCTTTGGTACCATCGGTTTCTGATCATATGCCACCTCTTGAAATGGTTGAACATCGACTAATTCTTTTTGGTATAATGACTCTGTGTATTCCTTCCATCTTCTTTTGATGCTTCCTGCATCATTTAATATTTTCCAAATGGAATCCTTCACTATTGCAGCTCGAGGCTTGAATTTTTTCTTCAGTTCTTTCAGCTTGAGAAACACCGAGCGTGTTCTTCCCTTTCAGTTTTCCATCTCCAGCTCTTTGCACATGTCATTATAATACTTTACTTTGTCTTCTTGAGAGGCCCTTTGAAATCTTCTGTTCAGTTCTTTTACTTCATCAATTCTTCCTTTTGCTTTAGCTGCTCGATGCTGAAGAGCAAGTTTCAGAGTCTCCTCTGACATCCATCTTGGTCTTTTCTTTCTTTCCTGTCTTCTCAGTGACCTCTTGCTTTCTTCATGGATGACGTCCTTGATGTCATTACACAACTCATCTGGTCTTCAGTCACTAGTGTTCAATGTGTCAAATCTATTCTTGAGATGGTCTCTAAATTCAGGTGGGATATACTCAAGGTCATACTTTGGCTCTCGTGGACTTGCTCTGATTTTCTTCAGTTTCAGCTTGAACTTTCATAAGAGCAATTGATGGTCCGTTCCATAGTCAGACCCTGGCCTTGTTCTGACTGATGATATTGAGCTTTTCCATCGTCTCTTTCCACAGATGTAGTCAATTTGATTTCTGTGTGTCCCATCTGGCAAGGTCCATGTGTATAGTGGCTGTTTTTGTTGGTGAAAGAAGGTATTTGCAATGAAGAAGTCATTGGTCTTGCAAAATTCTATCATTCGATCTCCGACACTATTTCTATCACCAAGGCCATATTTTCCAACTACTGATCCTTCTTCT
The DNA here is from genome assembly GCF_030014295.1 of Loxodonta africana. Taxonomy (NCBI): domain Eukaryota; kingdom Metazoa; phylum Chordata; class Mammalia; order Proboscidea; family Elephantidae; genus Loxodonta; species Loxodonta africana. The sequence goes on along the minus strand of NC_087351.1, from coordinate 81,811,355 downwards.
TTGTTTCCAACTTTCGCATTCCAATCGCCAGTAATTATCAATGCATCTTGATCACCTGTTGGATCAATTTCAGACTGCAGCAGTTGATAAAAATCTTCTGTTTCTTCATCTTTGGCCCTAGTGGTTGGTGTGTAAATTTGAATAATAGTCGTATTAACTGGTCTTCCTTGTAGGCATATGGATATTATCCTATCACTGACAGCATTGTACTTCAGGATAGATCTTGAAACATTCTTTTTGATGATGAATGCAACACCATTCCTCTTCGAGTTGTCATTCCCAGCATAGTAGACTATATGGTTGTCTGATTCAAAATGGCCAATACCAGTCCATTTCAGTTCAGTAATGCCTAGGATATCGATGTTTATGCGTTCCATTTCATTTTTGGTGATGTCCAATTTTCCTAGATTCATATTTTATACATTCCAGGTTCCGATTAGTAGCATATGTTTGCAGCTGTTCCTTCTCATTTTGAGTTGTGCCACAACAGCGAATGAAGGTCCTGAAAGCTTTACTCCATCCATGTCATTAAGGTCAGCTCTACTTTGAGGAGGCAGCACTTCCCCAGTCATCTTTTGAGTGCCTTCCAACCTGGGGGGGCTCATCTCCCAGCACTATATCAGACTATGTTCCACTGCTATTCATAAGGTTTTCACTGGCTAATGCTTTTCAGAAGTAGACTGCCAGGTCCTTCTTCCTAGCCTGTCTTAGTCTGGAAGCTCAGTTGAAACCTGTCCTCCATGGGTGACCCTGCTGGTATCTAAATACCAGTGGCATAACTTCCAGCATCACAGCAACACACAAGCCCCCACAGTATGACAAACTGACAGACACGTGGGGGATACATCTCTTAGAAGAGCTAAAATATAATAAAACCTGACAACAGTAAGTGCTGACGAGGACGCCGATCAACTGGAACGTTCATACATTGTTGGTGTTAATGCGCAACAGTATAACCACTTTGGAAAACAGTTTAACAGTTTCTTATGAAGTTAGGCATGCACTAATCATACAGTCCAGCAATTCCATTCCTAGATATTTACTCAAGAGAAGTGAAAACCTATTCAAAATCTTCTGGAATATTTTATGTGGCTATGTTACAAATTTGATATATAGTTTGTTAAAACACCCTGGAGGCGGTGTCTACTTCCCCCTCCTCTAACTTCACAAGGGAAAAGGAGAATCAAGATCAACAGCCCAAGGCTGATTCCCATGAGGTGGAGGTCAGACCTGCCTCCTCTCTCCGCCATCTTTACCGCCTCTGACACAAACCGTCCCTCCCACTGCATTCTCTACTTCTCACCTGGGTTCGATAACTCATTGCAATGGCTGCACAGAACTCATAGACAACGCTCATGATTATGGGATTTATTAGGAAAGTAACAGGTTACAATTCAGGTCGAGGAACGCTCAGGATACAGTCCTTCGATTGAGACAGTCTAGTCCCAGCCATGCAGGCCTCTCCCTGGCTCTTGGCCTCTGCCTTGCTCAGGCAAGTGTTACGAAGCTCTTTTAGCTCTGCCAATAAGTGCCCAGAGGTGCCCCACTCCACTAGGAAACCTCGGCCCAAGGGGGCTCAGCTTTCTCACTCCATGGGCCAGGAAGCCCACTGCGCGGTCTCCTGCCAGTCTCTCCTGCCGCTGTTTCTCTGCTACCGCTTCTCTGGCTATCCTTCCTTGGTGGTGGTGGGATCCTCTCCCTGCCCTGGAATTGGCTCTCTTTTAAGCCTAACAGGATGGCAAAATTGACCAATCCCCTTGGTGGGCCACTATTACCTTATTTGCACAGTCCCACCCAATCACTTGGGTGGGAGTTACAAGACCATGGCAAGAAAGCCCACACAAAAGCAACCCATCACACTGCAAGTTAGGTTCATTTGTTTTCATTTTCTGGGGTTGACTTTTTTTTTTCTTTCTTTCTTTCTTTTTAATTTTGTTATCGTTTGAATATGTAAAACATTTAAGTGGCTGAAAAGTCAAAATCATATCAGACAGTTTTGCTCCTATCCCTACCCCCTTCATCCTGGCATTCCATTAGGATATTCCATAGCCTCAAGGATCCTTGGTGGTGCAGCGATTAAGCACTCGACTGCCAACCAAAAGGTCAGTGGTTTGAACCCACCAGCTGCTTCGAGGGACAAAGATGTAGTGGTCTGTTTCTTAAAGATTACAACCTTGAAAACCCTATAGGGCAGTTCTACTCTTCCCACAGGGTTGCTATGAGTCAGAATCAATGGGTTTTTTTGTTTTTGTTTTATTACCTCCCAGTGGAACTAGAGTAGAGTAGAACTGCTCCAGAGGGTTTTCTTGGTTGTAATTTTAACAGAAGCAGATTGCCAGGCCTTTCTTCCATAGTGCTTCTGGGTGGATTTGAACCTCCAACCTTTAGGTTAGTAGATAAATATAAACTGTTTGCACCACGCTATTTGAGCTGTTCGACTACCATGAAAATGTACCACTCCCAGATTGTGGGGAACACAATTGACCAATGGTCCCAGCTGCTGTACTCAGAAATCCATCATTGCATTGCACTCTGCCATGCTTCCCATGGGTGCTCCAGGCCAACAATGAGCCAGCCAGCAGGGATACCAAAGCTCATGCCTGGGAGAAGCAGGACTCCTTTGAGCGATGACTTCGCTTGAGGACTCTGCATTAGCCTTCTTCGGAACTGCCCCCCAAGCTCCTTTCCTTCCTTCTTTCTTTCACAAGGGTCAGGCCTGCATCTCAGCCTGACAACTTCCCCAGCCTCCCTGGCTCTTCCCCATTTCCCCTCACAGAGCTTCCTCTTGTGAGTCTCTTGTGTGTCTGATTTCATCTTGACAGAGATCAAATTTGCTCTTAGAAATAACATCTCGTTGAATAATCTTGTAAATACCTTGCTTAATATTTGTGGAGATACATTTTACTCTGTGATATAGGGTTCACTATGTGTTGGAATCAACTTGATGGCACACAACAACATCTTATAAAAGGGCTTGCTGGGCCAGAGGGTAAATGCGTACGTGGTTTTTTTAGATATGGCCAAATTCCCCTTGGAAGGAGCTGTCTATTTAGCATTTCCCAGCAATACATGAGAAAGCTGATTTCTCCTCAGCCTTGTCAACTTGATGTGTCAACAAACTTTTGGGTTTTTGAGAATCAGGTAGGTAAGCCTTCCTTCTTTTGTATTATGAGTGAAGTTGAACATCTTTGCATACGTTTAAGGGCCATTACACTTCTTCTTTTGTGTGTCTATTCATATAGCGCCACTTTTTCATTGGGTTTTTTTTTTTAATAATTTTTATTGTGCTTTAAGTGAAACTTTACAAATCAAGTCGGCCTCGCACACAAAAACCCATATACACGTTGCTACACACTCCCAATTACTCTCCCCCTAATGAGACAGCCCGCTCTCTCCTTCCACTCTTTTCGTGTCTATTTCGCCAGCTTCTAACCCCCTCCACCCTCTCATGTCCCCTCCAGGCAGGAGATGCCAACATAGTCTCAAGTGTCCACCTGACCCAAGAAGCTCACTCCTCACCAGCATCCCTCTCCAACCCATTGTCCAGTCCAATCCATGTCTGAAGAGTTGGCTTCGGGAATTCATTGGGTTTTTTTAATCATTTTTTTCCAATGTTTAAGAACTCTTTAAAAATGGATACATCTTTATCAGACAGGCTCATGAAACAAAACAAGACTAAAGGGGCACACCAGCCCAGGGGCAAGGACTAGGAGGCAAAAGGGAACAGAAAAGCTGGTAATAGGGAACCCAAGGTCGAGAAGGGAGAGTGTTGACATACCACGGGATCAGTATCCAATGTCATAAAACAATATGTGTGCCATTTAATAAGAAGCCAGCTTGTTCTGTAAACCTTCATCTAAAGTACAATAAAAAAAAAATGAATACATCTTTAAAAACATAATGTTGAGGCAGGAAATGGAAATTTTAGGATGTGATGTACAGTACAGGAGCCCTGGCGGCACAGTAGTTTAGAGCTCAGCTGCTAACCAAAAGGTCAGCAGTTCAAATCTACCAGCCACTCCTTGGAAACCCTATGGGGCAGTTCTACTCTGTCCTATAGGGTCGCTATGAGTCCGAATCAACTCAGTGGCAATGGGCTTTGTTTTTTTTGGATGCACAGTATAAAGTTTAAAAGTACATACGTATTTAATAGTAGAATAAAAACATTCATAGGAATAATAAATATCAAATTAATGATAATCATTATTTCTGGGGAGAGGGGGTGGGACAAAGACTCAAGGAGAGAGGCACAGGAGAGTTCAACTGTATCTATAATACATTTTTTTTTTTTTTAATGCTGAGGTAAACCTGGCAAAACGTTAAGCTGGGTGTTAGACAGGAGTGATTATATGATTCCTTACGATTTTGCATGATTGAAATGTTTTGCAATAAAATAAAAGACGTTCTTCAAATAAAAGAAAATGAGGTTATTTGAGTTCTGGCTTAAGTCTATGATTAATCATGCATCTTAAAGAGAATTTTTTTTTCAGGTCACTAAAAAATTTTTCCCCACAAGGCCCTCCATGAACACTTTTTTCATGGATATCTTCCCGGTCTCTACCCTGTGGCCATTATGACACCTAGGTCATGCCATTTAAAACCTTTCTAGGACTCCCTGTGCCCACAAGATAATATGTAAAGCCCTAAGCACGGCCCTCAGAACCCTTCAGCACAGAGCCATGGCCACCAGGTCAATGTCCTCTGGCAGCACGCCCACCCACACGCCCTGTTTTCCAACCACACTGAGCTCCCTATGTTCCCAACATCACAGCCCCTTTCACACTTCCTGGCTGTTGTTTAGGAAACCCTGGTGGAGTAGTGGTTAAGTACTATGGCTGCTAACCAAAGGGTCGGCAGTTCAAATCCACCAGGTGCTCCTTGGAAACTCTATGGGGCAGTTCTACTCTGGATTGCTATGAGTTGGAATCGACACGACGGCCCTGGGTTCGGGTTGGTTTTGGTTTGGCTATTGCTCAAGCTGTTAACTCCATCTAGAAGGCCTCTCCCACTTGCCCACCTCTTTCCCTTGCCCATCTCTTTTCTGGTCAAACTCATGTTCATTCAAGACCCAGCTCAAAAGTCACTTGCTCTACAAAACTCTAGCCAACTGTCCCACACCCCCTCTTTCTCTCCCTTGTCTTCTCCCTCCTCAGCATTCCTACAGCCTGTCCTCTCTCCTGTCCTTCCTTCCTAGTTCAATGACATTCTGAGGGTATCAGGGCCAGCTCTGTGCTAGGTGCTGAAGTGTCAAAGGTGAACAAGGAGGCCACAGATCCATGATGACACTGTTAAAGTGTCATATATGAGCACCTCAAGGACAGTAAAAAAAAAAAAAAGTTGCCATCAAGTCGACTCCGACTCATGACAACCCATGTTTGTCAGGTAATTCAAGGACAGTTGTCGTTAGCTGCCACTGAGTCAGCCCCCGACTCATGGTGACCCCCATGAACAACGAAATGAAATGCTGCCCGGTCAATTCGAGTCAGTTCGGACTCATCATGATACATTTATTCACCTCGGGGTGCTCAGCCCCCATCACAGGCCTGGTTACTTTCCTGCTCAGAAAACATTTGTTGAACAACAGAAGTCCATGATTCACGTTTCGGAGACTCCTGGATCACGATTCCCCTCCCCGGAAGCCCACAGCTGCCCAGAACTCTGAGGCAGGCTGGACCTCAACTTTCCACAATCTCTTAGCCAGCCAATCCCACCAGGCCTAAACCTACCCTCTGTCCCGGGGAGGACCATCTTTTGACCCAACGCTAGATGGCGCCAGCGGGCTGACCTATCCGGGCTTCAGGGCTTCTGGAGGTTGCTAAAGAGATTTGGTTGAGGAAAGGCATCAATGGGCTGAGAAATCAGAGTCAGATTACCCAATAAACCAGGTACGCACGGGCCCAATGGTGGCTTCCCACCAATCTGCAGTGCACAATTTCACCTGTCCCCCACCACGTCACAGATGTGCGAAACTCATGTGGAGCTGCTCACCACAGAGCAAGTCAATACAATCAATCCTATGCTTACCTTGCTAAATGCCAGCCAGCGCATACCGTGAGTCCTGATTAATCCGCCCCTGGCTGAGTTCCCAAATTCAAGATGAAGATCAGACATCCAACTTCGCTGAGTTCTTTCCAGAGAAAATGGCTTTTGTTCTGTCAGAGAGAGGAAATCAGAACCTCTTGCCTGCAAACTGTCATGCCAATCCCGATTACCCTTTGCACCCTGAGTTGAGTTGCCTGCCACAGATGGCTTCCCCTGTTACCCTCTGCTGCAGGAGATGGGTGGGTGGCCAGGCTGGGTGAGAAAGAGCAAGCCATGCCCTCTAAGGCAGTGAGCACAGATGCTACAGGGGTAAGCTGGGAATGGGACTTTCTGGGTGTGAAGATGGCTACCTCAGTGTAGGGAATTGTGGGAAAGCGAGGCAGTGGTAGATCCACTCCTGGGACTCTGTACCTACAACTCCCAACTTAACATCTCCACTTGGATATGTCTCAGGCATCTTCAGCTGCTAATGTCCAGGTCTGAACTCTTGATTAGACTCATCAACTCTTTCTCCAACCTTCTCATTTAAGAGAATCACACCCTAGAACGCTCCCTGTCATTTTGATACTTTCTTCTCTCTTTCCCTGTGTATCCAACCCATCACCAAGTTCTGAAGATTCTACCTCCGATGTACCTCTGGAATGTGTCCACTTCTCCCCATCTCCCCTGCTACCCCCTCTTCCAAGCCATCACCCTTGCTCACCTGGACAAGCCCCTTGCTATTCAAAGTTTGATCCAAGGACTGACAGCATCAGCATCACCTAGGAAACCTTAAGAAATGCAGAATCTCGTGCCTCATTTCAGACCTGCTGAATCATAATCTACATGGTAACACGGTAATTCATGTGCACGGCAGAGTTCTTAAGACACAGGGCTAACTCATCTCTCTACCCCGACTCTTGCCCTTCTCTGTCCATTCTTCACATAGGAAGAAGAACCTTTCGAGGGCACATCGGATTACCACTCCGCTGCTAAATTCCTCCAGTGGCTTCCTGTCACTGTTAGGATGATCCCCAATTCTTCATTATGACTTGCAAGGCTCTACCTACCTCTCCAGCATCGTCTCCTTTCATTCTTCTCCTTCCAGTCACAAGCCCCTTCCTATTTCAAGGTTTCTGACATGCTTTATCTTTTACTTGGAACCCTCTTTGCCTAGCTAACTCCTGCTCATTTTATGGTCTAAACCATCACTTCCTCAAGGGAGCTCTTTTGGATCCTGCTGACCAGATCCGTACTCATATTCAGGGACCATGTCAGTCTTGTTCACCTCTGCATTCCTAGTGCCTAGTGCAGAGTTTGGCACACAATATGTGCTGAATACACTTGTTAATTACTGGTGTGCCAGAGCAGACCTATGAGGGCAGAAGTGCATGTGTTTACAGCATTATTGTGACTCTACATCCCAGGGATGTGATAACTAGCCCTGGGTGAGACCTGCAGAGTTGTGGCCACTGGGCCCCTACGATCTGGCTTTGGGAAGAAATAGGAGGAGCCAATGGCTGCATCCCAGGTTCTGCCCTCACAGGTGGGCTGTCCTCCGGTCCTTCAAGTTCCACAGAGAACCACACTCGGAACCCTGTGAGTCATTTTTGATACCCTCTTCTCTCTTTCCTCCCTCATGTCTTCCTGGGGAATGCCCACCATTTCTATTTCCACCCCAGAAGCAATTCCGTAAACCGGGGTTGATCCTCTGCCTGAACAGGGGTGATGGATCCTTCCCTGGGCTCTGGGTCACCTGTAGCTCTCAGTCCAGACTCCGCAACCCTCTCCCCTGGCTGTCTACACACTCTTTTTCATCTCAAAGTCCTTCATTCGTTTCTTTGCCCCTCCCCCTTGTCTCCTTCTTGCCACAGAGATGTACAGTCTTTTTGACCCTTTTGTCTGTTTCTCCTACTCCTCTCCATGCAGTCGGCCACAAGGTCAGACCCCTTAACCTGACTGATCTCCCAAACTCATGAGCAATTCTCTCATTTCTTCCAAGCTAACTCAAGCCCACCTTCAGCTCTAGTTATCAGAGGGCTGCTCCTCCTTCTTTCTCACCAGGATGGCTGTGGCTATCTCCTAGTTGCGTCTCCACTCCAACCCGTTGTCTACCAAGTTCTTTCTAATATATTTTTTAGAGCATATCACTCTTCAAAATCTTTCAATGGCTCCCTGTTGCCTATGGACTGGCAGTGAAATCCTAAGTACAGCATTCAAAGTCCTGCTCCAGTTGGGTGCTGTCTTCCTTTCTAGCTATTGCCCTCACCAGCCCCCTCCACACTGGACCCCTGTCCATCCCGTGGATATACACTGTTGTGGGAGAGAGCCTTAGCTCAGATCCCCATCTTGAGACGAAGATCCCAAGAGATAATTTTTATTTTCTCAGGAAACACAGATGGAAATAACTGGCAATATTGTTTATTGTTCTAAAGCAAAGCACTGCAGAGATCTGTGTGTCCTTCCTGGAAGACAGATTACTTATTCCTAACACTACAAGACATCAGATTTAAAAAAAAAAACCATTGCTGTGAAGTCAATTCTAACTCATGGTGACCCCATGTGTTGCACAGTAGAACTGTACTCCCTAGGGTTTTCAAGGCTACGATCTTTTGGAAGCAGACCACCAGGCCTTTCTTCCAAGGCATCTCTGGGTAGGTTCGAACCACCAACCTTTCAGTTAATAAACAAAAGTGCATAACCATTTGCACCACCCAGGGACCCCTAATGATCATGTAAATTTGCAGAATTCCTTGTGAATATTCGCTCTGTGCCTAGATAGCACGCATGTTGTTGACAGACAACTAGTTGCAAGTAGTAGACGTCTCTTCTGTCCTCTGCCCCAAAGATCAAGTAAATTGACCTAGAACTGGAGACTTCAGCCGTTCACATGATTTTTGAAGACTTTCCCTGCAGGCAGGAGCAGGAGCAGGAGAGTTGTGACCAGGAAATCAGTTATGCTCAGTGTTGTATTCTTGTAGGGAATAGATCCTGGATTAGGAAGGCTCTCTGAACACTTGTCTATTTGTGTCCTCAATTTAAAAATTAAAGTTTAATCTAGCCCAGAGAAGAAAGGCATTCCTAATTTTGGTAGGTCTCAGAACAGTTACATATTAGGTTGAAATTGCCCACATCTGAACAGTTTTTTTTTTAACCTGAAAAAATGGCAATTTCCTATGGATCAGTCTAATATTTTTATATGTTGGTACTTTTGCTCCTGTAAGTCTCTACAGCCTTAAAGTCCTCTTTTCCCATTCCTACTCCACACCCTTTCATTCACTTACATCTCTACCTGTGCTAATGAAATACAGTTCATCCTTCAAGACCCAGAGCTAGAGGCACCTTCTCTAGGGAATCTTTACTCATCCCCTGGACATTTTGCTGGTGCCCCTTAGAGCATTTTCTTTAAGTTCTGCCTTAAATTTTAGGTAGTTGTTTCATCTCTTTCTCTCCCATTAGTCTGTAAACTCTTTGAGGGCAAAGACTGTCTTATTCACCACTGTGCCTCTGGAACCTAATACCCAATCTTTGTGCAAAATAAACCCTGAAAGAAAAAAAAAAGTGTTTTGAATGAATGAGCAAATGATTAAAACAGGCGTGGAATGATCAGGAAGAGAAGGGAAGAGAAGAGGAACTGCATTGTAATGGTGATGGCTTTTGCCAAATTGCCTATCCCATAGACTGACTTCAGTGCCAAAAGCCTCTTAGAGTCTTTGGACCCTTGAGGCTCAAGGGCCTTGAGGGTTGCCTTTGTGTTTGGTGCGTTTGTGTTGAGCACTACCTAACACACCCCGAATCGCCCCAGATGCCCGGCCCTGGCTGCCAGGTTTAATCTGCAAACAAGCTCTCTTTGCTGGAGGACAGGCTACTTGCCTCCCACCCCTCTCCGGCCCCACAGTGAAGATCCTCTATGGGGAAGTCCACACTTGCCAAACCCTCTGCACTACCCGCCAAGCTGAGAATCTTCTACTTACCCACACTCAGGAACAGATCAAGCTGCCCCAGACAGTCTGCGCAGGACATTCCTTTGTTGTGAAATTTCCTTTTCTGGGAGTACTGGGGCGTCATGGGAACTATGAAATGCCAAGCAGCTGTTCGTTCACCTCTGGGGCGTGGGATGGGATGACCCCCATACCCTGTAATGCTCCTCTACCACCAGGCAGCTTGGGGGAGGGACCCAGTCCGATGAGAATTGTCATGTCTGCCCCCAGATTCACAATCAGATGAAATTTCCTGTTCAGCAGCTGAAAGAGAAAAGCATACCAATTCTCCAGTTCTAGTTCCTGAGGTTCAGCAGAAAGACCTGAGAATGCAGAGGACCCTTTCACAAGTGAGGCCCGGAGAACAAATGGGACCTACCTAAGTCTCATGGCTTTGCCTGGCCTTCCCAGGGACATGGGATCCATCCCGATTGCTGGGACAGAGAGGTCCGTGCAGGGATGGATTACCCAGTATGCACTATAAGCACTGGCTTGCATTGAGCAAGGTACTCACGGGCTTAATTGTAATTTACTTGCTGATCTGTGGTGAGCAATTTCACATGGGTTTCACATCTTTGACAGATGGTGAAGGACAGGTGAAATTGTCACTGCAGATTGGTGCATACCTTTTTTATTGGGTAATTCAACCTTGGGTCGGGGCCCACCAGAGCTGAGCACTGAGACACTGAGCTGGTATCCTGGCTTTCGGCATGCCTGTGAAGGAGTCTTGGGTAGGATAGGAGGTAGGATGGAGTCAGGTTCTGGAGAAGATGTATCCAGGAAGTAAGGACCAGGAACCCAGGGAAATAGCAATGTGGGGTGAAGAGTTTGGGGGTAGTACACCTGGATTCAAATCCCAGCTCGTCCAATTCTTCATTACTCATGTGGCATTGGAGGAGTCCCTGGTGGTACAAACAGTTAAGCACTTGGCTACTAACCAAATGTTGGTGGTTCAAATCCACTCAGAGGCTGGTGGAACTAATATACAGGATTGAGAATAAATGACCCGCTACTACACGAAACAACATGGATGAATCTCTCAAATATAATGTGGACTAAAAGAAGCCAGACACAAAAGAACACAGACTGTATGATTCCATTTACATGACCTCTGACCAGCCAGAGCAGAAGTGGCAAAGTCTCCCGCCTTGCTCCTGAGCTCCTTTCTCTTCTGCCATCTTGGAGTAGAAGACTCTGTACTCCCAATGCAGGAAAGAGAGGCACCTGTTACCCAGGAGGATGGGAGTGGCTGATAAAGAAAGTACATCTCAAAAGCTCCTTTACCCCCAACGCCTTCTTTCCCTAGTCCAGGCTCGCAGATCACCACAGCCTTGGGCCCAGAGAGGGTGAGCAGTGGCTCAGAGACCTAGGCTGGAAGATGAAAGACAGGAAGAAAGAAGAAAGTGTAGCCCCAGGTCTTGAACTCTGGGAAGCATTTGCTACTCATGCTGGGGCTCTTCTCACCGCCTACCTAGCTCTGGTCTGAAGGGACCAGGAAGGGCGTGAAGAGCATCTCAGTGTTAGAGAGAAAATTTGTTTACTTGGCAAGAGTGCCTCTTGGGAGGTTGATCCTCGGGTCTCATTCTTTCTTCCAACCTCTCCAGAGGCAGTATTCAGGGTCTGGGGAGCCACAGTGAAGGCACAGGGAATGTGGCATTCCTGGAGCAATGAGCTCAGGACCTAGAGGGAAGTTGGGCTGGAGGAGTAGGATGGGGCAAAGCTGGAACACCAAGCAGAAGAGTGTGGACTTGCTGGAGGGTGGAGGGATGGGAATGAGACACACACCTGATCAAGCGGCCTGAAATTTCAATCCAGTTCTGCCACCAACCATCCGTATGACCTTGGACAACTCAGTATATTTTCCATGCACATAAGTTTCCTCATCTGTCAAAAAGGACATTTGAAACAAATGACCACTGGTTTGTTTTTTCTTTTGTTTTGTTTCTTTCCTGAAATAAACAATAAAGCAAGACTCATAGAGACAGTGTCATGGTCTTGGTAGAATGAGCCTGGACAATGTGTGCTCGGTGTTGGGTCAGTGGAAGATGTTTGCCAGGAGAACAGCTCAGAGATCTGGCCAAGAGACTCATCACGTCAGTGTTCATGTCAACGTAAAAAATAGCACATGGGTGCAGTGTCTGACTTCCTCTAACTTCACCGGGGGGAGAGAGAATCACCATCGGCATCAGCCAAAGGCTGATTCATATGAGGTAGAAGTTAGACATACCTCCACCCTCCAACATTTTTACACCAACCATCCCTCCCATGGCACCCTCTACTTCTCTGCAGGATTCAGCAAGTTATTGCAGTGGCCACACAGAACTCACAGACCATACTCACAGTTATGGGGTTTGTTAGGGAAGTAACAGGTTACAATTTAGGAACAGGGACGTCTCATGATACAGTTCTTTGATCAGGACAGCCTCTTCTCAGCCATGCCCACAGGCAGGCCTCTCCCTGGCCCTCAGCCTCTTGGCCCTTGACGCCTTGGACTTCTTGGGCCTCTTGGGCCAGCCTGGCCTCTTCCCTGCTCGGGCAAGTGTTACAAAGCTCTTTAGCTCTGCCAATAAGTGCCTGGCGCACCCCACCCCACCGATAAGCCTTGGTCCAAAGGCGCTAAACTCCCTCACTCCATAGGTCAGCACAGAAGTCCACTGCACCACCTCATGCCAGTCTCCTGGTTCTGCTGCTATTGTTAGGTGCCATTGAGTTGGTTCCAACACACAGCAACCTAGGTACAATACAATGATACACTGGCCATTCCTACAACTATCCTCACAATTTTTGCTATGTTTGAGCCCATTGTTGCAGCCACTGTGTTAATCCATCTCATTGAGGGCCTTCCTCTCTTTTGCTGACCCTGTACCTTACCAAACACGATGTCCTTTTCCAGGGACTGGTCCCTCCTGATAACATGTTCAAAGTACGTGAGACAAAGTCTTACCATCCTCCCTTCCAAGAACCACTCAAGCTGTACTTTTTCCAAGGCAGACTTGTTCATTCTTCTGGCAGTCCATGGTATACTCAATACTCTTTGCCAACACCATAATTCAAAGGCATCAATTCTTCTTCAGTCTTCCTTATTCATTGTTCAGCTTTTGCATGCATATGAGGCAATGGAAAATACCATGGCTTGGGTCAGGTGTACTATAGTCCTCAAAGTGACATCTTTGCTTTTCAATACTTTAAAGAAGTCTTTTACAGCAGATTTGTACGATGCAATACGTTGTTTGATTTCTTGACTGCTGCTTTCATGGACGATAGTAGATCCAAGTAAAATGAAATCCTTGACAACGTCAATATTTTCTCTGTTTATCATAATGTTGCTTATTGGTCCAGTTGTAAGGATTTTTGGTTTTTTTATGTTGAGGTATAATCCATGCTGAAGGCTATAATCTTTGATCTCTATCAGTGAGTGCTTCAGGTCCTCTTCACTTTTGGCAAGCAAGGTTGGGTCATCTGCATATTGCAGGTTGTTAATGAGTCTTCCTCCAATCCTGATGCCATCTTCATATAGCCCAGTTTCTCAGATTATTCGCTCAGCATGCAGACTGAATAATTAGGATGAAAGGATACAACCCTGACGCACACATTTCCTGATTCTAAACCACACAGTATCCCCTTGTTCTGTTTGAACGATTGCTTCTTGATCTCTGTACAGGTTCACATGAGCACAATTATTTGCATAGTCCCACTCAATCATTTCATGATAGCTGCAAGACCATGGCTAAAAAGGCCATATAAAAACAATCCATCATACCACAGTCAGGAAGTTGATTTCTGGGGTCAGGTGGTTTCCTCTCACTTCCTCTAACTTGAACTGGGAACTAAACCTCCTGTGCTATAGATCTGACTTCATCTTGGTATCTTCATCTGCCTGTGTCTCACTTTTCTCATTTGTGAAAGAGGACATTCCAGCAACCAGCAAAGACCTCCTACGTAATAGGGAAAGGCATGGTCTCGGCTTCCAACCAAGACCAATCACCCTTCTATCCTGGATACTTTCCAGTCAGATTTCACACCCAAAAGGACAGCAGGAACCAGTTTCTAGGCCTCCTTCAAAGTGAGGCCTGACATTCTCCCAACAGCAGGATCCGAGAGCTCCCCAGAAAGTCTCACTTTTTGTCTCACTGGTCTGCAGTACCCCCTTTTCCCATCATCAGGACCGTGATTTCCCAGTGGGAAGAAATTTCTCTCTTTCTTAGCCAACTATGATTGGCTAAAACCAATCAACAGAGCTCATCCCCTGGACATGGTAATTGGCTCTTCCAATCCAAGAAGATGACTTGTCTGCTGGGGTTCTGGGGAATACCTCCTCTTCTTTCTTGCGTGTCACTACTTATAGAGACTCGCTCTGGTTCTTAGGAAGTGAACAAGGAAGGGAGCCCTGGGAGCTCCTGGCAGCAGCCTCCAGGACCACGAAGGGGAGGGAAGCACTTGCCTAGGAGTGACATCAACCTGGAGGGAGCATAGCCAAGTAATGGAGAGAGCGGGACTGAGTCCTGGCCCCATTGTCCAGGCCTTGTTTAAGACACACTTGGAGCCATTTCCCTGGGCTGTTGAGTTACACGAGTCTATAAATTCCGTTTGTGGTTTAAGCCGGTTGAAATTGGGTTTTCTGTTCTTGTGGCATAAAGAAACCTGAGTGTTGTGGGTACTAGTGTTCTTTGAGGCAGATGGTAAGTAAAAGACTGGGCTGTGAGACAGAACTGGGCTTGAATTCTACCTTCTATCACTTCAGAGCTGTGTGACCTTATAATAAGGTTTTACTTCACTTTTTGGAGCCTCCTTTTTTCATCTATAAAATAAGGCTAATCATCCACAATGTGGTTGTGAGGACTGAAGGAGTTACTACATGCCAACAGTCTAGAAGAACACCTGGTACATAAGCACTCAACAGACACTGGTTGTCATCAAAATCAGTCAGTTTACGTTGCCAACTATCTTTTGCTTTTGGCTTCCCTAACTGCTGTGTTCCTGTCCTCCTCATCTCTCTGTTGAATGCCTGCAATGCCTGCAGGACAGAGTTTCTCCCCTTTAGGTGGACTGTTTCCCTTATCTCAGCTTTCATTGCCTTCTTCCCTAGACTGCTAGTTTTCGAAGTTACCACCATAGTTCCTTATCTCTTCAGTGTTGCTCTCAGAAGTCTGTCCTTGCCAGAAATATAATCCAAACCACTCCTTCCAGGAGCTCATAGACCCTCCTAACAACACTGAAGCCCTAGGGCTTGCTCCCTAGCTGGTCTCCCTTTGTTGCTGCTTCTTTTTATGCCCAAACACCAACACCCCACCGACACACGTCCACTTAAGCCTTGGTGACCACATCTGTTTCTTTTATTAACCCAAATCAATCGCAGCTGATTTTCCAAAGAAAATTTCTCAAGACTGTGCCAAGTGCTTTCTTAACATCCAAGTCATAATGTTTGCCTCTCAAGTAGGAATGAAAACCTACCAGGGAAACTTTATTAATAATGAGGAATTCTGTCTCAAGCCCTAGTGGTAATATTTCCCATAGTCTCTGCAGCTTACATGTTTTATATAAATATATTTACTATAAACAGAACCCTGATGGCACAAACAGCTAAGTGCTTGGCTACTAACTGAAAGGTTGGCAGTTCAAATCCACCCAGTGGCTCTGCAGGGTAAAGACCTAGTGACATGCTTCGGTAAAGATTTCAGCCTAGAAAACCCTATGGCGCAGTTCTACTCTGTCACATGGGATCACGAGTTAAAAGCAAGTCGATGGCACCTGATAACAACATTTATTATAAATATACTGTACATGTTTCATTTGGAGGGGGAGTCATTGCTTTGACTTTTCACTTTAAACTTAGACTCTTCCTCTGTTTTTAAGATGCCTTTGTTATAAAAGGTAAGAAAAAAATTTACAAAATTCAACCACAAGAATAATTAAACAAATGTAAATAAAAACACCATTTTCCTATCTTTCAACTGGCATGTTTTCTTAGATGATAATTCCCAGTGCTGGTGAGGCTGTGGGAAAAATGAACTCTCTGCCAATGGGAGTATAATTTGGAATAATTTTCTTGATGGGCAATTTGGAATATATCAAAAGCCATTAAAATGTACATTTCTTTTGACCCAACAATTCCATTTCTAGTAATTTATCTTAAGGAAATATATTAAGAATGCTATCAAAGCATTGGTCATAACAGTTACAAATTTTTTGGCAACCTAAAAGTTCAACCTACCAATTTGGTAGAAAATTATGCATTAAAAAAGATGTAGAAGAATGTTGTATGAGATTTCAACAGGTTGTAAAGTTTTTTTAAAAGCAGATAAAATACTATTACAAAGTGATCCTTTTTTAAAGGTAATATATACAAAAAAAACAGGCATAGAAAAAAGACAGAAAGTATATACAACATTACCAGTAGGTGGTAGTATTATGGGTGATTTTTTTTTTTTCTAAGTTTGTTTAAATTTTATGAAATGAACATGTGTTACTTGTGTGTATTTAAAGATATTTGAAAGTAATCTAAGACCCACCTGAGAGACTACTTCCCTTGTTTTCTAGGGGCCTCAACTTTCCAAACTAGGGGCTGGGGGTTCAGCAGCAGGGCAGGAAATTCCCTTTCTCTCCTCTCACCCACCTTTTCACAACCTGAAGCAACCACTTCAAAGATGGTGCCTTTCCTCAGCAGCTCTGGTTTTGTGGGGTTTGTCACCTTTGCCTCTCACTTATCATCAAGAGAGCTGCAAAACCCTCATCTGGCTATCTTGTTGACATGTCTTCCTTTCCCAGGCTCTCTCGACTCCCACTGTGTCGGGGCCCAGCATTCCTTACCTGATGGAACACGTTTCGGCCCTTCTTTTCCAGTGACAGAGGCTTATCACTGAAACAAAGTCTTTCCTTTCCACAGGTTTCTCTTGTAGAGGTGCAATTCCTGGGCTCTGTGAACTTATTTCACATCATGGTCTGCACAGTTTAATGATTCTTCCTGTGACACCACCCTGAGCACGTCCCATTCTTTGAGATGAGTAGTTTTTTACCCTAGTGAAAAGCATGCCATTTCTCTCCTGCAAGCAGTTTTTCCTCAAAATGAAAGTGGCAATGCCTGCTCTGTGAGGGCCTTGTGAAGAGGGCTTCAGAAGCAGGCAGTATCTGATGGATTAAACATGGGGAGAGGTGTTTACAGCCGAATGACCTGGGTTTGAATTGAATCCTGCCTCCACCACTGGCTGTATGACCTTGAGCAAGTTATACCACCTCTTTATGCCTCAAATTTCATTATCTGCACTATGCAGCTACCACCAATAATGCCAGCTACCTTGTAGAGTTGCTGTGTGGATTCCTTGAGTTTACATATACAAAGTGCTTAGAACCGTGCCTGGTACATAGCAAGCACTCATTAGTATTATTACCATTACTCTGAAAAGTTGGTAAAGTGTTCAGTAAACGATGGGTTTCATCCTCTCACCCTCCTCCAAACTAATGGCAGTGATGGTTGGCCAGACCCTACTGAGGACTAGTGCTGAGGTTAAGATTGGGTTTTTGACACAGGTGACCTTAAAACACTTTCCCATATAACACTGCACATTAGAGAAATACAACCCCAGGACAAGGTTAAGGGTGGTTTGGTTTTTTTATTCCAAAGCACCCTGCACATACCTCTCCTCACACCCTTACACTCTGTTGTTTGTAACTGCTTGATTACTGTTGATCTCGCCTACCTTTCAACTACCTCGTCACCTGTAGGTTCTCTGTCTTTTCATCTTTGTATCTCTCTCCTGAGCACTGAGCCTGATTGTTGTGAGGACTAAATAAGTTAAAGCACTTAGACCAGAACCCAGCAGATGGTAAGCACTTTATAAGTACTATTTTCTCCATTTTACAGATGAGAAAACTGAGACCTAGAAGTTAAGTAACTCGCTCAAGACCCTATAGCTTGTAACCAGGGCTGGGATTCAAACCTAGGATGTCTGGTTTCAGAGTCTTGTCTTTATAACCCTTACACAGCACCTGTGACAGAATAAGATCCTACCCCCAACTACCACCTTTCCCCTGCCCAGTCCCCCGGCCCCCCTCCCCCAGCCACAACCTTCAACCTCTCTCCTCTATATTGGTATTTAGACATGTTCAAAACTTCCCATTAAAAACCATAAACAAAAAGCCCCCTTTCAACCCTTTATTTCTCTCCTCCCTTTCTTTAAGGGCCCCACTTCCTACCTGGAATGTTCCCACCAGTCAGCTGACACAGCTTTCATTAAAGTCATCAAACATCTACACATTTCTAAATCCAATAACCTCCTATCTCAGCAGCATTTGTCACTATTATCAAGAAGTCCTTCCTTCTCTTGGCTTCCAGACACATCCTACTTCTCTTCTTCCTCTTCCATTCCTTTTTCACTTCTCCCTCAAACAGTTTCCCATCTACTCCCACACTTTTTTTTTTTTTTTACGATTCTGCCCCAAACCCTCATTACAATTTTTAAGAATTTTTTTTTTATTGTACTTTAGATGAAGGTTTACACAACAAACTAGTTTCTCATTAAACAGTTAGTACACTTACTGTTTTATGACCCTGGGTAACAGCCCCACAACATGTCAACACTTCCTTCTCAACCTTGGGTTCCCTATTACCACCTTTCCTGTCTCCCCTGCCTTCTAGTCCTTGACCCTGGGCTGGTGTACCCCTCTAGTCTTGTTTTGTTTTATGGGCCTATCTAATCTTTGGCTGAACTGTGAACCTCAGGAGTGACTTAACTACTGAGCTAAAAGGGTGTCTGGGGGCTGCTCCCATGATGTTTTAATTATCATCCATTTGTATCTGTCAGGTCTCTCTTCTGCGCTCTAGGTGCAAATACCCAACTACCTGGTGCACATCTCCAACCGATGTTACTTAAAAACCAAAAACCAAACCCGTTGCCAGCGAGTCTGACTCATAGCAACCCTATCAGACAGAGTAGAACTGCCCCTCTTAGTCACCTAGTGCTGCTATAACAGAAATACCACAAGTGGGTGGCTTTAACAAAGAGAAGTTTATTCTCTCACAGTCTAGTAGGCTACAAGTCCAAATTCAGGGTGCCAGCTCCAAGGGAAGGCTTTCTCCCTCTGTCGGCTCTGGAGGCAGGTCCTTGTCATCAGTCTTCCCTTGGTCTTGGAGCATCTCAGCACAGGAACCTCAAGTCCAAAGGACGAGCCCTGCTCCCAGCACTGCTTTCTTGGTGGTATGAGGTCCCCCCTCTCTACTTGCTTCCCTCTCCTTTTTATCTCTTGAGAGATAAAATGTGGTACAGGCCACACCCCAGGGAAACTCCCTTTACACTGGCTCAGGAATGTGACCTGGGAAAGGGTGTTACAATCCCACCCTAATCCTCTATGACATAAAATTACAGTCACAAAATGGAGGACAACCATACAATACTGGAACTCATGGCCCAGCCAAATTGATACACACATTTTTGGGGGGATATAATTCAATCCATTACAGCCCCATAGGGTTTCCAAAGAGCACCTAGTGGATTCAAAATACCAACCTTTTGATTAGCAGCCGTAGCTCTTAACCACACCACCAGGGTTTCAGGAGGTTATTTAGGCACCTCAAATGCAGCCAGTCCAAAACTGAGCCTGTCATTTCCCCTTCTCCCAAACTGTCTCTTCCATTTCCCCATCTGATTGTTTCTAGTCACCCAGCTGCTCATCAGAGAGGGTGGGTAATCTTGATTCCTTCTTCCTTATAACCAGTCACCAAACCCTGTTGATACCTTCTTAATAAATACCTTTTGATTCCACCAACTTCTCTCCATTCCCACTGCCATCATCCTAGTGCACTTAGACAAGACCAACAACCTCTTACATGGATGGTCTCCAGGTACAGTATGCTTTATGACCCTAAATCCATTTTCCACAGATGGACTCTTCCTCCAACCAAAAAAAAAGAAAGATCTTAGTCACTCTGTTACTTAAAACTATTGCCTTCTGGATGAAGGGCAAACTTCTCAACTCAGCTTGTGAGGGCCTCTATGATCTAGCCTCTGCCTGCCTATCTCGGCTCATCCTGAAGCACTCTCCCTTCAGTAATGCCGTGTAGCCATGCTAGACTCTATGCTATGCTGGACTTCTTTCAGTTTCTCAAACTTTCTGCTGTCTCTGTACCTACACACGTGGTGTCCTGTCTCTTATTAGCCTAGCTTTACCAGCCCTTCACTTCTCAGATGCTATTTCATCCAAAAGGTGTTTTCTGACTGCCTCCCATCATGCCTTACATTTCCCTGATCATGCCAATGACTGCATATTATTCCGTCTGCCTTCCCAGCACACTAGAAATTCCAGGCAGGCTAAACCACTTTTGTTTTGTCCACTATTGAATCTCAGCTCTGAGCAGTGGTTGGCACACTGAGAATGCTTAGAAAATGTTTGTTGAATGACTGAATCAACAACAAAAAAAAGGGGAACAACTAGGAGAAGCAATGTATTTTCAAGTGTGTTGTTGTCTCTCTACCTTGCATCACAGACTACCTCCCTGTCCTGTCTTCTCCAACTCTTTCCAAGCACCTCCCTCTCCCAAAGAGTTAGTGCTTCATTCTTTCATGAGCCCCTACCCACATAAGCTCTTTTCAATGTGGGGTTTCAGCAAAAGCTTTCTGGAAGGATCACATTTCCCACAACAGCCTTCGTAAGAATTTTTTTTTTATTATTATTATTTAGAAATGCAGTTATATACATAGAACAATTAAAATTAAATTAAACTTTATACAAATATTAAAATACTATCTTCACAACCACTGCAATGTACAGGATACCAAAAAATATATATATATAAAATAAAATAAAGCAAACCCAAACTGATTGTGTGACATCCTGCACAGAGTCAATTATGCATGTGTTGTTTTAAACCATTATAGACGAGTACCATTCTGCAGAGGATTCATAGTGGTGCAACAGAAAGAAACCAGGGCAGGGTGCAGTGGGCTTGCTCATCTCTTCTCCCTGTATGCCAATCTGCGTGCTTTGCCCCTACGCCCCCTCCAGCTAGCTCTGCTGCTTGGCAGAGGCTTCCATCTAAGGGTTTTCATTCAAAATTCCACTAGGTTTTCAACTGAAAATTAAGAGCTGCTGCTTCCCAGCAAAGCTGGGCCTGCTGCCTCTCCCTCTGGGGAACCAGCTACTGTACCACTCAGCCCAAACATCTGCCAAGCAAAATACTCTCTAAGCCCTTCACTGAAGCACCAGTAATGACTGCCCCTAAGCTGGCAGCCAGATCCCTGGAGAGATGCTCCCAGCCTCACTGTCCTTGGCAAGCACGCCTGAAATCAAGCTGTGAAATTTGTATGCCACTCCCCTTCTAGGTCCTTTTTTCTCTTTGGGGTGGGGAGGGGGAGCCAAGGATGTAGAAATGTTTGCAGCATATTCCATTCTCTATGCAGGGATGTTCCCTGGAAACAGAGGCGAAATTGTTATATAGGAAGCAAGTGGTTTGAGAGCTCAGCTGGGATTGGGAGAGGAAGAAAGGCCGGTGCTATCTACCCTTGTGCTACCACTAACGAAGCAGGAAGAGTATACCTTTGTCTCTTTGCCAGCTAGCTTCTCCACGGAACTTTAAAGCTGGGGGTGGAAGGAGGAGGGCGAGGTGAATGGGGAAGACACTATTAGTTTAGGTTTTATTTTAAAACGGAGTGTTTGTAGAATGTACATTGAAATGCCTTATAAAACCAAACAAACTCACAAAGTGGCCAGGACTCAGTCCATTTCACAGTTCCTACCTAGTGAAATGGGAGCACAGTACACAAAACACAGAAATGGTCAAAGATAGAGCCGACCTCCTAAACTAAGGCATTGAAAAGGACGGAAACTTTAAGTGATTTTCACCGTATACTGGCCCTTCAAAGTCGCTAGCAAGCGACCGCAAGTCACCAGGATATAAAACCTACATTGAGTCAGCTCAAGTGTGCAAAAAAGAATTTTTTTAAGAGTCCTTTGGTGCTGACCTTTTCTCCTGGACAAAGCCTTCTCTGGACTCCCCTAGAGGTCAGCCTGGGAAAGCCGAGTTGTGGCCAGTTTTTCCCCCACCTAGCCCAGGATCCTGAGCAGCGTCCTTCCTAAGAGGCCTGCCACCTGCCTTTGTCTCTCAGCCAGGCCCCACCACAAAGCAGCTGCGGAGTCCCTAATCCCTCTGAAAGGGACAAAGCCCAGAAGCTCGAAAAACAGCAGTGCATGGCTGCTGGTTAAGAAACTGCTTTGGGAGAAAGAGAAGTAGCTACGGGAAGCTGGCCTAGACATCAGCAGCAATTCCAGACGTCAGCTCCTGCATCCGCAGGCTCACAGGAGCCTCGGTGAGGTGGGACACAGCAAAGCCAGTGACAAGCGGGGAGGAGGTGGCTGAGGCTCAGAGTTTTTCTAACTTCTTTCTTTCCTACCAGGTAGGCAAGTCTGGGCTTGTCGACCCCAGGGCTGCATTAATGGAGGATGAGGTGGAAAGTGGTTTCAGGAGAAGGAAAGCTGAATAAACCCAAAACAAAAAGTGCAATCTCTTAAGGGGAAAAAATCAGAGTAAAAAGATAAAAAGGCAAGAGCTTCCATTTTTTTATATGCTAGAGTTCAGGCTTTGGAAGCTTGGAGAATTAAAGCTGAAGGCTCAGCGATGAGACTTAAGCTCCCCCTCGTTTGTCTCTGCGTTCTTTTTTGGAGGAAGACAAGGGCCCCCGTGGGTGGAGAGCCATGCGTGGTGAGGCAGTTGGGGTTTTGGGGGTTGTCAAGGACCCCACCCTCCAGATGGGCCCAGTGCCAGCAGTTGCTGGCAGGCACATCCCTGGAAATGGCCTCTTCTGAGGCCAAGGACAGGCCCCTCTCTAGTATGTCTCATCTCCCTCAAATGGCTGCTGTGTTCCAGCACCTTCGCCAACCTGTTCATCTCTTGCCTGGGCTTTGAGCACAGCCTGAGAGGGCTCCCTGGTGGATGGGGAGAAATGCGTGGGAGTGGTTAAAGAGGCACAGCAGGCGCTGCCCTTACCCTGAGAGGAAGGAAGACTGCATGTGGGTGCCAGAAGCCAGGGGATGGTGGGGAGTAAAGTGCGTTGTGTGAGTGGAGGCAGGAGGCTGGTTGAGAGAAGGCCAGTCCCCTAATCTTCAAGGCCACCCATGCCTGAAGCTGACCCTGCTAGGTCGGCTACTGAAATTTTCCTGGGGTTTTCACTGTTTTTACCATCCCAAACGTGGAGGCTCCAAGGAGGAGGAGAACAGGTGCAGCACACAGTCAGCTTCAAAGGGTCCCAGCCCCGGCGCTTCAAAATCAAAGGAAAAACAAACATTCCCTAATGCCACATCTTTCGAAGATGACAGCAGCCTGGTCGAGCTTTTCCATCTGCCTTGTCAGCAATCAGCAGAGGGCTAAGGCAGGCCCCCAGCAGAAGTACCTGGAGCACCAAGCCCCCTCCCTCAACACTGGGGCTCCTCCAAGGGCCCTGTGCCCCAGGCTTTGGTCTAAAGGTGCCTCAGAGTCCAGCAGCTTCACAACCATTCACCCACCTCAGGCCAGTAAGGTTGGGAAATGTGTGTGGACTGTTCCTCAGCCCTTCCCCAGGGTGCTAGGGCACAGGAGGGAGTCATCTGTCAGCCAGGACATGTGGAGGGGTGAGCAAGAAAGGCCAGAAGTAGGAAAAGCAGCGGGGCAGCAAGCAGCAGCCACTTCTCGGGCACAGTTACTAAGGCACGTGACCATGGTGAGGAGGATGCTCAGGACCAGGGCTCAGAGCTGCCGGCAGCTACCCATCGCACGGCCCGTGCCTCTCAGGCTCCCTTCCGTCACCACAAACCCAGAAAGGGGCAACTTGCCCAAACTGCCAGTGACCAGATGGGCATTTCACGGCATCTCAGCAACTCTCCCGTCCCAGGGATGGCTTGTCTCAGGCCTCTGTGGGGAGCATGGAAGCCAGAGCTGCCCAAGATAAAACCCAGGAGGCAGCATGCTACTTCCCCTTACACTCCAGGGAAACAGAAAAAACCGAGGCTAGGAAGGGTGATGCTTGAAATAGGAATGAGAAGTTGCATATTAGGAAGACAATCATGATTATTCATCTTCCTTCCCTCCCTCGGGATCTTCTCAACCCAACAGAGCCAGGGGCCTAAGCCTCTGAGCTGGATTGCTGGGAGCTAAGACGGTGCGGCCATGATTTTCCAAATCCTCCATCCTCAGCCAAGGCAATGCACCGCCAGTGTCAGCCCAGGGCGAGCCCAGGGATCCAGGCTTCTGGCCCTAACAACTGTCCCAATTAGAGCCACTTGACTCCAGAGCTCTCATCTTAGATCTGCTCCTGCCCAGGACAGCAGTGCCAGCCCTCAAAGGAAACAGGCTAGACCCAGGCCCAGCCTCCTATATGGCAAGGGGCAGCAGTACAGCCACGAAGGCTTGTAGGAGAGCAAAAAGCCTGTGTGATGGGGGAACTGGACGGGATAGGGGAAGGCACAAGTAAACACAGCGGCGCTAAGGCCCAAGTGGGCTGCTGGGGGCTGCCGCCAAAGAGCTGGCTGGAGGGGACCCAGACGGCTTAGGGAAAGGAAGGGTTCAATCCAGCACATTCAAATATGTCCCTAACACAGATGCAAGGGCAGGGCCAGGCAGAAAGCCAGCTCCTCCAGCTGTCCAGCAGACAGATGGTGAGAATCTTCCTTGGGTTTCCAGCTAGGAGGGCTGCAGGCCCTTGGAGATACTCAGATAGATACACAGGTGGTACTCAGGTATCCAGGCAAGGTGGCTGGAGAGCACAGGGTGCTCAAACCCACAGGGAGGGAGGGAGGGCAGAGGACCATTGCAGAGAGGGGAGGGGCCGGCAGCAGCCCTCACGCTTCTTTCAACAGTGGAATATCTGCAGGAAGAGGGAAAGAGAGAACAGCAGTTATCCCACGTGGGTCTCTCTACAGCACACAGGATCCCATTGCAAGGGTCCCCACACAGCCCCTTACACACACTTCTAGATAGCTTAAACCCCCCTCCTCTTTCTAGGTCTTTCTCACTCATCTCTCACACTGCCTGTGTGTTTAAATCTGAATATTCAGCCTGATACCCAAACCTCTTCTGACCAGGGTTCACCAACCTGAACCCTCCTCTCTGCTCTAGCCAGACTGGCTGGTCACTTACCCTTCTCTCCTCAATCCCATCCTACACGGCCATGAAGTCCTGTTCAAGTCCTACCTCCTCCTTAAAGCCGTCTGCCAGCTGTGTGACCTTGGATAAACCACACCCCCTCTCTGGGTCTCAGTCTCCTCCTATGTCAATAGGGATTAGGCTGATGCCTCAAGGTCCTGCCTCCCTATGGTTCCCTTGGTCCCAGACAGCTCAGGCATGGCCTGCAACAAGCTCGATTTTTTCCAACATACGTGTCTTGTTTTCTGAACCTTTCATTTTGACACAGATGCTACAATTCCTGGCTCATTATCTCTCATCTTCCCAACTGACTGACAGAGAGCATGTTTCTTATTTCTCTGCATCATCCTTGAAACCTAACCCAGCACCTGACGGGCTCTCAAAAACACTTGTTCGGTACAGAACAAAGCAATCTGAGGAGGAGGGAAAGGGAAAGGGCAGGGGACTGGCTTGGCTCTTTAGGGAGTAGAAGGGTTGAGACTTGCGCTTGGGCATATCTACAGTATGTGTGGTTGGCTCTCCACGGGGGTCGCTGGCTTCCACATTCAAACCTGGGTCAACTAGTAAATGGGCCCTCCCTATCTCTGTATCCAACCAAGAAAAAGAATGCACACTGCTGGTAATCAGGGAACTCCATAAACTGATCTGCATTCCAGACTTCTAACTCTTTGCTTTCAGATATTCTAAACTTTTGACACTGGCTGTGCCAAGATTCCCAGGAAGTATGAAGTTTCCTCTACTGCTGTTTTAGGGGTACTTTATGAATGCAGGCGTCCTCAAAGGTGAAAAGGAAGCATCTAGCTTTATTCTGCAGCCTGAACCATACTGGGATTCCACTTAAAAGGTATTTTTAAAAGAGACAATGCCAATCCCAAAGTTAAACTCTCCAGGCTTCAGCGGGCTACATTTCTATTCTATGGCTTTTTTGCCAGAAAGGAGCTGGAACCTCCTGGAAGGCAGCAAGGCACCATGGGGTTATAAATACAGGCTTTGGAGCCAGACCTGTCTGGCTTCAAATTTCAGCTCAGCCACTTACCAGTAGGCAAGTGACTTACTCTCTCTGAGCCTCAGTTTCCTTATATGTAAAATGGGGATGGTAATGATAGCTCTTTAAAGTGTTAGAAAGCAAAGATGTCACCTTGAGGACTAAGGTGTGCCTGACCCAGGCCACGGTATTTTCAGTTGCCTCATATGCATGCGAAAGCTGGACAATGACAAAGGAAGGACCAAAGAAGAACTGATGCATCTGAATTAAGGTACTGGCAAACAATACTGAATATACCATGGACTCCCAGAAGAACGAACAAATCTGTCTTGGAAGAAGTACAGCCAGAATTCTCATTAGAAGCGAGAATGGTGAGACTTCATTTTATACACTTTGGACATGTTATCAGAAGGGACCAGTCCCTGGAGAAGGACATCATGCTTGGTAAAGTAGAGGGTCAGAGAAAAAGAGGAAGACCCTCCGTGAGATGGAATGACACAGTGGCTGCAACAGTGGACTCAAATATGGCAATGTTTGTGAGGATGGCGCAGGTCTGAGCAGTGTTTCGTTCTCCTGTACATATGGTCACTATGAGTAGGAACTGAATCAATGGCTCAAAAATAACACAAAGGTAACAACGACAACAACAACACCTACGTTGCAGGATCACTGTCACGTTTAACTGAGATACTGCAAGAAAACCAGTTAGCACGGTACCTGGCACCTATTCCTATTTAAAATGAAGTAGCTGTCTCATCTGAAAGAGAAACAAGGCTCCTGTTTTCTCTGTAATATGATCCCAAGTCTCCTTGTTACTCCTGGCCTTTAGGGAACAAAAAAGTATAAGAGGACAGGAGCCCCTGTCCCCGACCAGCTGTCCACCCTTTGGTTTGGCACAGCTCTGTGGCCATGAACAGTCTCTTAGGCTCCAAACTATCAAAATTCACTGGCAACAATGAACGGTCTCCCTACAAAGGGCCCATAGCCCTCCCCGGAGTTCTGAGGGGAAGATCCTATTTTGTAGGAAGAGAGAGAGACCATTTTTCCCGCCCCAGGTGCTATTTTTCTTTGCCCCAATGAAGTCAGTGGGGGGTCATTATTAGAGAGGCTCATGATCCTTCCACACTGTCCGCAAGGACCCTGAGCAGCTCACAATTTCCAATCAGCACAGGCCACCTACCATCTGTGTACTCCTCTGACGTGAGGGATAAAAGGCTTTGTATATCACTGCTCTCAGAGTCTGGGGCTTCTTTGTGTGTGGGGTGGCTGTTTCCTGAGCCGGCCACCCAGGAAGAGGTGGTTGCCTGATGCACCATCACAGTCTCTGAGCCCCGAGAGCCCCAGGCTTCACATAGTCCAGAGTGGCCTGGGGCCTCGTCCTCTCCACCTGCAAATGAGCAGGCGCCCTGGTCCTGCAGCTGCTGCTCCCTCGGCATGCTCCTCCCGCTCGGCTCAGACCCTTCTGAAAGCACAATCTGCACTCTGGGGTCAGCGGGTGGCACACAGTGACCGGAACAGCCATACACGGCCTCTTCATACGACGGCAGTGCAACCTGGACGCCATCCACCATAATGGAGACCTGGTCTCCAGACACCCCCTGGTCACGCCTGGATCCAGAGAAGGAAAAGACAAAAGAAGACTTAGAATAAATACCACAGATAATAGCACTAAGTGCTTTACACGCTTTATTACACTGAATCCTCACCTGAGGCCTTTGAGATAGAGATTCACCAAGATAGCAGATGAGGTCCAGAAACGTTAAGTAACTTGCCCACAGTCACACAGCTGGTAAGGGATGGAGCTGGGATTCAAGTGCAGCTCCCCCTAACTCCAGAGACTGTGTGCTTAGCCTCTGTATACACAGCACTTGGTTCTGTGCAAAACTAGGAACCTAGATACCTGGAAAGAAAGCTAGTCATTTAGCACAGCTAGGATAGGAAAGTGAGGGACGCACTGTGGTCTTGAAATGGGATACTGGACTGGAAATGAGAAGAAATTTGCTCTTTTGACTTGGCCACTGTTTTTTTTAACTTGTTAAACTATTTTAAAACTATATGTGAATTATAACACAGAGATGGAAAAGTACACACAGAAAAATGCACAGCTCACTGATTTAACCCAAAGGTAACACTGCTGTGTAACTCCTACCCAGGTCAAGGAACAGAACTCTGCCAGCACCTTAGACGTCCCTGAACCTGCCCCAATCACTCCTCACCCCTAAAAGTAACCACTTGCCTGATTTTCATGGAAATCACTTCTCTGTTTTTTTATTTTAACAGTGTTACTACCTAAACATTACAGTTTAGTCCTGCATGTTTTATCTTTATATGAATGGGCTCATACAGTAAATGTGTGTGTGCATGTATCTTGCTTCTTTTGCTCAACATTATGTTTTTAAGATTTATTCATGCAGACACCTTCTTTTTGGATCTTTGCGTGTGTGTGTGTGTGTATATACACACCTATACACACACACCTTTTTCTGAATAATTTGAAGTTGAAGACATTACTTAGCATGCATTTTCTAAGAACAAGGAAATTCTTCTTCTGTATAACTACATTATCACACCTGAAAAATTTAACATTGGTGTAATCATACTATAATACGAAATTTCCCTACTGTCCAAAAATATACCCATTTCAGCTGCTGTCTCCTTTGCTTCAATTCTGGACCCAATTAAGGATCACGTGCTGCATTTAGTTATCATGTCTGTTTTCATCTCCTTTAATCAAGAATAGTCCACTTTTTTTTTTCTTTCATGACATTTACATCTTTTGAAGTGTCCAGGCTGGTTGTCTCATAGAATCTCCCACAATTTGTATTTGTCTGAAAGTGTCCTCAGGATTAAAAAAATTAGATTTGGTTTAATTTTCCCCCTAGATTTTCACTTGTTATTTTTAATTGTGGTCAAATATACATGATATAAAATGTGCCATTTTAACCATTTTCAAGTATACGATTCTGTGGTATTAATCACACTCACAATGTTGTGCAACCATGGCCACTATTTGTTTCTAAAACTTTTCATCTCCCCAAACAGAACTCTGTACCCATTACGCAGTAACTTCTCATTCCCTTTCTCTCAGCCCAAAGTAACCACTGATTCACTTTCTGTCTCTATGCATTTATCTGTTCTAAATATTTCATATAAATGGGATCATACGATATTTGTCTTTTAGCGTCTGACTGATTTTACTTAGTATAACAGTTTCACGGTTCATCCTTGTCGCCTCACGTGTTAGAACTTCAACCCTTTTTACAGTGGAATAACATTCAGTTGTATGTACAGACCACATTTTGTTTATCCTTTCATCTGTCGATGAACACTGGGTTGTTTCCACCTTTTGGCTACTGTGAGACTGATTTTTGCCAAGAACATTACACAGGTGATGTTCTTTGGTGCATCACATCAGAAGATCCATGGAGTCTATTGCTAGACCATATTGTTGTTTATTGTTATTGCTAGGTTATTGTTATTAGTTCTCAATTTCCTCATCTGTTTTTGGAAATAAAATCTCTACTACCCAACTCAAATGGTGTATACACTGTGAAGATGAGAGAAGTGGCACCACAGCAGTGCTCAGCAATCTCTGGAAGGAAGGGAAGCGTCGACGGCAAGGTGGCACAGAAAGCGGTGTGCATACCGGCATGCACAAACATTATTATTCAAAATATTTGTTGTTGTTTAAAAAGTAACATGTGTATATGATACAAAACTTAAACAAGGTAAATACTGAAAACCAAATCTCCCTTTTACTCAAGTTTAAGTCAAAATCAACCAGTTACTTTTAATAGACTTACTAGTTAACTACAGGGGGTAAGAAGGGGGAGGTTTCCTAACTTAGATAAAATACAAAGCAGATCAGTTTGAATTTATGTGGGAATAGCTAATTCTTTCAAGTAAAGAGTCCACTTCAAATCCTCTTCACTCTATTGTTTACCAACCTTCAAAAATAACTGCTACCCTAAAAACAGAGAGATCGCACATTGCACACGGAGACTAACTGGAGCTTGGCCCTTGCGTTTAAATTCCAAACAGAAGCATGTTATTTAATGTGTTTTAGTTTGGTACTTCGTGCCTGTGTGTTACGACAGTGACTGATGAGCAGGACATGCGAGACTGTGAGTGAATATAAAACTCCTGAGGGAATGAGGACAACCCAAGCAATTCCAGAAGCCACGATGAGCTAGGAGAGAAGTCCATCATAAGGGAGGTACTCTGGGCCAGGTCCCCACCACCTGCCCCCCACTGCACCCATCCCAGCCTGGGATGATTTGTGGCTAATGCACAAAGTGACAAAGACAGCAGGAAAACTCACTTCTTCTATTTCCAGTACAGTGTCGTGCAGTGGATCTCAAACCTGGCTGCACATTAGAGCCACCTGGGAAGCTTTTGAACAAATCCTTATTTTCCAAACCAAATAAATCAGAATGTTGAGGATGGAGGCCCAGGTGTTGGTATTTGTTTTCAATTCCCCCAGGTGCCTCTATGTGCAGCCAGGATTGAGAACAAGGGGTACAGGCAGTGGTTCTCGAACATGAGCGTGCATCAGAATCATCCAAAGTGTCTGTGAAAACCTACTGCCAGGCCTCCAGAGGCTCTCCTTCAGCGGCTCTGGGATGGAGCCTGAGGACGTGCGTTCCTAGATGATGCTGATACTGCCGATGTGGGTACCACACTTTGAGAACCACTGATGAAGTGGCTTAAGAGTTACAGAGATTTGGGTTCAAATTTCCGTTCTGCCATCATCTAAAGATATGACCTTAGGTGAGTGCTCAGCCTCTCTGAGCCTCAGTTTCCTTATCAGCAATGTTCCTGTGGGGGTTAAGATAATGTATACAAAACAAAGAACGCAGTCCCAGGCACGTGCAGAAGTTGAGTCCATGGCAGGGCTCTCCCCTTCCCCTGGGCACACACAGACCAGCAGAGGCTGGCGGGCCCACCAACAACCCTCTGCCAGTCAAAGGCCAGCCCCCAACTATGCCTGCAAGGCTCACCTGCTGTGATGGAAAGACTTCAGCTTCGGCTGCAGCAGCACAAACAGCACCACAAGGAGGAGAATGAGCGCCACGGAGCTGGCAGTGGATGCCACTATGGACAGTGTGGGGGCCCCAAGTGACGTGTGGGCATCTTTGTCTATGGAAACAAACCATCATCAGAGGCATTTTTTATCCAGACACATGAAACATGAGCTGCATAGATCTTGTCAAACGTCCACTTGCATGGTGCCATACAGAGACATCCTACAACCCGGGCCATTTCAGGAATAACAGTGTAGAGCAGTCCACGCACACATGGTGCTTCTGGAAAGGGTCCACACTTCCCTATCCTGTCTCCTAAATAAAAAATTCCCTTCACTTCTGGCCTTTGAGATCCACGTGACACCCAAACTCATTTAACCCTAGAGATCTTACCTTCATAAAACACTTCTGATCCTGTCCTCAGCACCAGGCTGGTAAACAACCACCATTTAAATGGGCGCGTCATTCGACCATCTTAAAAGTTCCACCCATGTTTCTCGCCATGTGAGTCTAAAAGATTGGGCTATAATAAGCCCCTGCCTGCTAAGGTCCTGGAGTTTCAGTTGTAAATTCCAGGCTTAGGGCCTTCTTTGGGGTATCACATGCTCTGGTCTCGAAGCCTGAATGTGAAGCACAAAAATGTCTGTATGACACACTTTCCAGCAGGCAGCTGGGTTTTCCTGTTGTGCAAGACAGGAGAAGACAGGAGGGGAAGAGGTCTCTGTCCAGCTGGACTGTAGCCCCGTAACAAAACAGTCCATATTTCCATTCAAGGAAAAATAATAAAAAGAGAAACCAGAGAAGGTGTTAGCATTGTGCTCACTGCATTAGAAGACCAGTCAAAGATCGTCAGCACTTAGCTAGGCAGACAAGAGATCCTGAGCATCAAAGGGATTTTACACAGGAGGGTAGATGCCTCAGTGAAGTCACTGAGCTGCCCTGCGGCTCAGCTGAAACGCAATGGGACACACACCAGCAACCCCAAATGTCCTTCACAAAGATAAAGAATCTCAAAGGAAGGGAGGCTGCAGGCCACCAAACAGGGTATACTGCTCCATAGCAAAGGGTGCTCTGAGGAAGCGTGTGTCACTTCCCACGAGTGAAAACAAAGCAGAACCCCCACAGCATCCCTTTCCCATCTGCTAGACTGACCCTCATTGAGATGGCAGCTAATCTCCATGGCTGGTTTCCACTCGCCATTCTTACACGTCAGGTACTTGTAATCCCCCTTCAACATGTAGCCTTCAGCACACAGGTACTCAATGACACTGCCCGCCGTCAGGGGGTCTCTGCAGGGCCGGGGGTGGCAGATATAGCCACCATTCTCTGGCTCTGGAGGCCGGGGACACACTGCAAAGACAAAGAGAGCAATGGTACACTGTGAGGTTGTCCAGTTACGTAGAGGGAGACAGCGCCGAAGGCCTCACCTGGAAACACAGGACAAAGAGCCATTTCCTTGGAACGGCTGTTGGCCAGACTCTGGAGATTCAGGTTTCCGCTGACAGAGGGGAAAGTCCACTAGCTGGCAATAGGGGAAGTCTGGCTGCTTGCAGCACCTCTCCTCTCCCCCCGCCCCCCCCATGCCTGAAGAGAATTACATCCATAATTGAGCAATAGACTCTGACAACGTCTTGATCTATAGAGAACTGAACATAATATGGTCTTAATAAAACTTCCCCAAACACATCATGAACACAGTGAAAGGCTGTAAAATACTGTTAACCTGTGAGGGGGAAATGTTAGCCTTTTTTCCAATATCAATGCCACAAAGGGATTCCATGGTATAATAAAAATGTGTGTTCTCAGTCTCAGAGGGAATTTCGGATGTACTCCTTGGGAGGTTTCCCTGGTCCTCTGTGCATCCTCCATTTACTGACTAGTCACTGGTGTCACTCTACCTCATAGTAAACCCCACATTTTTTGTTCAGGTAGGACTGTCTAGGTTTAAAAATACCTTTACATACTACCATTACTCCTCATGAAGATAGGTCCAATGAAACTAAGGCGAGGTAAATGCCAGACCTGGAATCAGAGTCAAGTCTGATTCAAAAACTTGTGCTCTTTCCACCGGCAGATACTGCTTCTGTCCCGTGAGCGGAGTGGGCTTTAAGGAGGGGTATAAGTGTCAAGGTACCTCCCCTTGAAACAGGTCAGTTAGGGAGATGGGGGTGGGGTGCCTAAGTGCAGCCTAATGAAGTTGCAATGATGAGAAGTCAGAGGAGCTGGGAGGACTGAGCAGCCCTAGGGAGAAGGGCAGCCTCTGATCCCACAGCCTGCTCTTCCGACCATAGTCAGACACTGCAGAATTCAATCCCCCAGGCGCCAGGTTGCTGGGTGTGCCCAGTCCACACAGGAGGGACACAGTGGGGGACCAGTGTTCGGAAGACTGGGCAGGAGGAAAAGACATGCTGACAGGATGGCCAGGCTCCCACTAATTTCACCTTTTCAAAAGCCTTGCTAATACGAGACCAAAAGTTTTCCAAAGGAATCTCGATTTTGCTGACAAATACCCTCTTGCAGCCCTACCCCTCATCGTGAATATAATAAGGACATCTCTGTGAGAATAAGGACTGTCGGTTTCTTTTTTTTACTTCCTCTAACAGGACTGGAGTGCCTGGGAGTCACACCACTATGCCCGGGATGGCCCAACATAAGGTGTTTCCCATTCATAAGGCTGAGTGCCTGCTCATGCAGATGTACCCTGAGACACACAGCCTTGAGCACCGAATACCACTTCCCTTCCATCTACAAATAGCCATCAAGCGAGCTGACTGCCAGCCAGGCTGAGGGGGATATCAAGTCAAAAAGACATGATGTCCTCCTACCTTCAAGCTGCTTATAATTGAGATGGGAAAAAAGGACTCCATTAAAAAAAAAAAAAAAAAGCTGCTAAAACAAAGCGGAGTAGGTGCCACAGGGATCCAGAGAAGTCTGGGAAGCTCCTCTGAGACCAGTAGATGGGCCCAAAAAACCCCCTTCTGAGGACACATCTTCTCCCTACACTGCCCACCTTTGCCTAATGTCTGGAACAGGAAGGAGACAGGCATAAACATTCCTTCTGGTGCCTTTTTAACCTGTGACCAAGTAGTTCAAAGAGCTGGCCAGCTGGATGTCCCAAGAAACCTCAGCAAGCTGCTTCGTCCTTTCACTTTCTCTCTCTTGTTCAGGGTACAGGACAGCCACAGATCCCCTTGACTTATTCCCTGGATCCCCTTGGGCTCTGTCTAATTGGCTTGTTTCCTCCACACAGCGAATGCTGAGCACTGCAGAGCAACTTCTGAAAGTGGGCAGCACCACACATGGGCCCACTAAGCTGGGAAAGATGGTCCAGAGGAAGAGTAAGTGGTTCAAAAGTCACTCCCTGCTTTGCTGGGGTTTTCTGCCCATAAAACCCACATCTGCACAGAGTCTCTGAGAGGGACCCTGGAGGTCATCTAGCACTCATTTTTATAGGTGAAAAAGTGAGGTCGAGAGAGAAGTATCTTGCAATCAATTTAATTTCAATTCAACTAATATTTATTGATTACTGTGCTAAGCTCTAAAAAGGTATAAAAAAAAGTACTTGAAATACTGGAGCCAAATAGGGATATGACAAATAAGCATACACAATTTAAAAATTAGTTTTCTGTATGGCTTTGGGGTTTTCCATCTTGTTTGGGGATACCGTCCCTACTCCGAGGTTATAAACATACTCTATTTCCTTCTTGTGTTTTATGAATTGGGGTTTGTTACTTAAATAATACTTTTTTTGTATAAGAAACATATGTACATGGTATAAAATTCAAAAAGGAAGAAGGGTAGACAGAAAAAAGTAAGCCCCTCTCCTGTACTCTAGTCACTCAGTTCCTCTCCCCAAAGGTGCTGCACCAGTTCCTTCTGTATTCTTCCAGAGATTCGCTACATGCGGATTTTTTCTAATTTATGTCAAAGAATGCCATTAGTGCCACAAGAAAGGAAGCTCAAAGTGGCGCGATCACATCTTGTGTGGGGAAGACTAAGGCTCCACAGAGGAAGCAGCACTTCAGACGGAGCTTTACTCATCAGGAAGGGAGGTAGTAGTCTGAGGCAAAGGCACTGAGGCAAGAAAGCGTACGTCAAACCCAGAGAAAGTCAAGTAGCCCAGGTTAGCTAGGTTGCAATAACATAATGAGGAAAATCTGGATGAAAAAAAAAAAAAATGTGAAGGGCAATGAAACCATTTTGTAGAGGGCCTTGAATCCAACAGGAGGATTTTATACCATATCCAAAGGAAGAGGGGAGCCTGGAAGGTTCTTGAGAAGGGCACCATCACAAGAAGATCTAAATTTGGTATAAGATGAAGTAGAGCCAGACAGACGCCTTAGGTTATGTCAATAGTATAGCAAGCCTAGTACAGTAAAATAAATCCAGTACAAAAAAATTCTTTTATGTTTATTTTTGAAGGTTTCACAAAGGAAAAAAGCTGAAGTATGTCAAGGTCAGCATTGCTAAGAGGCTGCCCCCAGTTTAAGGCAGAGCACAAGAGAAAAATCTGGCCCTCTTGTCTTGACAAAGAGCAGGGTGAGAAGGTTCTGACAGAGGGCAAGTGTTTGGAGGGACCCAGTCAGTGCTGCCTGGGGTTAACAAGAAAGGGAGGGACATCAAGGAAGAGCAAAACCCACTAGACAGATCAATCTCCCCATGGTTCGTGGAAGCTCCGGTTCTGGGTGAAGAGGCTGACCTAATCTGCGCACCAGGCCTCTCTACCTGACAACCCCAGGTCGCAGAGGAAGTTTCAAACTCTGATAAAACCCCAGGAAGGCAATGAACTCATCTGATTTGGCAATGCTGCACAATTTAAAGAAGGGGGGCGGGGGGTCAGAAGATAGAAAATTTACTGGAAAAAAAAATCAATTAACTCTCCTTAGCTTCCTCTGCTCTCCATCATCTCCCACACCATTCAGCCTCCTGTGAGCACGGGAAGCCAGAGCTCCAGCACGCAGCAGGCACTCAGTGAGTGTCCATTTCCAACCAGCTGGAGAGGATGCAGACGGAGGAAAAGCAGAACGATCTGGCTGACCCTTTCACCTCAGAGTCACCTCAGCCTAAAGCTCTTAGTGGAAGCCACATAAGATCACTCAGTCAGCCCTTGTAAATGTGTTTTGCTTTTGTTGTTTTAAGGGCCAGCCTTTCAGTAGAAAAAAAAAAAAAAAACCAAACCCATTGCCGTTGAGTCTATTCCGGCTCATAGTGACCGTGTAGAACAGAGTAGAACTGCACTACAAGGTTTCCAAGGAGAGGCTGGTGGATTGGAACTGCTGACCTTTTGGTTAGCAGCCAAGCTGCTCTTACCATCAGGGTTTGTCAGCAGGAAGAGGTGAATTAAAACAAACTTTTATAAAATTCCTTAACAAACAAGTCAAAACAAGCTCTGGCAAAGGCCCTGGGGCCTAACCACTCAGTTTACGAAACTGAACAAATACTCAAGCCCTTTAAGGTACGGAAACCCTGGTGGCGTAGTGGTTAAGTGCTACGGCTGCTAACCAAAGGGTCGGCAGTTTGAATCCACCAGGCGCTCCTTGGAAACTCTATGGGGGCAGTTCTACTCTGTCCCATAGGGTCGCTATAAGTCGGAATTGACTTCACAGCAGTGGGTTTGGTTCTCGGTTTCTAAGGTATAGGGAGTAAAGGTCTGCATGGCATGCCCAGGAGCCTCAAAGGGATTAGAGCTGAGTAGGGAAAACCAAACCAGGTACCGTTAAGTCGACTCCAACTAATAGCAACCCTACAGGACAGAGCGAAGAATACTGAATATACCATGGACTGCCAAAAGAATGAACAAATCTGTCTTGGAAGAAGTGCGGCCAGAATGCTCCTTAGAAGCAAGGATGGCGAGACTGTGTCTTACATACTTTGGACATGTTGTCAGGAGGGATCAGTCCCTGGAGAAGGACATCATGCTTGGCAGAGTACAGGGTCAGCGGAAAAGAGGAAGACTCTCAACGAGGTGGACTGACACAGTGGCTGCAACAATGAGCTCAAACATAACAACGATTGTAAGGATGGCTCAGGACCGGGCAGTGTTTCGTTCTGTTGTGCACAGGGTCGCTATGAGTCGGAACCAACTCAACGGCACCTAACAACAACAACAACAGGACAGAACTGCCCCACAGAGTTCCCAAGGAGTACCTGGTGAATTCAAACTGCTGACCTTGTAGTTAGCAGCCACAGCTCTTAACCACTAGGCCACCAGGGTTTCCTGAGTAGGGGAAGCAGATATTACACATCTAATGCAAGTAGTGCTCAGCTGCTAACCAAAAGACTGCCGGTTCAAAACCACCCAGCAGCTCCTAGGGAGAACGATCTGGTGATCCGCTCCTGTAAAAGACTGTTGTTGTTAGGTGCCATGGAGTCGATTTCAACTCATAGCTACCCAGGTGACAGAGCAGAACTGCCCCATAGGGTTTCCTAGGCTGTAATCTTACAGAAGCAGATCACAAGGTCTTTCTCCTGAAGAGAAAAGAGGTTTCTTCAAGCACAACAAACCAACTCTGCAGATGTAATCACCAGGAACACAGCTGAGGCAACATTGTACATTTTCCTAGTTGGTGCTTTTTTTTTTTTTTTTTAATATTTTATTGTGCTTAAGGGGAAAGTTTACAAAGCAAATAGGTTCCCGTTTAACAATTTCTACGCAAATTATTCAATGACATTGGCTGCATTTTTTCACGATGTGTCATCATTCTCATTCATCCCATTCTGGTTGTACAATTTCTAGTAGTCTAGCTTCCCTGCCTCCTTACCTTCTCATCTTTGCTTCAGATTAATTTTTGACCATTTGGTCTCACGCAGATGATTCTTTTAAAGGAGCTCACTATTCACGGGTAATACTGTTTATTCTATGCATCAATCTGTTATTCAGCTAATCCCAATTTGGTTTTAACACCGTAGAACAATTAGAGTAGGCCCTCTACAGCCAAGACTCTCCATAAGGGGCATAAAGGTAAACATGACAGGACCATGCCCTCAAAAACCTTACAATCTAGAAAGGACACAAATCAGACTCACCACATTTCTAGTTCTCAAGAGCCACACGGGCCTACTGGGCAGCACAGATTTTCACAAAGAGGAGACCCTGGTTAAGAGTCAGAAGATACATCTGGGGATGGGAAAATAGGGTTTAGAACCACAACATGGGACATGAAGAAGCCCTGGCGGCACAGTGTTTAAGAGCTCGGCTGCTAACCAAAAGCCTGGCAGTGCAAATCCCCTAGCCTCTCCTTGGAATCTACTCTGTCCTATAGGGTCACTGTGAGCCGGAATCAGCTCAGTGGCAATGAGTATGGGGCATGAAATAGGTTAAACGACAGATGTGGAAAGAAGACAGGCATTTCACACGAGGGTCCCTTCATTTTATTTAGACAAGCTCTATTTATGTGCCTGCTCTCAAAACCCTTTCTTGATACATGAAGTTATAATTTTTACTTCTAGCCCTCAGGGGTTTATTAGGAGCAGAGAGAGACAAAAGTAGAAGGTGAATACAGAACAGCGCAGATTCCTGCGCCTCAGGCTTTTGGTGGGACCAGGCCAACAGGCCAGACGGAGTTCAATCACTCAAGAGCTACTCAACAGCTGCTTCTGTCCAGGGCTCCTCCTGGCTTTCTGCCTTCCTGGCCCCCAACTCAAAGAGTAAAAAGTCTGAAATAGGCTGCAGTGAGAGGGAAGAGAGACAATTTCTCATGCCATTTGCAATCTTCCTCTCCTATGAGACAAACCTTCCCAGCAGTCAGACAGGAAGCCCATTGTCCAGCCAGGACTCCTTTCCTCATGAGAATTTCCCACACCCTGGGGAAGGCAGGCCTGTGGTAGCTCACACCTTTCCCAGGGAGTGGCACCACAACTGAAGTGGGAGAACACAGGGAGAAGCCTCTCATGGCTTAGCCTCAGAGCCCAGTGCTCTCTCCCCTGCCTCACACACACACAAAAAAAAAATAGCCAGCTGACTGGAAGCCAGCATTTTCCTTGCCCCAAACACAAAAACTCTTGTCACCTGGAAGCAGTTACCAAAATCCTTAGCCATTCATGAAGGAGAAGCGCTACTTCTCCCCTCCTCCTGGAAATCCTGACCTGAAAGCGCACACAGTCAGCTGGAACCCCACCTCTCTTTCTGTTCAGGACTTGGTTCCAAGATTACCTGCTCCAGGAAATCCTCCCTGGTCTTGTTGGAGAGAAGCAAACAGCAAGGCGTAGTGCTTACCAACACGGGCCCTGAATTAGACTGTCTGGTCTGTGTACCGTTCCCACTGTGTGGTCTTGGGCACATCTTCCTATTCCTCAGTTTCGTCATTTGTAAAATGGGGGTACTAAAGGTATCTCCCTCGTAGAGCTGCTAAGCAGATTAATCATGATTATGCAGGTAAAGTGCCTGGTACTGGGCCCAGCCCACACTAAGTG
The DNA here is from genome assembly GCF_030014295.1 of Loxodonta africana. Classification (NCBI taxonomy): domain Eukaryota; kingdom Metazoa; phylum Chordata; class Mammalia; order Proboscidea; family Elephantidae; genus Loxodonta; species Loxodonta africana. Next base: position 81,771,830 of record NC_087351.1, on the reverse strand, counting down.
CTCAGTAAACTATAGCTTTACTATTCCTCCTCTGCTCCTTTGACATCTTCTTCACTCCTTTCTATAAATCTGCACTGTTATCACTGGGGTTATTTTCTCACAGGTCAGTCTTTTCCCCATCTCCCTATTAACCCCTCTCCCCTCAACTCCCCAAGATGTAGGACAGGAGCTTGGTTCTGCTCATTTTTGTATCCCCAGTGCCTGGCACAGAATCTGTCAGATAGTAGTTGTTTGTTAAACTGAACTGGCTTGCAAAATGTGCCCACATTTTAAGGCAGTACCACAATGGTTTCTGATATCAGCTGAGTCAGGAACACTTAACAGCAGAGAGAGTCCCTCTTCATGGTAGATCATATCCTAACAGAATCAGGAGTACATGGGAAGGGGGGAGAGCATGGTCTTGGGTGTCAGACAGATGAAATCAGGTTTGACTCGGGGGCCTGCTCTGCAACCTTGTCAACTGCCTTAGCTCTTCCAAGCCTTACTCCTTAACAACCAACATCCAGCTTCATGGGGGTTTTGAAAGGACTACTAAAACTGCATACCTGAAAGTGTCTTGCAACATGCCTGGCACATATCAGGCACTGATACATTTAACTTATTTTCATGTAGCAAACTAAACCCTTATCTCTTGATTTTGGAATGGGGCAGGGCAAAGACTTTGGCAAAGAAAAAAGAAAGGACTATTTCAGAAATTTCTGAATATTTGGAGGGGTAGCAGGCGGAGAACGGAGCAAGATGAACACTTGGGCAGCTGCGGGGGGCAGGGGGCAGGGGGAGTCTCTCTTTGCGCTCCCCTCACTCCAGCTCAGTAATAAGCAAGCCCCTTTATCACTTCCCTTTCTCAGCGGAACAGCCCGGGCTGCTCTTCACTGACAAATGGCCTCCATATGGCCTGTCACCCTTTCACCTCTTCTTGTTCTCACAGTTCAGAAACCCGAGGGGAATAAGCTGCCAGCTGGGACTGGGCCCCCCACTCCCCTTCCAACTGTTATAACTGCTGAAAAAGGGCTGGGCAGAAGGACCACTCCCCTTCCTCCTGCTGCTCCCGGCCTGGGCTGCTCAGTGCCCTAGCGTCCCCCACCTCCCCTCAGCAGAGCAGTAAGCCGCAGAACGGAGCCCACAGCTGTCCTCCACCCCACTCCCAGGGTAGTGGGAGGACAGCAGAGCTACAGAGCCAGGCTAGTCCATGTATACGAATCAGGGCTTTGAACCAGTTTGTTCCGGTTCCAATCCCCGCTGAGAATTTCCATTTTCGCCCCAGATACACTGAATCAGAATCTTTAGTTTAAGAAGATCCCCAGGTGACTCTCATGTATGATAAATTTTGAGAAGCACTGCTCTACTAGGGGTTCTCAGAACTGACCCCTAACCAGCAGCATTAGCAAGCCTGGGACCTTGTTAGAAAGGCAAATTCTCAGCAGAGGCTCAGACCAGAATGAACTCGTTCAAAGGCCTGTATTAAAGCAGGTTACTGTGTCCCCTGGAGAGTGTGGTTAACGGGCCGAGGGGTAGTTGGGGGTCAAAAGACAGCAGATGATGTTAACTTTTCCTCACTGGCACTTGCTGCTACTGGGCCTCATCCCCATCACCCCATCATCTAACTAAGCTACACAGTGTGTTCCCTCCCTTCCCTTTGGAATTCCCTGCCTGTGCAGCAGGCCGGTCCTCTCAGGGAAGGCCCCAGTCAGCTGCTTCAGGCACTGTCCGATCTTCGAAGGGTAATTCATGCGCAGGTGATAATTATTTAGGAATCTGGCTTAGGGTACACAACAGGGTTGGACTCTTGGGTCAAAGGTCAGAGTTGTGGTTTTATTTCTAATTCTACCACCTAATGGTAACTCTGAATGAATGCCAGTCCAGTGCCAGGAACACACAGCAGACCTTTAAGAAACACTGAATAAATTTAAATGGTCTTAGTTGCCCAACCGGGTAGAAGTGAGGAAGAGAATAAATATTTACTGCCTGGCACTACACTGAGCTCTTTTTAAGTTGTTATACTATTTAATTCTCACCCCCTGTGAGGAAAGTGGTATTAACACCCTATTTGTTCAAATGAAGAAACTGAAGCTCGGAAAAATTTAGTAACTGGCCTGAGGTAACACGACTTATTAAGTGTTGGAGTCTGGATTCAAACTCAGGTTTGCCCATCTCCTATTATAGGAAAGCTCCTTGATTACAGGATGCCACAGGAAAAATTTACACCATGAGTTACAAAGTACAGCATGGGGGTGGGAGAGTACCTCTGAACAAAAGTTGAATTCCTGTTTAGAGAAGAATGTGGACTGGTGAGTTTACTTGTACCCAGAGGACTCGGCTTGTATCTCAAGTGGGGCCACGTTTTTCCAGAGAAGTGGGGGGAAAGGTAAGACAGTTGACTTCGCTAATCTCTGAGCTGCTACAAACAATGGAGCTATTTAAGAGCCACAGATACCAAAGCTGCAAGTGGAAGAAGGTATAGGGACATTTTCAGTTAGAACACAAGTCTTCAAGAGGGAAACGTGAAAGGAAGTTGTCACTAAATGCAGAATGGGGATGTGACCTAGAGTTAGATAGGTGGCTACCTTTCTGCCAGCCGCCCGGAACACACAGGGCCACTGGGGCAGCTCTGCCAACACCCAAAATAAACAGCCTTTGTCATGTACCACCAAACAGGGAGTCAGGCAGCGTTTTGCTTCCCCCAGGTGCTCAACAGGCCACTGCTACTCACTGAGACCTAGCCAACTGCAAAGAATGAAAGAAGACAATCCGTAAACCCTAATTACAAATGGCAGCAGAAAGCAGCTGAGACAGTGGCCTAAACCAGCAAACCACCGCAGGTCTTCAAAGAAAACCAGCTGCTGTTGAGTCAACCTTGACTCATGGCAACCCTGACTCATGACAGCCCCATGTGTGTCACAGCAGAACTGTGCTCCACACGGTTTTCAATGACTGATTTTCCAGAAGTTGGTCACCAGGCCTTTCTTCCAAGGCATCTCTGGGTAGACTCGAACTTCCAACCTTTCAGTTAGGAGTTGAGCACATTACCCATTTGTACCCCCCAGGGACTCCCTTTGAGTCACACATTAGTAACTGAGGGGTAAAGGTCTGGATGGTCTTTTCTGACGAAAGCAATGAGACCGCATCCTCTTGTAACAAACGAGGTCTAAACCAGACCGCGCGTCTCAGGTATATAAGGAAGTAAGGCCTGTACGCTCTGCGGAGGCTAGTGTCCCGCCTGGTCCCACCACAACAGAGGCACCAGAAAAAAACAGAAAAGGACAAATAAAGTTTCTTTTTCTGGGGGAAAGGGTGGAGGGTAGAAAGAAGCTTTCAGGGTGATGGGTCTTGCCTTTATCACCTCTGAACCAACAAGTACAAGGAATGCTGTAATGAATATGCACGAGTACTTGTGGTCAACAGTTACAAAGACCGCTGATCTGGATATTCTTCCTCCTGTTGGGGGTGGGGCTCCCTTCTTTAAACCAAACCACCAAAAACGTTGCTGTGGAGTTGATTCCAACTCATAGCAACCCTACAGGACAGAGTAGAACTGACCTATAGGGTTTCCAAGGAGCAGCTGGTGGATTTGAACTGCTGACTTTTTGGCCAGCAGCCAAGCTCTTAACCACTGCGCCACCAGGGCTCTTCTTTAACAATGAACCACAAAATCTTAAACTACCCTCTCTCACAGGGCCACCACAGAAAAAGCAGCTTGTCATGCCTTCTTGGTTTCCTTTTGCACCTTCTAGAAGGGGAACGTACCACCATCTGCCACCTGCCCAGGGTGTTTTCTTACTCTTCCCTGCTTCCAACTTTTGGGTCTTTCTAAAGCCTGGGCCAGGAGAAGCCATGGGGATGAATTAAGGGGTTACTTAGCCCAGGGTAAGCAGATCCCTTTCCTGCTCCCCAGCCAGCAGGGAAGACAGGAGAGTCACTCACCTATGCATCCTTCCCATACGCTGCTCCCTGAAGAAGCAAAATCTCCTCAAAAACCTTCTAAAATGACAGGAACTCATTCAAACCTGTTGTGAGGTCCGAAGTAGGGCACGTGGCCCTCAAGATGCTTTCCCACATGTCTGGGACTCGTCTCCCTTCAGTTTTAGCCTGTGTGTTTATCAGCCTGGCTCCAGTACATTGTCGGGGCACCTTGATCGTTAAACAGAATGGCTTCAAAGTACAGATTAATGAAGCTTGGGCACAGACCAGACACCAGTGGGGAGGTCAGAATCAAGAGTAGAGCCTCAACTGTGTTTTCATTTGTTAGGCTAAGGCCCATGCGCCGGCTGCCTCCTCTGGCCTCTCTTGGTCTTTGGACGCTTGACTCTTGCAAGCCACTTTTGAATGACCAAAACTTGAAGAAGCTGCCTGGTGCAGCCTCACCCACTCTGCATGTCAGTAGACATTTATGCCCAAAACGGCACATCAGTGAGCAGAAAAATTTCTTGTCTTCCAAATAGTAGGTTTAATAACTTTTACCCAGAAGAGAGTAAAAAAGTTGTTTTGATACTTATTCTCTCTGAGTTTCAGTTTTTAATAGGAATTCATTCATTAATTAAGCAAATATCTCTGAGCACCTACAATGTGCCAGGTTCTAGACTTGGTGCTAGAAATTCAAGTGCAAATAACATATGGCTCTGTCCTCGAGGAGACTTAAGTCTCTTTGTGGATACAGACAGATAAGGAGCCTCAACAAGATTATAATACTAGTGGTATCTACTCTGTTTATCTCCCAGAGTTCATGTAAGGATTACTTTTATCCATTCGTCCTTTCAACAAGTTTTTACTAACTACCAAAGCACTGTGGCAGGCAATTGGGAGTGGGGATGGGGACCTGGGAAGATAAAAAGACTCCGTGGAGCTTATTGTCTAATAAATGACCATAATATACACACGTCAGAAATCAATACGGGTTACAGGAGGTTCCAAAGAAGGATTAATTCAGGGGGGGAAGACATCAGAGAGAGAAGAAATGGTATGAAAGCTAGGACTTCGGGGGAGTGGGGAGAATAGGGATTGTGACAGGGATAAAGGAGAGCGGGAAGAGCATTCTAGGGAGAGAAAAGGGCTCGAGCAAGGGCAGAGAAGCAAGAAGAGGTGGTGTGTGTAAAGGACGCGGAAATGTTTCCAGGTTTAGCAGGAGATAGCTAGAGATTTAGAAAATCAGGCTGGTGCCAGAATAGAGGTCCCCAAATGAAAGGCTAAGAAATACGAAATCTTGGGTTCCTCTTCCATAAAATGAGATTTTTAAGAACACTGCCAGTCTTAAAATGCGAAGCCATGTTATTCATTATAAAATCAACATCTGCTTGGGGCTCTATAGTACCAACCCAGCTGAGGAAGCCGGCTATATAAATCTGCCTACCTCCTCCGGAAACTATTTTCCAACAGAGTGGGTGTGCTGATGCCGTGGCGTGGGGAAAGAGGAAGGACAGAGGGAAAAACCGTGTGAGTTTTCCAGCGCAGACTCATCATGCTTCTCAAGTTTGTCCAAGTGCGAGGGGACCAGAGAGAGCTGGAGGGGCTGGAGCAGAGAAAATGAATACAAAGATATCTTGTGACCAATTTCCTTCCTAGGGTTCTCTCACAGGGCAGCAGATGGCCTATCCCTGGAGGGCTGGATCCCAGAAAGCAGCTGCTCCCAGGTCCTGGTTCTAACAGCTGGGGTCACAGGACCTCTCTGCAAAAGCTGAATGCCAGGAATCAATGGATTCCATTGTGCCTGCATGCGTGAGCGCTCATGTCCAGGCTCATGCCCTACGCCTGCCTGGAATAGAGGACTGGGAAAAATAACACAACACACTTTGAAAGGTTGCATTTGAAAATTAATGGGGAGATATAGTATTATAAAATCCAATTTTATTTAAATTGTCTTGACTTTGCTAGGAAACTACTGAGATGCTAATTATTTGGGAGATAAAAGACTTGCCCAATAGAAGGTCAAGGGGGCTGGGCCCGGGATGGCACAGAGGAGAGAGGCAAATCAGGAAAGTCATAAAATGTCTCTGGTCCCCCTCCACTTCCTGCCCAATGCACAGGAGTCTGGCTACGCCAACCAAAAAACAGGCTAGATGTTTCCTGTACTAGAAAAGGGAATAAAAATCCATAAAACGATGTGTGTGTACACAGAGGAGTATAACTGTATGATTACATAATTAGGCACATTAAAGTATTTATACCACTGAGAGTAAAAGCCCCTACTCAAAGGCATTCCACCAAAGTTGAAAGGGGAAAAAGAAAACAGAAAATAAAACATCTAATTGCAATCTGCCACACTCCCCAGCTGGTACCACAGCTGAATTCCCTTAATTAACATGTTGTAACAGCAAGTATGAAAGACACCGTATGCTTATCAACTCCATGCCACGGCCAGCCAGGCATGGTAGAAGCCCACAATACCGCTATCGTTAGGGTGATTTTTCCCTTTTCTATTATGATGGTACCCTGACGTGGATGCTGGTTACTTTTCCTCAAAAACTTTGTTGTTTAAAGCATAGACATAAAACAACTCTATACCCACCAAGTTAAGGACTAAGACTGAAGAATATGAAAAAGTTTGCAGTCTAGCTGCTGGTTTACTTATTGTGGTTATTCTTCTCTTAATTCCCTAAACTTGGGACTTACCCATGCTAGAGAAGGCTGGGAATGTTTGCATACAACCTCACCTTTTAAAGAAAAGCCCATCTGAGAGCTTAAAATCATAGGTTAAACTAAGCGGAATAAAGATAACATAAATTAGCATATAAATGAGCACAATGCAGGGGAGAAGGCATTAATACATCAGAGGCTAGGTCAATATGTAATGTATTCCAGACAACAGGTGCTCACAGTTTGGCAGGACATTTCACACTTACAAAGAGGGTTTTGTTTTTGCATTGCTCTCAGCCACATCAGGATCTGGTTACAGGTAGTCCCCCCACTTCCCTTTAAGGATCCCCCAACATCAACCCTACTATGAGATCTATTACTATTATTTACCTATTATAAGAACTCAGAAAGCCAAAAAGAGACCATAAAATGCCTAATTACACCCTACCTGATTTGGTAGAAGCCTTTTTTTTTTTTTTTTGTCTTGCTTGAGCATGGTCCCACTGTGGTGCTTGTGGCCTCTTGGCCCTCTGAAGCTCCCTGGCAGGGCTGACAGCTGAGGCCATAAGAACGTTGTCATGAGTTGGGTAGGACCAGCTGTTGGGCACCACCCTGAGTAAAGCTTTGACCAGATATACTTGATACAAAGGTGATGTTCTTTAATGGGCCCAGTGGGGCCAGGCATAATGCATAGCAGATTTCACACTTCCGGCTGGCTGTTTTAGAATGGGATTGGCCAAAGATTACTGCTTCTACCAAATCATTTCTCCCTCCTAGTACCTAACAGCACAAATTCCTTCCAAGAACTATGGGCAAAGTTAGGGCTCCCTCCTGCTGCCCAGCTTAGCTTGCCCAGCTAAGATAATCTTCCCAAAACACGTTCCTCCTCATGATACTGTCCTTTCAGAAATCTTTCAAAGGCTGCCAATTTCTTTCTACAAGTCTAAATGTCCCTGTTGGATACACAAAGCTCTCTATAATTTGGCTCATCCCATTCCTCCAACATCAAGTCCCCCAAGGTTAACTCCCACTGGCCTCCCTGACCAGGTGGGTCTGTCTCCTCATGGTCCCATGGTCACAGCCTCAGCTCTGGCCTCAGCTCAGCTCAGCCTCCTGGCTCTTCTCCTCAATTCCTTCCCTTCTCCCTCAATATACTTCTTTTTTTCCCCTCCATCTACTCAAACCCAACCCACCATGCAAGGCCTGATCTTCGTGCTCTCTTCTTCAGGAAAGTCCTTCCTCTCTGAACTAAAGCACCCATGTCTAAAAAATCTAGCACACAACTACACACCATTTTGTTCACCATTGCTAAATCTGAGTTGGTACTGCCTCTCCTGGATACCATGAGCTCCTCAAAAAGGTAGAGAGGCCATCCTGGGCACATTTAAGGCACTGGACAAATACTGCATGGTGCCTCTGTCTAAAAGTGCTCATACCTCTTACAACATAGACAAAAGAAATGGAAAAAGGAGGAAAGGCTCCAGCTCTTGCTTCCCAGCAAGTCTCCTCCCACACCCTACCCACAACCTAGTCTGGCAAACTCCGAAACTTTTGCCTGCAGATGGCCATCATTCCTGCTGGCATCAAAGCAGCGAACAAAGGATTTCACAATGCCGCCCGCCCCTCGGGCTCCAATGCGTATCAAGGGCACCCTGTTTAAACAAGGGGTGCAGTATACTTTTGGGAAATGACGAAGCAACTTCCCACAAAAGGGAAGAAAAAAATTCCCAAGTGCTTCTTGGAAAACAAATAGAACAGCTTCCCTGCCAGGGCAGAGGGAAAGGATTTGACATCCAGGCTCTTCATCTTTGGCAAAGAAACTTATTGTACATGAAACAGGAGAAAAAAACTCCTCATAGTCAGATGTGAAACTCAGCAGTTCTCAGAGTTCAAGGCCCAACCTAATGCTTCATCTGATACTGCCCAAGGCACCACTGGGATTCCCCTTACTTTTATCTCTCTCTCTGTGTTTTAATCTTTTGGTGGGAGATAATTTATATTTCATATACTCTGTTTGGTTATAAAGACTGTTTTCTCATATTCCAGAATGTCTGTGTTTTTGGGGAGAGGACATAAGTAAGCTAGGATAGAGGGAGAAAATTCGTATCATTCTGCTTTATCTATCTGCATGGCTTGTGTAACTACTCAGATTTCACTTGTAAAACTATTACTAAGCAACATTAGCAGCACTCTTTAAGCAAGAAGAAAGAAAAGCATCACCCACAAAGGAAACTTCTCTCTGTACCTCTGGATTCCTTCAGGTACATGTCCATATGAAGACCTAATGGTCCCATACCTGGTTAACAGCATTTTTGAGTATTCAGGCCACACTTCTCTGGCATAAACCTATCTTCTGGACTGGAAAATTCACATCCACACAGCCTCTCTGCATGGACCAGGAGGCAGTGTGAGATAGATCAAATCCTAGCTTTGCTCTGATCAATCAGCAACATGAGCCAAGGAACTAACTTTTCCCCCATTTTCTGTCTTACTTGTTCTTGAGAATTAACAAGTCATAAACTGCCAACGAGCTCTTTCAGAAATAACAACAATGTGAAGAGGGTCCCAGCAATCTTAGTTACCTACTTTTGTCCTCCCTGCAGGGTCCTCCCCTTCTCTTCCCCCCACCACAACCCTCTTATTGCAGGCCACTGAAGCCTGCCATCTTTCAAGCAGAGAGGGCCCCTTTCTCTTTACTCATCTGGGCTCCGGCTATAAAGCTCTTTGAAAAAGTAAATCTGTCTAATTTGCATCTCTAACAGATTTCCAGGGTTTATGAAATTTTTTTTAAGCTACTGAAGGGGAGGCAGGGGGCTGGGTGTGGCTAAATGGAAAAAACAGAGAGCCATCCAGAATTCTTTTCCTGAGCAGACCCTTTCTGCAGGCAGCATTCATTAGAGGATACACACAACTCACGTGCCAAATTTTTAAATATGCCAGTTGCCAATTTATTATTTTGCAAAATGGGCAATAACTGAATTGGTGGTGGGGATGAAGGGCGGGGGACACTAGATGTTTCCATCCATCTATTTAATGCATAAGGAGCCCTGGTGACACAGCAGTTAAAGCACTCAGCTACTAACCAAAAGGTTGGCAGTTCGAACCCACCAGCCACTCCACAGGAGAAGGATGTGGAAGTCTACTTCTGTAAAGATGTACAGCCTTGGAAACCCTATGGGGCAGTTTTACTCTGTTCTATAGGGTGGCTGTGACTCAGAATCCAGAATCGACCCAAACCCCAAAGGGTTTGGTTTCGTTTTATTTAGTGCATTACTTTGCTGTAGGCAAGATAAGCTGGAAGATGACATCTCAGGATGTCTGCATCAGCTCCTTAACCACAAAAAAGAAATTCTCTCCCCTTGGAGCTACTAAAGAACTGGGCTGCAAAATGACGGTGTCCAAGCTTGTAAACAGAATTTACTAGGAAGGAACTTGTGGGGAAGGGACAAAGATGTACCAGCTCCCCCCAACAAAGCCACAAGAGAAACAAAAACTAATGAAAATTAACTCAGTCTTTATTTGAATTAGCAAGGTGAGTCAGCAGGGGACACTAAGATGAACAAGGAATCATTCTCTTAAAGTTTATGCTTGTTGAGTTTTGAGAATCAAATACAATCTCCTCCAGCAGACAAATGGGGAGCAACATTTGAGGCAGAGGGAAGAGCATAAGTAAGGCACTGGGGCACGTTACAGGGTGTATTATGGGCACAATGAAATGCCTGGTGAGGGCTCAGGGCAGGGCACAGGACAGGAAGTGGATGGAGAGCAAGCTGAAAGCACAGATGGGAGTTACGTTGCTAAGGAGTATAGGCCTTACTGTAAGCCTTATAGACAGCCCTGAGGTTTCTTTTCTTTTGGTTTGTTTGTTTTAAGCAGAGGGATATCATGCCAAGTCAGATTTTTAGTCACTCTGGCAACAGGGTTGTTGTTGCTGTTAAGTGCTGTCTAGCTGATATCAACTCACTGTGACCCAGGTGTCAGAGCAGAACTGCCCGTAGGGTTTTCTTGGCTGTAATCTTTACAGAAACAGATTGCCGGGTCTTTCTCCTGCAGAGCCACTGGGTGGCTTAGAACCGCCAGTCTTTCAGTTAACAGCCAAGGGCTTAACTGTTTGTGCCACCAAGGCTCCTTCCGGCAGCTAGGTAGAGGATGGAATTTAGGAGGTAGGGGGAGACAGGGAAACCCTTAAGAGTTCTGGTGAGAGATGATAAGGCCTTAGATGTCAGTAATCTTTTTTTTTTTCTCCCCTTGGAGGGGGCCATTGTTTACACACCTGACTGCAGTTATCTCACGGGCTGGCCCACCCGCCCACTGCCCCCATCCACCCACCTCCACACAGACAAAACCAGGAAGAAGAGCATGGGTGCCTGTATGCTAACAGAAACTCAAGTGCCCGGTGGAAACTGGGCGCTTTGAGAAGATTTGCTGCCAGAATCTCTATCACCGGTGGATTCTGGACAAATAACCTGCAAAACCAACAAACGTGAGGATCCAAAATAAGTACGTATCAGCTTAAGGGGAGACTGCTGGACTCTGCAAAATGCTAGGAGGCTCTCTTGAACAAAAAGGGTCTGAATTCCTGTCTACCACTTCACCCCCCTTCAAAAAAGCCAAACCAAACAAAACTCAGAAAAGTTCTATTATAAGGATGCATGTGGAAAGTGTTCCATTCAGGCTGCAGAAGTGTTTTTGAGAAGGTGTAAAATTAAAATACCATTTTCAGAGGCTGAAGGGCCTGGGAGATGGCAGATGCCATCCAAAAAAAAAATTTTCAAAACTTCTAAATGAAAATGTAGGAAATCACCTCTATGAAATTGGGATACAAAACAATTTCTTAATCAAGACAAAAAAAAAATTCCATAAAAGAGAAAAAACATTAATAAGTTGACTCTGTAAAACAGCAGTGGTTCTCAAACTCTTTATTCTCAGGTCCCTTTACACTCTCAAAAATTACTGAGGATCTCCAAAGTTGTTTGTGTGTTACATCTATGGCTATCAACCATATTTGAAAATAAAACGGGAAAAAAAAAATTAAATATTTATAAATTCACTGAAAAACAACAAAATATCAATTACATGTTACTATCAGTGTGATCACGTCAATGCAAGTCATTGTAGCCTCTGGAAACCACTACCCACCTGTGAAAGAATGAATGTGAAAAAGGCAAGAACATCACTGAATAGTCTCAGGGATCCCTGAGAGCCACTGCCACAGAGAAAGTTAAAATAATCTACAAAGCAGGGAAAGATAATCAAGGGAACGCAAAATTAAAGCCACACGAAGATTTTATTTCACATCCCATCAGACTGGCAAAAATTAATGTCTAAAAAGACCAACTTTTGGAAAAGATTTAGAGAAATAAGAATTTTTTTATACATTTCTAGTGGTATAAACTGGCACAACTACTTTGGAGAGCTATTCAGCAATATGTAGAAAGTTGAAGATACGCATTTCCAACAATCTAGAAACTCCACTAAAAAAAACCAAACAAACCCATTGCCGTTGAGCTGATTCCAACTCCTAGCGACCCTACAGGACAGAGCAGAATTGCTCCAGAAGGCTTCCAAGGAGCGGCTGGTAGATTTGAACTGCCAACCTTTTGGTCAGCAGCCGTAACTCTCAACCACTGTGTCACCAGGGCTCCACTAGCTAGGTGTGTATGCCAGAGAACCCCTGTACTCATGCCAGACACATACAGGATGTTCCCCGCAGCACTGTTTGTAATAGTGAAAAACTGAAGTCACACACACACACATATATATATCCATCAAGAAATTAGTTAAAAATATTTTTGTATATTATATAATACTATAGTAAAAACGGAAACCCTGGTGGTGTAGTAGCTACGGCTGCTAACCAAAGGGTCAGCAGTTCAAATCTGCCAGGCGCTCCTTGGAAAGTCTATGGGGCAGTTCTACTCTGTCCTACAGGGTCGCTATGAGTCAGAATTGACTCGACGGCAATGGGTTTTTTTTTTATGGGTATAGTAAAAACAGGCACATCGTCATGGCTAAATCTCAAGAACAATGTTGAGTGCAGAAGGCTATGGAAGGTTACCTACGTTTTAAAACATATAAAACAAAACTCTGTATTGCTTAGGAATACAGAAGTAGAAAAATCACAGAAATATGGTTGGAAGGATGCCATCAACTCAGGATACCAGTTAACGCTAGAGGAAAGGGTATGAAGCAAATATGGCAAAATATTAAATCTGGACAGAAGGTACTCAGGTATGATTATATCGTTCTCTATTTTTTTTAAATGTTGGAAATTTTTCATTGAAAAAATAAAAATGAGGAAATAGATTTAAAATGGCTATCACTTAGAACATATTACACATTCAAGTGTTAATTTCTTTCATCTACAGTATTCTACAAAACCTCAAACTAAGGCATATTATTTCTTAACAGGGTATTTGGTAACTGTTTTCTAATCTTCACGACCACCCTTGGTCCCATTTGGTCCCCAAATACAGGCAGAACGGCCAAGATCCAGAGACTGTTAAATCCTATGCAAGATATAAGATTACCTTCTCCACTGTTCTCAAGATGCTGCCCTGAATCCCAGAGCTGAGCACCCTCCACCCCGCCCCCTCCCCAAAACACACACCTGTGAAAGCTAAGCTACCAAACGGGGCCTGTAAAAATGCTTTTCTTAACAGTCAGAGTAACCCTGAGCAGGCCAAGAACACTGTTTTAATGGTGCTCAGCCTCATGGCCTGATCACCTGCCTTCAAGTCAAGGCAGCAGCTAGACTGACCCAGTTGCTGTCAGAGTCAATTTACATCATTTAATAGCAACTCCTCTCCTTCCTCCTTGGTTTCATCATCCTAAACACTCTCAGTCCTCAGGAATGGGGCATCTCCATCCCTGACACTTCCTGTTAACAATGAAGGGCACTAGAACTCCCTTAGGTTACAGTGTTTCTTAAAGTATGGGCCACCCTCACCACCTGCAACAGAACTATCTACAGAGGCAGGTGGTTAACAGTTACTGCCCCTGGGAGAGAACAAACAAAACCCCTATCCTTGGTTTCTTTTCTATATTGCTTAGGAATACAAAAGTACAAAAACACAGAGAACTGAAGGCCTGGGAGACTGTTTCACATTAAAAAACTTCCAAAGAATGCAGATTGCTGGGCTACACTCTAGACCTAATAAAACGTCTTTGTGGGCATGGCGTGTTGGAATCTGATTTTAAAAGCATAGTAAAGTTGGAGAAGCATCACCCCAAAGGATGTTGGTTTTCTAAGTCTGATGAAAGAACAAAATCTCACTGCCTTCTCTGTATTCCCAAGTCTCAGGCATCCTCACAGCTGTTGCTATGTTTGAGGCCATTGTTGCAGCCACTGTGTCAATCCATCTCAGTGAGGGTTTTCCTCTTTTTCGCTGATCCTCTACCTTACCAAGCACGATGTCCTTCTCTAGGGACTGGTCCCTCCTCTAACATGTCCAAAATATGTAAGCCAAACTCTCACCATTCTCCCTTCCGAGGAGACTGGCTATATTTCTGCCAAGACAGACTTGTCCATTCTTCTGGCAGTATATTCAGTATTTTTTGCCAACACCATAATTCAAAGGCATCAATTCTTTTTCAGTCTTTCGCATGCACGTGAGATGACTGAAATATCCTGACTCGGACCAGGCACACCTTAGTCCTCAAAGTGACATCTTTGCTTTTTAACACTTTAAAGAGGGATTTTGCAGCAGATTTGCCCAATGCAATATGTCATTTGATTTCTTGACTGCTGCTTCCATGGGTGTTGATTGTGGATCTAAATAAAATGAAATGTTTGACAACTTAAAACTTTTTTCCATTTATCATGATGTCGCTTATTGGTTCAGTTGTGAGGATTTTGTTTCCTTTATGTTGAGGTGTAATCCATGCTGAAGGCTACGGTCTTTGATCTTCATCGGTAAGTGCTTCAGGTCCTCTTAGCTTTCAGCAAGCAAGGCTGTGTTGTCTGCATATCGCAGGTTGTTCATCAGTCTTTCTCCAATCCTGATGCCGTGTTTTTCTTCATATAGTCCAGCTTCTTGGATTATTTGCTCAGCATATGGATTGAATAAGTATGGGGAAAAAATACAACTCTGAGGAACACCTTTCTTGATTTTAAACCACATAGTATCCCCTTGTTCTGTTCGAACGACTGCCTCTTGGTCTATGTACAGATTCCACATGAACACAACTGTTTTGGAAGTCCCATTCTTCGCAATGTTATCCATAATTTGTTATGATCGGCATATCAAAATGTCTTTGCATAGTCAATTAAACACAGGTAAACATCTGGTATTCTCTGCTTTCAGTCAAGATCCATCTGACATCAGCAGTGATATACCTCATTCCACGTCCTCTTCTGAATCAGGCTTGAATTTCTGGCAGCAACCGATTTTGAATGGTATTCAGCAAAATTTTACTTGCGTGTGATATTATTTGGTAATCTCTGCATTCATTGGATCACCTTTCTTTGGAATGGGCACAAATATGGATCTCTTCCAGTTGGTTGGCCAAGGAGCTGTCTTCCAAATTTCTTGGCATAGATGAATGAGCACCACCAGCACTGCATCCATTTGCTGAAATATCTCAACCAATATTCCATCAACTCCTGGAACCTTGTTTTTTATCACTGCCTTCAGTGAAGCTTGGACTTCTTCCTTCAATACCATCAGTTCTTGATCATGTGCTACCCCTCAAAATGACTGAACGTCAACCAATTCTTTTTGGTGCAGTGACTCTGGGTATTCCTTCCATCTTCTTCTGATGCTTCCTATGTCATTCAACATTTTGACCATAGAATCCTTCAATATTGTAACTTGAGGCTTGAATTTTTTCTTCGGTTCTTTCGACTTGAGAAATGCAAAGCATGTTCTTCCCTTTTGGTTTTCTAACTCCAGTTCTTTACACATTCATAGTCTGTCTTAGTCTGGAAGCTCTGGGGAAACCTGTCCACCACGGGTGACCCTGCTGGTATTTGAAATACTGGTGGTGTACCTTCCAGCATCACAGCAACATGCAAGCCACCACAGTACAACAAACTGACAGACGCATGGTGGGGAAAGTGCTTTACACCTTGTCAACTTCCGACAGTGGTTAGCAATTATCCTATTGTTACCCACTATTTCTAAGTTCTCAAGAGGTGGTTTATAGTATTTATTCCTATTTAGAATCAAGAAAGGGAAAGCATAGAAACAGGAGTTGCAACCATAAAAACACACAGAAAAAGAAAGCCCCAGAGACTATGATTCCCGAGGACTGCCTGTAGACACAACCCTGCTAGAAACCCGTCTATTTTAGCCCTCTGACCTTCCACTAGGGTAGGGAAGAGGTACGGGGGACACTCAATAACTAGAACACTACCTGGCGCATCCCAAGAGGTCTATAAATGTTGAGTGATGAAAACGAGTAATGAAAAGCTTGCATTTACTGTCTGGGACAAGAGAATGTCTCATGGGGAAACTTCCCCACCTGCACACCAAGAACTAAGGAGAATGTGATGGAGGCAAGATGAGCAAGACTGAAGCCCCCAAGCGGGTGTGAACTTAATAAGCACAGTAACAGTCTCAGCCTTTGGAAACACTGTCAAAGGCAGTCATTAAAATCATCTTCAAATTGCCCTTCCAGTAAATGAAAAAGCAGAGTGCTGTATCCAGCTGCCTCAAATTAAAGCAGGGTGGTAGGGGAAAATGAGAAACAGAGTCAGGATTTTCAAGTACTGCTAACAGGAGAAAGTTCAGAAGGGAGGAAGTTTATGAAATCATCAAAAGGCTGGTGATTTTACTTAAAATGAAGTTAAATTGGCCTCAATCTTCCCCTGTTTCAATGGAGACCTCAGGTTAGCCAGTACTTGAGCTGCCTAGAAGCTGCCCAGGCTGGATTAGAGGGGCAAAGAAACAACCAAGGCCGGGCAATCTTCCTTTTGCCCCTCTGGACAGATGATGGAGTGACAGGGTCAGACAACAGGTCTGAGGCAAGACATGCTGGTTCTCTTCAAGCCGGGAGTCCTCTGGCCTGCCAATACAAACACCATCAGGCTCTGGTGGGAAACAGAGGCTGAAAGCAGGGTGTCAAATTCAGTCTGAAATATTCTGTAACTCATGGCTACCCAAGGCAAAGTAGGCAGAAGAGGCAAGGGGAGAGGAAGAAGATTGGGGAGCTTGGGATGTGCCCCTCACACAGATAGTTTAAATAGGGTCTTTTGTGATCTCCTCGCATGCCTCCACCCCTAACACGCTCAACACACAAACACTGATGTCCAGCTCTGCTAGAGTGAGGAGGAGTTAAAATAAGTTCAGAGGAAGGAGAGGGAAAGGGGAAGGAAGAGAAAGAGGGATAGGAAAATAACTCTTAACTAGGAAGAAGGGAAGGTAGAGATACTTGGATACAACTCCCTATTTCATCCACCTAACAAATACCTACACAAACCTACCATGAACCAACAGGAGCCCTGGCGTGCAGTGGGTAAGCACTCGGCTGCTAACCGAACTGTTGGCAGTTAATTCAAACCCATCAGCCGCTCTGTGGGAGATAGATGTGGTAGTCTGCTTCCATAAAGATTACAGCCTTGGAAACCCCATGGGAGCAGTTCTACTCTTTCTATAGGGTCATTATGAGTCAGAATCAACTAGACAGCAATGGGTACACCATGAGCTAAGGTTGGCGGTTCGAATCTGCCCAGAGGTGCCTCTGAAGAAAGGTCTGGCAATCTACTTCCGAAAGGTCACAGTCATTGAAAACTTTATGAAGCAGTTCTACTCTGAAAATATGGGGTCACTGTGAGTTGGCATTGACTTCACAAGAACTGGTTTTTACCAAGAGCCAAGCACTGTGCCAGGCTGTGGAGAACGTGGATACCAATCCTGAGCACCAGATCTCAGAACTGATCTTGTGAAGCCCCGCTGAAGTGTGATGATCTGGAGTCAGGGGGTCAGGAACACGGATGCCAGTTCACTCCTCCCCAGAGGCAGATCTTAAGGAAGGGACGTAACTGCACACGCCAGAGACTCTTTAAAAAAAACAAAAAGTTAATGTCTCCAGTTCCCCAAGCTTTTCTCTAGTTTTACTTTTGACAAATAAGTCTCTGGAAGGGATTCTGATTAAGTTCTGCTTAGCAACATAAGTCTTCACACACATTCAAAAAAAAAAAAATGTTTTTTAAAGTAACAGGCAAGCAGAAGTTCCTGACCTTGAGGGAGGAAGCCATCATTACAGAATCCAGGGTTATGAGAGCTCAAGGGGCTCTGGAGAGTTAGCCCCACCTACACACACTAGCGGAAAGTGAGATGCCTTCAGTTACTGCCCGTTAGAGCCGGTGCTGGGACTGTTACCTGGAACCCCCAGCTCAGAGCTCTGCTCTTCACACCATAGAGACCAAGGTGAGGCAAGCCTTCCTAAAATGCAGACTTTTAGAGCTCACTGCTGCCCAAGAGAACCGAATGGAGGGAAGGAGATGTCCAAGGTGGCCCAGCCCAGGGGCTCACCGGGTCTGGTTCCTCTCTCTGGGGGATAGTCTGCAAGGACCAGAGCCAGCCCGGAAAAGATGGAAGGGAGACCTACTAGTGTCCTCCCTGAATTATGTCATCTTTCCCCAGTTTTAAAATTAAGTTGCTCTACCTGCAGCACCTTATTTCCAAACAACTTTTCTACCCCTCTGTCCCCACCTTACTAAAAACTGCTCTGAAAGGGCCAGATGGCTTGTTCACCCCAGGTATAAATCAATGGTTCTCAAAGTGTGGTCCCTACACCAGCAGTAGCATGTGGGAACTTGTTACAAATGCAAATTCTCAGGCCCCATCCCAGACCTACTGAATCAGAAACTCAGGGTGGGGCCCAGCAATCTGTGTTTAACAAATCTTCCAGGGGATTCTGATCCATGTTCAAATTTAAGACCATTTGGTGAAAATAATCTACAGGGTCCCACCTGTTGGTTCTTTCACAAGTATGTGCCCCTTAACTGACACACCTGAATGACCTTCTCTAGAATTTCAAGCCTGCGAGCCCAAGAAGCTGCTGTTGGAAGGAGGAGATTCCCAGCTCAGCATATTCTTCTTTCACTTTCAGAGTTCAAGACCTCATGCAAGAGAGCACACAAAGTGAAGATGCAAGTGTAAGAAATCATGGGCTTAGGGAGAAAAGGGCCTGATGACACTGAAGGACCTAACCACATAATATGATCAAAACAGGACCTATCTTCACCAGCTCTAGGCTGTTAAGACCAGCCTTCAGAGGAGACAAAGGTGGGCCAATGGGCCTAGGCCTCTCCCTGCCTAGAGGGTTGACCCGAGCTCCACCAGCCCAATCTGCCCAGATTCCATCCTGCCAAATGTGGACTGCAGTACTTGTTCTACAGTAAAACTGACCTGGGCTGGACACTCAGAGAGCTTCCTGAACTCACTCCCATGGCATTTCATCATGGGACCTGCAGAACAAAACAAGCACTTCCTATGGGTCTCTGCATGATACTTCTCGGGACACATCAGAAGGGAGAGGTGATTTCTACTGTGTGCCGGGAATTTGTGCAGGATCTGGCATCTCAGGTACCACCAACCACAGACTAATAGGAAATCGTCCAGCTCCCTCGCTGCTTCCCTGTTCTTTGTCCCTAATAACCTTCTGTTTCTCTAGTTTCTCACAGGAAAATAGGTGTCAAACTTCCAGGTCACTCAAAATCCTAACTACAACACCCAGATCCTTGTTTGACATGACAAGTGTCTGTGAAAAAGAGAAAAAAAAAAAAAAAAGGTTTTAAACAACTCCTTTTCTCCTATCACCTTTACTACAAGGAATGAGGCAGCACAATTTCTGGAGCTCACGCTCTCGATTTAGACTCCATAGATCTGGGTTTCAAACTCAAGATTTGGGGCTCTGTCAGATAACATTAGTCTGCTCTTGTATACAAAGGGGGCTATTAAACCCCAGTCTCCCACCCAGGAGTGGATGGCGAATTAACCAATTAGTGTTACCTAAGTGCTTTTGAGCAATTCAAAAAGGAGACACTGACTGAAAAAACATGGCATTATGGTAATCCCTTCCACTGACATAAACTTTTATTGTTTACCCGGCACTTCTACATATATTATCTCACTTAATCCTGTTATTCACAACCTTAATTATTCTTGCAAGGCCAGGGTCTGCTATTGCTGGTAACGGATTTTCTGAATGTCAGAGAGAGAGGCCAGTTGAGCCGGAAAGCCTCTAAACTGCCTAACAACAAGGTACTGAGAACAATAGCAGGAAGGAAGGGTTCCTTTGCTGAGAGCCTCTCTAAAGAAACCTGAGACACAGTTCTGGAAGTCGCAACAGTTCTCAGCACCCCAAACAAAAATCAAATCACAGACAGTCCTCACCCCAACTTCTTCAATTAACCCAATCTGATCCAAGATGACAAATTCTGAAATAACATCCACACTCCGCAGATGCCAGCTGCTCCTCCACTCTTATCCCTTTCCCAAACAATTAAGAACTCCTACATCCTCCAGCCTCCCCATGGAATCCCTGACTCTAGCCAAGACCCACATGAGACCCAGTACATCAAACTTGCTGAAATAAGAGGCCCTTGACTGCTAACCAAAAGGTCGGTGGTTCGAACCCACCACCTGCTCCATGGGAAAAAGACTGACAGCCTTGGAGATACTATGGGGGCAGTTCTACTCTGTCCTATAGGGTTGCTATGAAATGGGTTTGTCAGACATGCCTCCCCCGGGTTGGCTGGGCTGAGGCACAGGATGACAGGTGAGACACATGGACTCTGGAAGCCTCCTCCTCTCAAGCAGGCTGGCAAGGCAGCCTCACTTAGCCAGTTGCTTCCTGTTAGGACGGGCGAAGAGGATCCCGACTGCTATTCTTCTTACCCTCAATTTTCTCCCACCACACCTAAAATTGACACCCTCTTCCAACCCTTTTTATCTCCCTAATCTATTAACTGGTGGGGTTTTTTGTTTTGTTTAACCCTTTGATCCATAGGACCCTCCAACACAGTGCTTCCTCCTCCTCTTCTGCCCTCCTCCACAACTATGACAACTCAGCTAGGAAAGGCAACCTGCTTCTCTCAGCAGCACCACACCCCTCTGTGTGTTTCCCCCAAACTGTGCTTTTGGCGATGTCCAACAGAAATTTCTGAACTCTCAGGCTAAGGCTAGACTTTTTTTTTTTTTTTTCTTTTTTGAAACTCCGGATTCCAAATGTACTCCACAGAAGTGGAGGAGACCACTCATTCCTCCACCAGTGTAAGGGGCAAACCAGTGTGGGGATACAGTAGATTGGACTTCCAAAGTTACAACAGAGGTGAAATGTCAAGCTCTGAAGGCAGTGCCAAGGTGCACAGCACAGCCACTATACTAACTCTCTCCCTCCAGATTTCCCCCAACATGCTAGCCCTCCCTGCTACCGGTAAGGTGCCCCATAATAACAACAACAATGGTAATGGCAACAATGCTTCCTCTTCACAACCCTATATAATTATGTTATCATTCTAATTTTACAGATACGAAAAGAGAGGCAGAGTCTGAGAAACTTACCCAAAATTACATAATACTGTTTGTCAGTGGCAGAACTACGATTCATACCAGCCCATCTGGCCCTAGAGGCTACATTCTTAACCTACATACTACTCCCCTACTTGCTAACTCCTGCTCCCCTCAGGTCTTGGCTTAGACTTTTCTCTCTCAGAGAACCCCTCCCCAACCACCTCACTCTCCGTCAAGGAGCCCCTGTGTGTTCTCCAGTGAGTGCAATGACTTCCCCGATCGTGGCATGCATCACACTGAGCTGTTGTATTTTTAGTAGCTGGCACAGTCTTGGCACTTAGCATGAGCTCAGCAAGTACTTGTGGAAGAAAGCAAAGTGCGAAACCCTAAGCTCTGCATTCCCCCAGTGCACAGCACTGTTCCTGGCTGCAGTAGCCCTCCTCTCACAGGCTTACAGTGAGGACCGAACTACTGGTGATAACTTCCGTCAAGATCCAGTCCAGTGCCTGGTCCCCAGAAGGCCCTGCGTGGCATTACTTATCCCCTGGTGTCCTCCTTGCCCACCCTTACACCAGCACACACTTGCTGAATGGGTTAACGCCACTAATGAAAATCCCAAACCAAGACTCTCCCACATACATTACTCAGGGAACCCTCACAGTAGGGTTATTAGGATCTGAAGCAAGTCTATAGGGTTTGTGTACCATGGTCTGTAGAACAAAGGGTTCCCAAAACCCAAAATTGCAACTCCTAGAGTCTTAATGAGCTGTCCAATCCCTTCGAATAAAAGATAGTCAAGACTCTAGGAGCTGGAATTCTGCTCACAGAAAAGCCTAAGAGCAGGAGCTTCTGCTAATTCAGTTGAAGAAATACACACAAAGCCTGCTCTCCTTCCTCCAAACCAAAATCCCTTTGCCATTTAGTCGATTCCAACTGCCCCATAGGGTTTCCAAGAAGCACCTGGTAGATTTGAACTACCGACCTTTTAGTTAGCAGCTGTAGCTCTTAACCATTATGCCACCAGGGTTTCCCTCCTTCCTCTAACCAAAAACCAAACCTACTGCTGTCGAGTCAATTCAGACTCATGGCAACCCTATAGGACAGAGTAGAACTGCCCCATAGAGTTTCCAAGGAGCGCCTGGCAGATTCAAACTGCTGGCCTCATGTTTAGCAGCCTTAGTACTTAACTACTATGCCACCACGGCTTCCCTCCTTCCTCTAGGCCCTAATTCTACTGGTAATGGAATGGGTGGTGTCTTACAGAGGTGGCTTTGAACTGGATCTTGAAGGATGAAGAGAAGTGTGAGGGGGAGAAGAGGAGGGGAGATTCTAGCCACAGGGAAGAACAGTGTGAGAATAAGAGGCTTGAAGGTGCTAACATTCAGGGAGAGAGTAAGGAGCAGTCCTCTTAGCCTTAACCCCTAGGGACACATGTACGGGAACTGTGGCTACAAAGGCAGTGAGTGGTGAAGGGAAGTCAAACCCATTCAAGCTGCCATTCCCAGCCCATTTCTAATGTCAGGATAACGTTTTACATTCAGCATAATTTTCAAATACATTGTTCCACCTGACCTTAACTCCCCTCAAGTAGTCAAAGTCTGCTCTTTTTTCCCTCCTTATCACCTAAGAGAACCCACACCGGGATCAAAGATCCTCACCCATGCTGAAAGTTAGCATACTTTGTGATTAAGTCTTCTGGGCAGCCTGCCTAGCTCCACTCCTTTCCTCCAGAAGAGCCCCATCACCTGCATTCCCTGTAGCACGAAGACACTTTCACATGCTTCTCAACTCTCTCTAAGGCTGGGATAAAATTCTGTGGGGAACCATGAATCAGTGGGGAGGCCCCTCCAGGCTGCTACTGCTAACAGGGCACTAAACTTAGTCCTGCTTGTCCTCATATACAGGATAGGCGGTGCACAATCCTTCTGTGCACAACCTGACCTCCCCGGGGATGTGCTCACTGGGTCCACTTGGGATAATTATTACCTAGTTATAGCAAAGGACCAAAGTATAAAGGGCCTTGTCCCTGCATTCAAGTAACTTATGTAAAAACTCACGCAATATCAAGAACAAGGAACTAAACAAAAATGGCTAAGGCCAAGAGACACATGTAGAAGACCTTGAAGCTCAAGGACTGAAGAGGTCTACTGTGTGGGATATAAAGCAGAGTCACACAGCCTACTAAAGTCAACAATTGATCACCAATTTTGAACAACCCTGCACGGTTATCAAGGAGTCTTAGAGGGGCTGCGCTGGCATAGGACACGACTGGTCCTTTGCTATCTGTCCTCTAAAGTATGAGATCAACAATTAAGCTGGGCTGGCATTCAGCAAAGGGCATTCAGATCTTCCCTCTGCACTAACCTTCACGTATTTGCCTTTAGAAACTGTAGTAACCAGGCTCCAAAGGTGACCCCCAACGAACTATACCTCCTGGTTTTCATGTGCTTGTGTAGTCCCTTCCCACACTGAATCTGGGCTGGCCCTGCAATTTGTTTTAACTAATAGAATGCAGCAGAAGTGATGCTCTGCCAGCTCTGGGCTTAGGCCTTAAGAAGGCCCAGTAGCTTCTACCTTGAGGCTCTTGAGAGCCATCAGCTGCCACAGAAGAAGGCTGGCTACACTGCTGGTAAGGCTTGTGGAGAGGCCCCATGGAGAGGGAGAGTCCCTGAGACTACAAAGAGGGCAACTGAGGCCCCAAGCATATGGCCCCAGTAAAATCATTCTCGCCAACCCCCAACCATTCAAAACATCCTAGCTGAGGTGCCAAATGTAAGTGGAGAAGCCATCTTGAACATTCCTGTCCCAGCAGACATCAGAAGAAGCAGAGAGAAGTCATCCCCACTGTGCCCTGTTTGAATTCCTGACTCAAGAATTGTGAGAAATTATGTTTACTGTTTTAAGTCACTAAGTTTGGGGTGGTTTCTTACACAGCAATAGATAAGTGAAACAGAAATAAGAAGTTCATACTTCCATAATCAAAGACAACTATTTGTAAAGAAGCTGCAAAGCTTCAAAGTTAGGCAAAAAACTGGAACACAAGATGAGTATAAAGAGTGCTAGACTATAAATCAACAGTCCTGGTTCTATACCCAGCTCTGCTCTTGCCCCAGTGGATAAACTTAGGTAAGACACTAAACCTACTTCAGGCTCCCTCAGTTGTCACAACTGCCCCAACACAGAGTAGGTGCCTATGATAGTTAATTTTGTGTGCTATGGTTCCCAGTGGTTTTGCCAAATACTAGGCTGGTTGCTGTTCCATAATGTAATCTAATGCTATGTAATGTGACCAAGAAGCCCTGGTGGGACAGTCATTAAGCACTCAGCTGCTAACTGAAAGGTCGGCAGTTCGAACCCACCAGCCACTCTGCAGGAGAAAGATGTGGCAGTCTGCTTCCATAAAGATTACACCCTTGGAAACTCTATGGGGCTGTTATACACTGTCCTACAGGGTCGCTATGAGTTGGAATCAACTGGATGGCAAAGGGTATAGGTAATGTAATCACCTTCCAAAATGTAATGTGGTCATTCAATCAGCTGAAAGAGAAGTTCTTTAGGGTGCGGTCTGCCTTCAGGCTATAAATAGGTATTTTGACGGAAGTCAATCTCTCTCAACTGTGTACTCTTCGAACATACCAATCTGTAGAAGTCTCCAGCCTGCTGCCTGACCTACAAATTTTGGACTTGCCACCCCCTACAATCCCACGACTCAATAGAAGTCTCCAGCCTGTCACCTGACCTACAGATTTTGGACTTGCTGGCCCTCATAATTGCATGAGCTAAACCCTTGAAGTAAATCAATCCGTGTGGGTGTAAGTGTGCATGTGTTTATGTATGTATCTCACTGGTTCTGTTTCTGTAGAAAAACCTAAGACAACACCTGTTGGGCTCTCTATATGTCTTTGGCAGCTATGACTCTATCATTCCCTATTCTGCTATCAATCTTGGACATAACGTTATAAAAAGCCACCCGTGTTTTCAATGCTCTGTCTGTAAATGGGAAAAATGACATTAGACCACTTCTGGGGACAACATAGCGAGAAAGTCCTTCTAAAGGTTACTTTGCCTATCCATGTCAAGACAATGGTTGGCCAAAATATTTCCCATCATGGCAGAATTTTTAAAGTGCCCATATCTGACATCAACCATAAATATCTGAGCTCAAAGAACTGTCAGCCCTTTTTAACAGGCAGAGAGAGGCTAAAGGAAGAGCCTAAGAAAAGAGAACTGCAGGCCCCAACAGCATCTTGGCAGAGCCTCTCTAGCTTCTCCATCAGTCTTTGTGTGTGGCTAGGTTGATGCCTGCTGATGGGACATCCTGGGAAGCTGAAATATCCAAAGCTTCTCTCCTGTCTGCCCCCACTTCTGTGGGCCTAGCAGTGTTCAATAAGCACTGAGAGGTGGCTCCTCATGCCCACTCAGTCCTCATCTGGTGTGCAACAATCTCAACAACACACTTCTGCCTCCCACCATCGCCAGAGTCAACAAGGCCAAACTCTTGTCAGAACTCAAGCCAGTAACAATAAACACACAGGTCCTGCCCTCTCCCAAGGAGAAATGTGTCTACTACATGTGAAGAACTCATAGACCCTTTGTATTTCATCAAGTGTCACTTGTTACTCAGAATAACAAAGGCTACAGCAGATTTACTTTATAACCCTGCTTGTGCTTGATCATAACGTCCTGAAATACATTTTCTCCTGTGGGTTGAAAATACTTCAGTTAATTTAAAAAGGAAAACAAACAAAAAAGCTCAGCAAAGAAGAATCTTGGAGAGAATCTGTTTATCTTCCCTGCACTACTTTCTAGAATTTTGAATGATTAAACAATTGTGCTTTAAAAGACTTGGCTACTGGCAAAGCTAACAGGTCAAAGAAGTTAAACAAGGGGGCAGTATCCATCGCTAGGGAAGCAAATGAATCTAGGTAGAAAAAGGCTCTTAGAAAAAGACAGGTTTTCTAAGAAAGCAAGGAGGAGGCAAAAGGACTACCAAATGGAGAGAGGATACGTGTTTTTTTATTTTTTAATACTAATGTATTCTCCCAAACATGTTTTGGAATCTTTTAAAATATAAGGCTTCAATCACATTACTGCACTGATGAAATGAGATAGATTTTAAAAAGAACAGACCCTTGGCATTCTCAAACTTAATATATAAGGTTTCAAAAATGACTCCAAAAGTTCCTAACAAACAGCAGCTTGGAGGAAGTCCACAAAATGTTAGCAAGAAATGCAATGCAACGCTAGCAGGACAGCCTCATTGAAGAGAAAGGCTCACCGTGAGATTACCTAGCTAACCCTCTAGCAGCAACACCTCAAAGGGGCTGTGTTCTACTTGTCTTCACGTCTACGATACCCACATGTGGCATCTGAGAATTCAGGGACTTAAGAATATCTCGAGATTTATTCCTAATGAATATCAGGGATCTAACTCTCTGCAGGATGTACTGAATTGAATTAAACAGAATCAAAGAGATACTGAAAAAACAAAGAGTGCCTTCTAATTTCGAATCCATCTGAACTAATTAGCTGTGGCTTCATAAAAACAAGAAGTATAGGCTGGTATCAACTGGTGTTTGAATCCGGTCTCTTTGTAAGCCAGGCCCTGTTCCAAATGCTTTACGTATACTGTCTTCTTTAATCTTCACTCACTCTTCTACACTGTTATGGAGTAGGCACTCTTATCATTCCCATTCTGGGAAAATACTGGCAAGCAAGATCAGGAAAACTGCCCAAGGTAACACAGGGAGCAAGTAGTGGAGACAGTATTCACACCCAGGCATTCTAGCTCTGGGGTCCATGTTTTTATCATGCTACACTGCCCTTCTAAATACCAGGTGCGGAGCTGGGACATAACAACAGCTGTACCAGTGATCTCCGCGGCTTTATAAGAGTCGCAGGTGGGGTCTGCTATTTAAGGTATGTTTGAATTGATTTCTATTCCACCTAACAAGAGACAGCCATTTGAAGATATTTTAGGACAATCCTTTTTTCAAAAAGTTATAATCTTACCCTCATCTTCAAGTGAATTCAGGTTTCTGTGTATTAGCTTGTGGTGAAGAGTTTGGCTGCTAACCAAAAATGGTGAACAGTTCGAATCCACCAGCCATTCCTTGGAAACCCTATGAGGCAGTTCTACTCTGTCCTATAGGGTTGCTAGGAGTCGGAATTGACTCGACAGCAATGGGTTTTTTTTTAAGGTAAGGTGGGTGAACAAGGCTGGGGAGGGTCATGAGCCAGTGAGCTCCTCGCTCCCAGTGCACCATGGAAAGGAGCTGTCTCTGAAGGCTACTGTCCCTCTGGGCCCAGAGATATATATGAGGAGGGTCAAGGTCTCTCCTGATCTGGCCACAGTCCAGGCAGCCCGCCATACCAGCACAAGCCACCTGGAACGTGAGGGCTGCTCATACCTTCTGCAGCCTCTGGCTCATGAGTGACACAAGAGGAAAGGAATCTCCCAGGAGGTAAGAGGTGCTGAAACGACTTCAACTTTTGGAAATCTACCTAGAATAATTAAGGACCTTGGGTGCTAATCCTAACATTTTTGTTAGTACCCTGTGACGTGCTTTTGCAGAAAGAGTTGGACAGGTAAGAAGCATAACCCCCAAGCTGGTAAGTTAGGCCGGGGTAGTAGGGTATCTTTGCTTAGCACACAGAATTTGTATTTAATAAGGGTTTTAGCTCAGTGAAGACCGAGTTCAGCATTCAGTTTGGTGAACTCCTGCATTCTTTTGTTAGAAAGTTACACTGCAAGGTTGGTACCAAGTATCTGCAACGTTCTAAACATGGCACAATTAGTCTGCAGAGGGTAATTTCTCAATGTCTTTTCATGACGTCAGTGTTCAACACGCCCTGTAATGACCCTTCCTACCTCCTACCACAATCCCCAAGTCTTTTTATAGTCACAGGTAATTACACCATGGAGAGATTACATCACTTCTATCAGCAGGGTCTGCAGCTGACAGGAAGATGCTCTGTGGATGTTTTGGGAACTACACCCTCATTTAGTAAACAATTTGCTACGGTGCCTATTGTTTTTTTCCAAGAATAGAACGCCTTGGCAAACCTTGTGCCTAAAATGGGAACTAAACAATGAAGGGCCACTATAGATGAGAACAGAAACAACCAGAGGGGAATGTGGTAACCCCAGATGACCCTCCGCATCCTTTATCCAGGGGGAGAGAACTCAGACTGGTGTCTTTCTTCCTCTGTCAGGCTAATCCTCTGATGGCAAATCTGGGTGTTCCCATAAGGAAACACAAGAAACAGGTCTTGGAGAAGCCTGCCACTCAGTACAGGTAGTGTGGTTCCCAGCAAATACGATGGGCAACAGAGTCAGACAGACTGGGTATAAATCCCAGCCAGCTTCACCATTTACAGTGGTCTGTCTCTGAGCAACTTACCTAACTGCTCTCTGCCTCAGTTTCTCATTTGTAAAATGGTTATATGACCACCTAGCTCACAGGCGTTCTGAGAGCTTTAAATGGGATGACACCACAAAGCCTGACATAAATGTCGGTTTCCTATCTGTCCTGTCCTCTCAACTCAGTGTACATTATCCCTGATCCAGGTCCTTTCACAGATGGTGAGGTGAGCCAAGGCCACAGGCCAACATCTCTCTGCCATGCAATGTTGAGGGCCAAAGCCATGTCATCTCCCAGAGAGCCTGGTTCTCAACATTCTCCATCTTCAGTGAAAACTAACTGCCTGGCTTTCCCACTCTGCTGCATAGAAATGCAGATGGCTATTTTTCCTGTTATTTTAAAATTGCTTTAGGTTTTTGTGTTATGTTTAACATGACAACATTTTAAGGAAAAAAAGCAGCAGAAACAAAAACTGAATATGTTCAGTAAATATGCTCAGGAAAGGGGGAGAATGAGAACTAAAAGCTTTTTATACAACTCAGCAAACCAATTGGGTTAAGGACATTAAACTACGTAAACATGAGCTTTCTGGAGGGCAAAGATTCTTGAAGTAGCCAATTCCTCAACTGATAAAGTTTGACGCCTCCTCCCAATCCCTTATTCCCCACCCCAAACAGTGACTGTGTAAAAATGGCGTGGTGGGGCCTCTGACCTCCTCCACCTTCACTGAGAGGGGAGAGTCATTTCGGCATCAGCACCCCAAGGCTGACTGCTATGGGTTCGAGGTCAGACATAAGCCCACCCTCCAAACTTTTTACCAATTCTAACACCAACTGTCCCTCCCACAGCACTCTCCACTTCTCTGCTGGGTTTGATAATTCGGTACAATGGCCACCGAGAGCTCGCAGTCAATACTCATGATTATGGGGTTTACTGGGGAAGTAACAAGTTATAATTCAGGATCAGAAACGACTCAGGATACAGTTCTTTGATCAGGACAGCTTCTTCTCAGCCATGCTCCCAAGGCAGGCCTCTCTCTTGGCCTCTGCCCTGCTTAGGCAAGTGTTACAAAGCTCTTTAGCTCCACTGATAAGGCCCAGAGGCATCTAGTTCTGATAGTAAACCTCAATCCAAAGGTGCTCAGCTCTCTGGCTCTGTGGGTCCGCACGCCTAGCTCCACTGACAAGTGCCTGAGGGCACCCCACTCCATCAGCAAGGCTCCTGCCCGAAAGTGTTCAGCTTTCTTACTCCCTCCATGGGCTGAGAAGCCCACCACACTATCTCCTGCTGGTCTCTTGGTTCTGTTGCTGCTGTTCCTCTGCCGCTACTTCCCACCATGTCCAGTATCACAGCTCTGTCTGTCTTCCAGGTCTAGGAGGTTCTCAGAGCAGGGATACGCTTTGCTCCTGTCTCTTCTTCTTGATGCTAGTGAGGCGCCCCCACCTGGGCCTCTGATCTAGGATTGACTCTCTTTTAAGCCTTGCAGGATGAAAAAATTGACCAATCCCTTCATTAGGGTTCCACACACCTTATCTAAATGGTTCCACCCCCACAAGGGTGCCATGCACCTTATTTTCATTATCAGCAAGCTATCCAATCCCCTCGTTGGGCCAAAAGCACCTCATTTGCATAGTCCCACCCAGTCATCTGGTGGGAGTTACAAAACTATGGTGAGAAAGGCCATATAAAAGTGATTCATCACACTGCACCATGCATCTTCAGTTTCGTTTCTTAAAGACAGCAAGGAAATCATTTGCATAAAGTCTCTTGCCCAACATGACTCAACAGCACGTCACATACCAACTCTATTATTATTATTTGGGAATTATATGGTTCATTTTATATGCCAAGTGCCTTGCAACCATTTTTGTTAGTCTACACAACAGCAATGACCTTAACATTCTTAAGGATTGTTGTTTCTGTTTTATAGGAAACACAAAGAAGACAAGTGATTTGCCTAAGGTCATACAACGAATTTCTTAAGTTCATAAGAGAAGGATTATGAAACCTGGGAAAGGCTGCTAACATTTAGGATCCTCATTTCGAACTCTAGCCCAAGAAGAAAGGTAAACTGGGTAACACAGACATGTTGTTGCTGTGTGCTGTGGAGTTCATTCCGACTCATAGCAGCTCTGTAGGACAGAGAAGAACTGCCCCATAGGGTTTTTAAGGCTGTAATCTTTATGCAAGCAGACCGCCAGGTCTTTCTCCCATGAGGCTGCTAGGTGGGTTTGAACCAATGACCTTTTGGTTGGCAGACAAGCACTGAACCACTCTGCCACCACGGCTCCTATTTTTAATTCTGCCTGTGCACAACTGGTCTTCCCACTGCATGGTGTGACTATATGTGAAAAATAAGATATGCCTTTGTTTGCTACTCCTGAAAGGGGAACTTTTCAAGAATTCTCCCCATCTCTGCTGAAGGAATGACCAAGGAAGAGTGGGACCCAATTCCTCTCCAATACTTTCTTTGGTTAGAAAAATCAGGATGTAAAACTAAACCCCAAACATGACATAACTACCCCAGAACTCTCAAGTGCCTCTTCATACAAGATTCTTTTCTTCTAAACCTGAGCTATTATGACTAAGACTAGGGGGTAGTTGTGGTATTTATGACCAGAAACCATGAAGATAAATCCCACTCCCCACCAGAGGATGTCCATTTCATTACGTATAGCAGGATTCTCACAGTCATGAATATAATGTACACACAAGCATATTCAGGGTCTATTAGAGCCCAGTGGGTAACACGGCTGAGTAGTTTATAAGGTGCCCCATTTCAAAATCAGGTAATGCCTCTGGAATAGGTGTTCCAGGAGCAGGTAAAAAACACAGGTAGGAGAAGAGGGGTCCTTTTCTGAACTGAACTGCCTTTCCTCGGCTTCAGCATATCTGAGTCCCGATTTCTTGGCAAGCTTGCCTGGCATGCTGCTCATGGCAGGCACGGCCATACAGGTGTGCTCTGGGTTTCAGGCCAAGAAGCAAGCACCTCCCTCTCCCAGGAGCCGCTCCAGAGAAAGGGAAAAACATTGGCAGTAACTTGGTGCACTGGATCTAAGTAATTGTGAAACCCCTTCCCCTCCCTGCCTGTACCCTGCTGGTGCCAATACTCGTTTTATGGGGAGTAGGAATGACTTGGGAGGGGGCATGGGGGGGGGAGTGAGGATTCTTTGCAGATGGGGGAGGGGAAAGAAACCAACAAGGCCAACTTTCCCATCCTGGTCTGAGCCACACTACCAAACAGACATATTTTTCCACATTGGAGAATAATAATCCCTTTATCCAGCCAGTCTGGAACCATCAGTCCCTGATAATTGATTTCAGACACAGAGTGGAAAGTAAGAAGGTGTGGGTAGTTAGAAAACAGGGGTGGAGAATGGAAGAAGGCAGAGTGGGGCTGTCATAATGGAGGGAGGGGGTGGGTGGGATGGATTAATGGAACTAAAGCAGCTAGACTTTTCAGATACTCTACCACTAATACCACTGTGGAACATGCTGGAACAGCTTCCCCAGAGGAGCCTTGGCAGAGGCAGGCAGCAGTAGTGTGCCAGGCACTATGCCAGGTTCTGGTCCTGGATCCACCCTTAGCTGACCATAAGACCCTGGGCAAGTGCAAAACCTCTAAAGTCCTATGTGGGCCACATGATCTCTGTTGCAACTATTCATCTCTCTCGGGACCACAAAAGTAGCCACAGACAATATGTAAATGAATGAGGGTTACTATGTTTAATAAAACTTTACCTACAGACACTGAAATTTGAATTTCATATAATTTACATCTGTCACGAAATAGTATTCTTCTTCTTCCTTTTTTTAAACCATTTTAAAATGTAAAAACCACTCTTAGCTTGCAGGTCATGCAAAAGCAGATGGGCCTTAATTTGCCAACCTCTGCACTAGAGATACAGTGATAAATACAAGGGTCTCTATCCTCCCTAATTCTGTGATACCACTTCTGGAGGCATCTTCTGGCTTTGTAACGGCCCTGTGAATGTACTCACTCCTTCATTTTGTTGCACATTGGTGTAGTCAGGCCTTCTTTTCCTTTGGAACCTCACACAATCATGATGCCCACACTGTGGAGTCCCAACCATCAGCGGTCCCCTAGGCCATGTGAGGTGCTCCTCACAGCCAAGAAGGTCTCAGGCTTATGGGAAAGGCTTGGGTTAAATGTCAGAAGGGTCTGATGGAAAGAAAAACTGTAACTGTTTCTCCCAACAATTCGAAGAAAAAAATAAGACTAGATGAGATTGTATTGTTATCTCTATGTACTGGGTAAGTGGGTGGTGGGAGTTGATGGAAAAGGAATAAAAGAGACAGCATTGAGCTATGGGGGCTCTAAAGCTTCAATATAACCCTGCCAAGCCCCTTCAGGCCCTAGCTCTGAGATATCCTTCCATGGAATGCTGTCTGAAGAAACTGTCATACAGATGTTTCCAACAAAGCAAGCACCATACAAACTCAAAAAGGCTCACTGCTGCATTGCTAGCCCATTAGGGCTCCTATAGCTTACCATCTTCAACGGGAAAGTTCTTAGAATCATGAAAGCACAGGCTTAAGGAGCTGGAAATCACCTTAAACGTCTTCCAGGCTAACCATTCATTTAAAAGGTAGAGAAACTGAGCCACAGAATGGTTAAATGACTGGCACAAGATCACAAAGTATAGTGTAGTATCAGCAACCAGGCCCCGCTTTCACTAAATTATAATACCTCAACTACGTACTCGTTCTGAGAAAAATCACAGAAATACAAGAAAAAAACAAAAATAGCTAATAATTACTGTTTATTGCATTATATCTTTCAATCTTCATAACCACCCTATAAGGTAGGTAATATTATTATCCCATTTTGCAGCTGAGGAAACTGAGGCTTACAGACATAAAAACTTGCTTAGGGGTCCCAAAACCAGCAAGTAGTAGATCTGGGCTCTGAACACAGGCAGTCTGATTCTGAAACCTGCAGACTTACCTGCACATCATGCTGCATGCTATACCTCCATCCTGTCTGAAAACAGTTATGGCTGGGGGGTGATAATGTTACCACCAGCAAGTTCCATACATTTCTCCAGTGGTTCACCAGGCCCCTTGGTGCCGTGCCCCCAAGAGGACTGGCTCTCTGCTACACCACAGCACAAAAGCCCCCATCCTCTGCTCTTCCTGCAGGGACCCCAGAAGGCACGAATAACTGCCAGAGAGACAGTCTGCTCTCACGGCCTTCAGGAAAAACGATGGTATTAAGTCTTTTCCCTCCCCACACACAGAAGGCAGGTGGGGACTCACCTGACGCAAGTCCGTCTCCAAGCAGGGTGCTCAGGATCACCAGCGGAAGGAACACTCCATGCCCCACAGAGGCCACGGCAAACGCTGAGGTGCTCTTTGGTGCTATCCTGCCATAGCACATCTTTTATCCGTCCAAGTTTTTTTTAAAAAGAAAAATTTGAAAGCCAGAAGTAAAAATCCTACAGTCAACCAGAGGTAGATTGACCTATAAAAAAACAAACAAAACAAGGCCATAAGTACAGTGACAACTTCAGCCAGAAGTTAGAGGCAAGCACTTTGGTAAGGAACACATAATCACATACAAAGCTGAAAGAATTCTAGCAGCATTCAATCTGTGCTGCCAGGAGCAGAGACAAGCACCTAAGCGGCTTTTCAACTCCTCCCTGGGGCAAAGCCAAGGCCTGTAGCAAGCTGCTGTCAGCTTCTGGAAGCCAGCTGGGTCCTTGCAATAGGACAAGGAGACAAGCTCTGTCTCACCTGGACATCTGTCAGGCATGGCAGAGCTCTCAGAAACTGCCCCAGCTCTGCCCCACCACCTCAGAGGCTCCTGCAGAGGAGGAGAGAGGCAGCTGTTGACACAGAGCTGCTACACCCTGAGTCAGGCTTTGCTTTTGCCACTTGGACTCAAAGCAAGTTCAGCTAACAGAAAGAAAAAAAAAATACAGAGAACACGTGTCTTAAAGGGAGAAACAAACCGCCTAGAGAAGGAATGCTGCAACCAGAGCCCAGGGCGCCGGCTAGGCCTGTGAAACCACCAGAGGCTGGATGAGGCCCTGAGGATCTGAACTAGACAGCCGTGAATCTCAAAAATGGACTAATTAATCTGGCTCACCCGACACACCTGGAACCTGAGAGGCCACGCTCTGTGGCTGCCCCCACACCCCAGAGTGGGGGGTGGAAGACAGGCTGTAATTGTTAATTAGCCCCACAACCCATTCTAGTTCAGACAAAGACTTCAGAAGAGTAGGAGCCAGTGTCTTTCAAAAATTCAGAGGTCAAGACTTTAATTTTTTTTTTTCCTACATGCCATAAGGAAGCTTTTTTTTTTATAAGGAAGCTGCTGGGTTGATGATACATTGTTGCAGGTCTATTACATTTTAGTTAACTCATTTCATTTGCCAGTTACTCATTTATCCTGGTTTATAACAAGTATTATAACAGTAATAAGGTTATACTTCCTGCTTTTCTTTATTCCACACACCCCCCTTCCCCACTAATAAGACGTCATGTACACAGATAAGGAAGCATGCCATCTCCAACCCTAATAAAAGATGCCCCAGAGACTGCCAGGGATATTAACCAGAACTAATATTAATCCATGCCTGAAGCCTTGACTGAGGCCTATGTTTCCCTCCTAAAGAGGGCTACTGCAAATAGCAACATGAGCTACCTCAGTCAAAGGAAGAACAGCCATGGGGCCTTCAATAAGCATTAGCCTGGGGTTCAAGAACAGAGCTAGCTAGCCACTCCCAGTTCCCCCTAACAGTTGTGACAGTAACAGTCTCCTATCTCTAGCTTTCATCTAGCCTGGGGGTGGGGCCTGTGAGTAGCCCAAAACAGTATACAAAACTGCCACGTATAAATGTGTGTACCTTTATGTAGCTAAGAATGGCAGTTAGAATGCCTGAATTCAAATCTGTTTCCTTCATTATGACTTTATGGCCAAGTCACATAACCCTAAGCCTCAGTTGCCTCACCTGTAAAATGAGGATATAACCACACTGTCTTCATAGGATTGGCGTAAGGATTAGGATCAGAGCACTTCGCACAGTGCCTGGCACCTGGTGAGTCCTCAGTAAACACTGGCTGCTGCTGCTCTTGTAATTATTAATAAGACCTGGGCTAGGAGGGACCTTGGAGATCACCAAGTTCCGCCTCCTCATTTGACAGATGCCAAAACCAAGGTCCAAAGAGGTTAAAGGATACGCCCAGGGCCACCAGCTGATTAGAGTTGGCAATGGGCCCTCTGGTGCTGTCATTTTAGATGCAGCCACACCAGATAAGCCTACCAGCCAGTCATCATCCCCTCAAGGCAACAACCAGTGGATCATCAAGAATGATACCTGTTTGTGCCACATCACAGCACGTGTACAATAAATATTTAAGTAGTGAATGGATGAGGCTGGACCAGGGTGGTGCTGAGATGCAGGAGTGCAGGTAGTCAGGTACGTCTACCCAGAGGAGGTGAGGCTGGGTCCTAAAGGATGTGTCTAGTGAAAAAGAAGTATTAACATAAGTGGGAGCACTGTACTCCTGTAGAAGGAGTCACAGGTGAGGCTAGAGGAGGGGACTACATTGAGGAGTTTAAACTTTATCCTGAAAACCATGTGGAACTCGCAAGGATTATAAACAAGGAAGTTGTTGTTGTTGTGTGCAATTGAGCCAATTTTCAACTCATAGCGACCCCATGTGACAGAGCAGAACTGCCCCATAGGGTTTTCCAGGCTGTAATCTTTGTGGGAGCAGATCACCAGCTCACTCTTCCGTGGAGCTGCTGGGTGGGTTCAAACCACCAACCTTTCAGTTCACAGCTGAGAGCTTAACAATTGCACCACCAGGGCTCCCTACAAGGAAGTTAAAGACCAAACACATTTAGGAAGATTACTCCAGTGTGATGGTAGAGGATTTAGAGAAGAAGGTGAGCTGTGGTGGCCAAGTGGTAAAGAACCTTAAATTTAGTATTTCATGATCAACGGAGAGCAATTTGCCAATACCGGCCCAAAAAACGCACACATTCTCTGACCCACCAATTGTACTTCTAGAATCCATCTTTGGAAATCATGTGCGCAATGATATATGTAAGGATATCCACTGCCTTATTTGTAATGGCAAAAGACTGGGGCAACCTAAAAGTTCATCAAAGGGGAACTAGTTAAACAAGAGTAAAGCTGTACAACAGAATATTACACAGTGCTTTAAAAGAATGGGGCAGCTCAATCTGTACTAATATGGAATGATTTCTACAATTAGTAAGTGAAGAAAACCATATGTGTATGTGTATATTTTTAAAGACTACACACACACACAACACTTACATACACTGAAAATCTTTGGAATAATGCACAAGAAGTTGCTAACAAGCGATCATCTTCAGGGAGCAGAAGTGAGTGGTTGACAGAAAAGGAAGGAAACTCCTTTTTTATTGTCTATATTCCCTTTTAATCTTGAGTTTTGAGCCTTTTGTATGCATTACCTATTCAAACAGATAAAAATATAAAATTAAATTAATGTAGCAAGGCCTTCCTGTAGACTGCCTGTCTCCTTCCTCAATGAATGGGTTTATATTAAAATAAACCTCAAGAACCTAACTTCTCCCTCTGCCAGTGATATGGTCACTTTCAGCACTCAGCACAAGAATTATGTCCTTGAGGAATTCATTTCTGACACTTTACACTACCTCTAACCCCAGTAGAACTGGCCTCCTTCTTAACCCCTAAGTGCCTTGGGGCCGCACCTGTAACAGGCTGTTACATCTGTCTGTTTATCTGTCCCAGCCTTAGTGTAGGCAAGAGTTCCTTGCAGGCCAGAGCTGTGAATCACTCCACTTGAAATCTTCAAAATCCAGCACAGGGCCTGGCACCTGACAAATTCATGAATACTGTGGAGAGAAAGTCAGTATGGAATTGGGAAGGGGATGTTCACATATAAGCTTCTGGTTGTTTATTGGTTTTAATAGTTGGCTCCTTCCTTATTACTCAAGCAAAAGGACCAATTCCTCCATGAAGCTTAAGGCCTGACTAAGTGCAAAACAGACAGGGTGATGGAAATGGGGGCTTTGCAAAGAAAAAAGATGAATGGAGGGTAGTCACTGTAGTGTGTAGGGTCAGGGATTACTGCTTCAGAAATATTATAGTAGAAAGCTGGCCCCCAGAACCTGAGTATCATCCAGAATGGGAGAGCCCAGCTACTGTAAGGGGCACACTGTCAAGCTAATCATCTTAAGGGAGGATCTGCTTTGAACACAGAATTTTTTTTTTTTTAAACTATCCTTGAAAATGCTTGACAACAAATTAAGACTAAAACCCACTGCCATCGAGTCGATTCCAACTCATAGTGACTCTACAGGACTAGCTATTCATTATCCCCACAGAAACACAGAGGCTTTAACTTTAACCAAAAAAAAAAATCTGTTCCACTTCAGTATTCCTTTTGAATGTTAATGGCCGTTTCTTCTAATTAACAAAATTATGATTAAAGAGGAACATGGGACCTAACCTCATTTTCAAAGCCAACACTCACCTACCTTCACAAGGAATACAACCTTTAAACTTAGAGGTGAGAAGAGAGGAGAGGGTCTGGGATTATGAGTTAGTCCCCCTTCTGCTACCAACCAGCTGGCCAGCCAAAAAGCCTCTTGGGGCTTCAGTTTCTACATGTGAAAAAGGCTCTGAGGTCTCTCTCAGCTATAGAATTCTCCACAGCTTCTGAGCGTCTCTCTGTGTTAACACGTCTCTTCCTCCAGCAGCCAGCTTTCCTTCCAAAACACAGGTTGAGGAGGAGTGTAAAAATGGTGTAGCGGAGCCTTCCTTGGACCTCCTCCTCTAACTTCACAAGGGTGAGGACAGTCACGATCAGCATGAACAGTCCAAAGCTGACTGCTATGACGTGGAGGTCAGACATGCCTCCAACCTCCAACTGTTTACCAATTCTGACACCAGCCATCTCTTCCACCGCACTCTTTGCTTCTCTGCTGGGTTTGACAATGGCCACCCAGAACTCACAGACAATACTCACAGTTATGGGGTTTATTAGAGAAGTAACAGGTTATAATTCAAAATCTGGAACAACTCAGGATACAGTTCTTCAATCCGGACAGCCTCTTCTCAGCTGTGCCCACTGGCACGCCTCTCAGGCTGGCCGAGCCTCTGTCAGGCAAGTGTTACAAAGCTCTTTAGCTCCACCCCACCAATAAGCCTTGGCCCGAAGGCACTCAGCTCTCTAGCTCTGTGGGTCAGCAAGTCTAGCCCCACCAACAAGTCCCCCTCCTCCGCCAGTAAACCTCCTGCCCAAAGGTGCTCAGCTTTCTCGTTTCATGGGCAAAGAAGCCCACCACGTTGCCTCCTGCTGGTCTCCTGGTTTTGCTGCTGTGGGTTCTTTGCTGTACTTGCTGCCGTTTCTTGTGGTCTTGTGCCAACTCCAGTGTTACAACTGTCTCCTGGGTCTAGGAGATTCTCTGCGCAGGGACCCCAAGTCCAAGGGACAGGTTCCAATCCCATCTCCTCTTCTTGGTGATAATGAAGTTCCCCTGTCTGCCTCTGGGATGGCTCATTTTAAGCTAGCAGGATGGCAAAACTGACCAATCCCCAAATAAGGGTTCCGGAACCCTTATTTGCATGGTCCCATGCCCCACAAGGATGCCATGCACCTTATTTGCATTATTAGCAAGCTATCCAATCCCCTCGGTGGGCTATAAAGCACCTTATCTGAATAGTCCCACCCAATCATTTGGTGGGAATAACAAGACCATGGTGGGAAAGACAGTAAAAAACTGACCCATCACACTGTAAGGAGTCAAGGAAAATCTGCATTTATCCTTCTGATTTTATTTCTTGGGACTGGTACTGCTACCCCAATACCATGTGGTAGCAGGAGGCCCCTAGAGCTAGACGTCAGCCCCTTAAGGGCAGGGCCTGGCCTCTGTGAACCAAGAATATCAAAAGCTGGGTGACTGTGCTTCATGACTATGATATCATGGACACTCATTTCCTGTCCAGGATGATCCTCCAAAGAAGCCCTCAAGCCATGGCCCTGACTTTGGAGAAGTCACTTACCTTATCTCTGCCTGTTTCCTCATCTGCAAAATGGCGGTGTTGCTCGCTCTGACTAGCTCACTAGGCTCTGGTGAGTCTCAAAAGGACAAAGTACAAGGAAATACATGCTCTACAAGTGGAAAGATCCAAGGTCTTCTATTTACAGTCTTAGAAGCCAAGACAGCAGAGGGCTATCTGAGAAACAGCTTATAAAAATGACAATGACAAGCAAAGCAGAGTCCTGGTGTTGGGAAGAACCTGCAACATGAGTTCGAAGTTCACATGGTTTGCTTGCCTGCTGGTGCCATAAATGCTTTCAGTTAACCCAAGAGCCTGTCAAGATTAGCAGTGCCCTAGGAGTCACCTTCAAAAACGGTTCATGGCCTTGGGAGGTACAGGAGCAGGTGCCATGGAACAGCCAGGACATCCTGACCCCTAGGCTACCCAGGGCCTAGATCTCCTCAACCCACAACTGGCTGCCTTGGGGCCTGCCACTGCAGAGAGCGCCATAGTCCTCCTGCTGGTAGCTGAAGGTCGTATCACACTCTATGGATCTCTCCCCTGTGGAGGCCAAAGGGTCCTAACTCAGTCAAGCTTGGCTCCCAGGTGCTGAGTAGCTTTCGCTACGTCTCTGTGAAGCCATATAAATTACAATCATATGTCATTTTCAGGACAAATTACTTCCTAAACCATGGCCCATCTGTCCATTAGCTGGGAGAGGAAACTGGGTAGATAAAACCAACATAAATCCTCTTCTTGCCTCCAGAAAGGGGGAGGGAGGGGTAAGAATCTAGAACAAGAGACTTTATTCCTCTCATTAACCATCTTTAGCAATGATGCTGCTGCCATGTGATAGGGGAGGACAAAGAACAGTTCAAAAAGTGTGAACCAGAGTTAAACCAAGTAATTGTATTTCAGGGTATAATGATAAGAACGCCTAACACTTGAAGTCCAAAGTTTCCTAGAGGAGTGTGATAAGAGAAGTAACACACACCAACAGGAAAGGTACAAAGTTCTCCCTTAGTGTCTTTTATTCCCTTCACCATCTCCCCTCTTCACTCTCACTCACCCTGAAATAGCTGTATTATAGCATCAAAAGACATCTAAAAACGTTAAATGGATCTCAATACCTCCCAATCCCCCACAAGACTAAATTACTTCTAGGCACCTTCAGTTTATTTTTTCCCCCTATAGATGAATGGCTCCTTCCAGTCTTGCTAATCTTTAATCCCCCCCACCCCTCCACCTCTCCACCCTACTTTCCTTTGTGCCACTAATATCTGACTGCTTCAACAGCCACACATTCTTCTATTGGACTGTGAGATCCTGGAGGGCCAGAATGTTACCTTATCCAACTCTTTTTAATCCCCAGCTTCTAGCCCTCAAGACACAAATGTCAAACTCCGTTAAAATTTCACTTCCTCCCAAATCACAAAAAATAACCCCCCAGCTTTGCTCTTATGCCATCTAAGCCACTATAGGGTGTTAGAGGGGTTTTTTTTTAATTGCGTTGATATTCCTGGAGAAACACATCCTTGTCTTGCTCCCCAAGAGCTGCTCAACACACTCTCTGAGTGTCACATTTTCCCCCTACATTACTCCTTGCTCCTTGCCTTAGATTCTTGGTGCTGCTATAACAGAAATACGAGTGGGTGGCTTAAACAAACAAATCTATTTTCTCACAGCTTATGAGGCTAGAAGTCCAAACTCAGGGCGCTGGCACTAGGGGAAGGCTTTCTCTCCGGCGGCTCTGGGCGAAGGTCGTCCTTGTTTCTTTCCAGCTTCAGTTCCTTGGAGATCTTCATGTGGTGTGGCACCCATCTTCCCCCATCTGCGCTTCCTTGTCTCCGTGCCTAATCTGCTCTTTTTATGTTTCAAAAGTGACACTGCTATGAGTTCATTAACATAACAAAGAAAATGCTATTCCCAAATAGGATTACGTTCACAAGTATGGGAGATAGGATTCCAACATATTTGGGGGGGAACACAATTGAATTCATAACACTCCTCAAGCTTGAGACAGCAGGAACACCAACAGACTACCTACCCATTTCTAAACGTTCTCTAAGTCTCCAACATCTTCCTTCTAGAGCCAAACAGCAGGAAGACTGCAATTCCAGCTACGCCACTAAGCTATGGTCTGGTCTCATGCAAATCAATCATTCTTCCTCGTCTTGGCGGTGGGAAAGTGATAGGCCTGGGTGATCCCCAAAGGCCCTTTCAGTTCTCAGGAATCCTGAATGTCTTCTAGAGAATAGGCAGGATTCAGAAGTTTCCTCAAAAGAAGCTCTGACTGGAAGAGAGAAACGTTAAATCTAGCCTCTTTGTTCTGCATGAGCAGTCCTTCTCACACCTACCAAAACCTATCGTAGCATCTATCTACTTCTGCATTACAGCAAACCCAGGAGCTTCTACTTTCCCATGTAGAACTTAATCAATCCATCAGCAGAGTTGTATAGGCTATCTGTACAGAGTGTTCCTAAAGTGCTTTCCAAAAATAACAACAACAAAAAAAAACCCAACCTCTGCACATACAAGGATCCTTGCAGAGCTATAGGGGCCCGGACAGAGAGAAAGAAGATGTAAGAGAGAAGGGCAGAAGAAGAGAACAAAACAGACTCAAGACAGCACAGAAAAAAGCAGAGAGGAGGCAGAATGTAAGCAAGGCTGCTTAGGCTATGAAGTTCTAACCCTGAAGGCAGGAATCACCTGTTCTCTAGTCCCAGCTTCGCCAATGACTTATGGGCTGGCCTAGGACAAGTCACTTCACTTCCCTATGCCTCCATGTCCTCATCAGTAAAATCGAAGGGTCCAACTAATCTGGGAGGCTAGACCTGTGGAAAAATTCTGATAGACTCAAATTAATAGTTGGGTGGTCTAGGTCAAGTGACTCTTACAGCTTCCATTTGTAAACTGGATAAATGAATACCCACCTCACTGGTTTGCTGTGCGGACCTAGGATGTCTGAAAAGGAGTGGGCACTCAAATTAGTGTTGGCTAAGGTCCCTTCCTGCTCTAACAGGCCCCCAGAGAGCACCGTTTCAGCTGGCCTGGAACATCCCCTGAGACTAGGGTCAAAATACAAAGTTTAGACAAAAGAAGAGTCAACAGACTAAACAAGTGAATTTCCACGGCTCTGTCCCATCAACCTTTAAAAAAAAAATTTTTGTTTTGTTTTATAGCACTCTCTCGCCCACCCAAAAAAATTAATTACATGTGTGACTATACTGAAGTTATATTAGTGACCGGGGGACCCAGAGAATTTTCCAGCTTCAATATGTTACAGGAAAGGGCAGAGAGCTTACATGTGTTTAGCTCCCACATATATACTCCTTACCTTACAAACGGTTAAGTGCTTGCTTAACTAATAGCCGAAAAGCTGGTGGTTCAGACCCACCCAGCGGTGCCTCAGACAACAGGCCTGGAGATTTGCTTCCAAAAATCACCTTGAAAACCCTATGGAGCAGTTTTACTCTTCACACATGGGGTCGCCAGGAATTGAAATCCACTTGACAACAAGTTTGCTTTTTTGTTCTTTTTTTTTTTTAAATAGGGAGGCTGAGCACAAAGCTGGAAGAGGGAGGAACACAACTAATAACTCTACCTCATGAAAAACCAAAACCAAAACCAAACTCGTTGCCATGGAGTCCATTCCAACTCATAGCAAACCAAAAGGACAGAGCAGAGCTGCCCCACAGGGTTTCCAAGCAGCGAATGGCAGGTTCAAACTGCCAACCTCTCAGTTAGCAGCTGAGCTCTTAACCACTGGTGTGGCATTCCTCCCACTTTACAGATATATGGAACCCAAAGTACCTTCACCTGCATTCCTACTGAAAAGGGCTCTCTGCTCCTTTGTTTTCCAAATACCAGGCCAAGCTTAGTCCACCTCTTCTGGGAAGACTGCTCATCAATTCCGCCCACAGGCATTTACGGCACTTCTGAACCCCTAGCATCACTGCCTGGACCACAAATGGGACAACCGGTGGTACCCCTCCCCAAGGGCCACTCACAGTTACTTAACCAGTATGTGCTGCATTTACCGCAGGTAGAAAATTTCTGCAGGGACCACCAACTCTGCTGCTCTCTGTCCCCAAAGTGCTCAACGAATATTAGTTGACAAAAGGAGAAAAAAGACAAGCTGTGTAGAAAATACAAGATGGCAAAGTAGCAGCAGATATGAAACAGGAGGGAAAAGGGACATAAATTCTAAAGTTTTGGCCAGGTAGCAAAACAGATGCTTGGCGGAAGCTGCTATAGTTGGTTCCTAGACCCCAGAGATACATCTTATGTGTCATCACACCCCTCTGCTCTGGTTCCCATCAAAGCTGAGTGGAGCAGGCTTCAATATCCACTTGGCAAATAAAGTCCAGGAAACTGATTTGCTAAATCTGACTTCTTAGGGTTCTGTGTTTCCAGTAACTACACTGCAATTCAGCAAATATTTACTGACTGTCTTCTGTGCAAGGTTTGGACGATCACAGAGTTGAAGTGGGGCACAGTTCTTATTCTCAAGGAATTTCCAGTCTATGTGAGAGGAATTACATGTGTTTAACTGTAACACTGTCAGATTGCTACTAGGGCCCAGTGAAAATGAAAAGCGCTCTGGGAACACAGAGGAGGTAGGAACAAAGACTTCTGATGGGGGTTGGGGAGGAGGTGAAAAAGAAAGCTTTTGAGCTGGAACTTAAGATCACACACACATTTAGTGGGGCCTCAGGACAGTGTTGCAGACATAGTGTTACTTGCAAACAAACCAAAAAAAAAAAGATAAAGAAATGGAAGAATAATTCACCAGAAAGATGGCAAGAAAGGGAACGAAAACTGACAATTTTCTCTGCCAAGACCCACTGGATGCTGCTGTGTGGTAACAAGAAATAAAGTTATGTGTCCATATATTCTCACATGAAGGGAATGTTTAGAAGTTAGATTCTGGTTTTCAAAGGACTCAGGATCTGTGCAGGCGACACCTCCTCCAGGTCAGAAATAGCAAACCCAAGAGAACTGGCTGATGCAGTTATGTTTACTTTTTACCATCTCCCTGGATTGCTTTCCAAAGGTCCCCAAGTGGGATGGTATAAACAGGTCTGTGTCACTTCCTGGTT
This sequence comes from Loxodonta africana, assembly GCF_030014295.1. Classification (NCBI taxonomy): domain Eukaryota; kingdom Metazoa; phylum Chordata; class Mammalia; order Proboscidea; family Elephantidae; genus Loxodonta; species Loxodonta africana. Next base: position 81,727,305 of record NC_087351.1, on the reverse strand, counting down.
CTCAGGCCTTCTGCTACATTCCCAGTCAGTCTGGGAAGGCTGCCTATTTAAAAATAAACTTTAAAAACTCACCAAAAACCCCAACCCTAAACCACCCTTCCCTCTACTTCATTCAATTTCACTGAAATTAGAAGGGCTAGAGCGAGAAATGAGACAAAAAAGACCACAGAGAATGAGTCCTTAGGTCAAAACAAAAAATTTGTGCTGAGTTCAAGATCAGGAGAATTGGATTCTACTCCTGTTCTGCCTCTAACTGGAAAACTTGACCTTGAACAAGCCAGGTGCAGGTGCTTCACTTCCCTGCACAATAGCTGTGTCAGCATACTCTTAACCCTAGTGCAGTGGAGTCAGGCAGCTTGGGTTCAAATTCCAAACCCACCCTTATGAGCTTCTTCGCTCTTGGGCAAGTTATCAAACCTTGCTGGGCCTCAGTTTCCCTATCTATAAAATGGCCCTAATATTACCTACCTCACAGGAATCTTGTAAGTATTATATGGGGAAAATGTACATAAAGCACTTAATATAGGTACCTGGCACTTAGTGAATCCTCAGAAATGGCAGTTGTTATTAAATCATTACCATCTATCATCACTACTGTTATTAGCGACTGAAAATGTAAGGGGGTTGGGCTAGATGATCCCGACTTGAAAAGCAACCCTGGCTCCAAAATCCTATGACTAAGTCATTTCTCAGGGGGCTGGCCGGTGGCAGAGGGTGATAAACTTAGCAAAGCATGACAGTTACAAACACATCCTCAGCCTTTATACAATTAAGAAATCTACCAGTAAGTATTACTCTCACCAATTGAAAAGTCTTGCCTATTTCCTGCATTAAACCCACAGCATGCAACAAGCTTACCCACAACACACTGTATTCCTATGAGCACTAAGGACAAGTGCCTTCCTGGGCCAGCACAGTCTGACTTCACCTACCTCATTTTTAACTGTATAAACAACTTTCCCAGCTCCTTAGAGCAGTCCTAAAAGATAGCACAGTGGCCAATCCACTCATCCTTCTTAAGGAACTCACTGACTTCATCTAACACATTTATTGGGCACCTACATATACTGGGCTCCATAAGAGGTACAAAGAGGGGGTAGGGAGTATGTGCCTTTAAAGAGTTCACAGTCTACTAGGGGAGATGAAACATGTATACAAACAACTACAATATAGAAAGTGAAAAGACGTGGGAGATACATAGATCAAGTGTCAAAAATAACACAGGGAGGTGAACTGGAGCCCAGAAAAGGGAACTGAAACAGATAATTAGGGGCTCTAGTGCATGTATATTAGAGTCACACAAAAGGGAGTTCAAATTCTGGCTCTGTCTCTCGCTTCTCATAGGGCCTAGGCATGCTACTTCATTGCTGTGAGCCTCTGTTTTGTCACATATAAAATTGGGGTAACAATAGCTGCATCATAAGACTGTGAAAAGTCAATGATCCACACACGGTTTGAAGGGTTCAATGTAGCATTCCAGCATAGAGTAACGAATAATAATTATTAAGAATGGACACCTGTGGGATGCAGACCCCAAATTCTCATAAAAAGACCAGACTTAATGGTCTGACTAAGACTAGAAGAATCCCGGCAGTCATGGTCCCCAAACCTTCTGTTGGCCCAGGACAGGAACCATTCCCGAAGACTACTCATCAGACATGGAAGGGACTGGACAATGGGCTGGAGAGAGATGCTGATGAAGAGTCAGCTACTTGTATCGGGTGGACACTTGAGACTGTATTGGCGTCTCCTGTCTGGAGGGGAGATGGGAGGGTAGAGAGGGTTAGAAACTGGCAAAACGGTCACAAAAGGAGAGACTGGAAGAAGCGAGCGGGCTGACTCATTAGGGGGAGAGTAAATGGGAGTATGTAGTAAGGTGTATATAAGCTTGTATGTGACAGACTGACTTGATTTGTAAACTTTCACTTAAAGCACAATAAAAATTATTTAAAAAAAAAATGGACACCTGTACATCCTCAGTCCTGGAGCTCTGTTAAGGCCAGGTGAGATGGAGAAGCCAATCGCACATTGGGGTTTAATGCCTCTCCCCACACATGGCTGTCTGGGCCTAACTTGAGGATAGGCAGACAGCTGAGCACCTGCTGTTTGCTGATCAAATGTGACTTGCTAGTTCAACTGGTTGCCTGGGTTTAAAGGGACTATGGTCAGTAGGTACAGGAAGAAGGTTCAAAATGTCTATGTGTACACATTCATGCCAGGACAACAGCTGGATGCACACACCCACCCTTCTACTAGAAAGTACAGCATTAAAATACAAATTTCAGATTATACTATGCTAAGCCTGATACTGGGCCATGCTATTCTTTTGAACATAGTAGGTGTTCAATAAATGTTGCAGAAATAGACATGATATGAACCTGGTTGAATTCTCAATACAAATTGTCTAAATGGATCTATTTTTCAATAAACACAGGAGGAAAATGACATCTAAGACTAAAAATTGATCTGAGGTGATAGTCTAAGGGACTTCTGCCTCTAGCCATGATAGAATAATAGGAACTAAATTTACCTTCCTTCCTTAAACAACTAGAAATATATGAAACAATGGTTTCAGACACTGGACAACAGTCAGCACAGGACAGTGATCCTTGTGAGAAGGGAAAGAAATGCAGTGAGCCCTATTAGTATGGTAACTCATACCATACTAATAGCCACAGGATAGGGAGGTGAACCTGAAAGAGTTCAGCAATCTTGCTGAGTTGAAGAGAGAGAGTTGGGAATTTGAGAAGCTGAGGTGACTAGAATTTGCAGGGCAAAGTGACTGAGAGGAGGGAATATCAAAGGGAAAAAGTTCCAGAGTCTGCAGAGAGATCCCCTTGAGTTTTTGGCTGAGTACCAAACTATGCATGCATGTGAGGAAACTACCAAGGCTGAGTAAAGAACAACAGGAAAGAAGTACGCAGTACAACCCCCAGAGCTCACACAGAGCCTGAAATAATTCATATTCCTACCAGCAAAAGTGAAAAAATCTCCTAAAACACAGGGCATCAGACAGAGTCTTCAGAAGGGTTTTGCCTCAATAGTGTAACAGTCTTAGTCCTAGGCTAAAAATTGTTCTAGATCTACCTTAACAAAGCTTAAAGCCAGGCTTGAAAGGATCAAACTGAGTGCAAGTAATTAAACTGCTTCTGAGAACAAAGCCAAAAAAGTTCCAGCATCTAGCAACATAAAATTCCCTATGTCTGGTTTACAGTAAAAATTTAACAGGCTTGCAAAGAAGCCGAAAAATATGACCCATAATTAGGAGACAATTAAACAACAAAAGAGACACAAACGATAGATTTAGTGGACAGGGATGTTCAAACCACTATCATAAATATACTCCAGGTGTTCCAGAGAATAGATGAAGATATGAGCACGATGAAGAGAGAAACAGAAGATATAAAGAAAACCCAAACTGAATTTTCAGAGAGAAAAATAAAAATATCTGAAATGAAAAATACATGGGATAGGACTAATAACAGATTATACACTGTAGAAGAAACAAATAGTAAACTTGAAAATATAGCAATAGAAACTATCCAAAAATGATATAAACAGAGAAAGAGGCTGGGGGAAAAAAAATGAACACAGAGCACCAGTGAGCTGTGGGACAATATCAAGCAGCTTAACATATGTATAATTGGAGTCGCAAGGGGGAAAAAAGATAGGGAGGCACAGAAAAAACATTTTAATAATGGCCAGATTTTTTCAAATTTGATAAAAACAATAAATCCACAGATCCAAGAAACTCACTGAAACACGGAAAGCCCCCAAACACACATACACACACACACACACACACACAAACGAGGCACATCATACTCAAAAAGCCAAAAACCAGTGATAAAGAGAAAACCTTAAAAGCAGCCATAGGGGAAAAAAAAGACACACTGCATACAAAGGAACAAAAATAGGAATTAAGGCTGACTTATTGTCAGAAAGCATGCACGCCAGAAAACAATGGAGAAGCTTTAAACTAAAAAAAAAGGATCTGACACTGGATAAGGAAAAGTTGTCAAGAACTACGATGTTCCCATCAATGCTTTTTGTACTCTGGGGTAGTAATAGTTGTTAGGCAGGCTTAATGCTGAGCTTGGTCAGTGGCCCTAAAAATATTTACAAGTACCATACCTGCTGAAAAGTGAAAAAGGATAAAGACCCTTTTTTAGGCTCACGCAAATGGGCATTTACCCATATTTTATACCTAGGTACTCAGAACAGGCACCCTGGTGGCACAGTAGTCAAGTGCTGGGTTGCTAACTGAAAGGTCGACCATTAGAGCCCACCAGCCACTCCATGTAAGAAAGCAGCAGCCTGCTTCCATAAAGAGTATAGCCTTGGAAACCCTATGAGGGCAGCTGTACTCTGTCCTCTAGGATCACTATGAGTCAGTATTGACTCGATGGCAGTGGGTTTAGTTTGGGTGTTGGTACTCAGAACATTACTGACTGAAGCCTAACTTCTAGTCTTATGTCAGTATTGCTTAACACACTGAGAAAGAGATAGTAAAGGTCTACCAGAGGATTCGTCCCACAACAGGAGAAAAATCAAGTTAAAAATAAATAAATAAGTCTATTAAGGAATGAACTAGCCCTCCAGTGTCAGGCCTGAGTAGCTCTTCCTCCCTTCAAGTGTACACATCTTTGGTTAATGTGTCTGATTGACCTCTGCAGCTTCAGGTAATTTTTTTTTTTTTTTTTTAGAATGGAAGAATGTTCCCTGAGCAGAAGCAGGGCTTTGAACCAGTTCATTCTGGTTTTCATTTCTAACAAGTTTGCATCCGATGCTAATGCTGCTGGTTAGGGACCAATTCTGAGAACCACTAGTAGAGCCAAAACCAAATCTGCTGCCACCAAACTGATTCTGACTCATAGTGATCCTACCGGACACAGCAGAAGTGCCCCACAAGGAGTGGCTGGTAGATTCGAACTTCCAACCTTTTGGTTAGCAGCTGTAGTTCTTAACCACTGCGCCACCAGGGCTCCACTAAAGCAGTGGGTCTCAAAATTAATTATATGTAAGAATTACCTGGGAATCCTGTTAAAATGCAGGTTCCGATTCAGTATATCTGGGGTGGAAATGCAAATTCTCAGCAGGGGTTTGAAGTGAAATTAACCGGTTGGAAGTTCTAAGCAGAAACAGGTAAGAGTAACTCAGGAAATGAGTGACAGTCAATCAATTCTTAGCTAGGCAATCCAGCACAGGGCAGCCAAATCTCCTCCTCATTAAGTACCCGAAGCTGGCACCCCATCTTCAGAGTCCAGCGCGGGGCTCTGCATCCTGCAGGAGCCATTAAGATGGCAATTAATTTGTTCCAGGCATGTTGGTCTCATTTCCCCACTAAACTATAAACTGTAAGCTCCCAGAAGGCTTGGGTCCTATCGCCTTTATGCTTCCTTTATAATCCTGAGACCAACACACTCCAAAAAAAACCCCACTGTGCACGCCTAAGAGGGATCCTCCTCCCCAAAACACCTGTTAGCTGAATCAGAGGATCTCAACTGGGGGCAGTTTTACCCTCTATAGAATATCTGGCAATATTTGGAGGCATTTTTGGCTGTCACAACTTGGGAAGGTTGCTACTGACATATAACGTATAGGAGCCAGGGATTCCACTAAACATCTTACAATGCAGGGACAACCCCCACCACAAAGAATTATTTGGCCCAAAATGTCAATAGTGCTGAGAATGAAAACCTCTGGCCTAAATGATAAATGTTGAGCTGCAGCAATGCCAATAATTCTACTTTAGTTGTACATGTAGTGCAAAACTCCCTCACATCACTGGGAAGCCTTTTGTCTCACCACCCCAGAGCAACGTTTTGATCCTCCAATGTCTGGCTTCTTAACCCAGACCTCCTGCTAGCTGAATGATTATAGACATGTCATGTAACTTTTCTGGTCCATTTCCTCTTCAGTAAAATAGACCAAAAACCCACTGCCATCGAGTCGATTCTGACTCAAAGCGACCCTATAGGTCAGGGTAGAACTGCCCCATAGAGTTTCCAAGGAGTGCCTGGTGGATTCGAACTGCCAACCTTTTGGTTAGCAGCCGTAGCTCTTAACCACTACGCTACCCGGATAAAATAGAGACATTGGGAAAGATGATCTAGAGTACTTACAGCTCTAAAACTCCATTCTAAATGCCTATGTTTGGCCTTATCTCTTTACAATGAGTCAAAGAGAAAGGAGTAGAATCCGGTCTTGTGAGTATGCACACATACTGTGAAGGGCAGCTCTTACACTGTGGAAGGCAAGCTGGACGAAGGGGAGCTCCAGAGGGTGAGGCACCCAGGAAAAAGCTCTATAAACATTGGCAGATAGGCCCACCCAGGCTCTCAGCTTTAAAATGTGAAGGTCTTTACTAGCCTCCCTCTTGCCTTCCTCAAGCTGAAGTTGAAGGAGGCTAGGGTCTTGATATTCAAAGTATGGTCCACATAGCAGCAGCACGGGCATCATCTAGGAGCTGGTTGGAAATGCTGAATCTCAACCCCCCACCAAACCAAACCAAACTCACTGCCCTAGAGTCAATTCCAACTCATAACAACCCTATAGGACAGGGCAGAACCGCACAGGGTTTCCAACGCTGTAAATCTTTACAGAAACAGACTGCCAAGTCTTTCTCCCCCAGAGCAGCTGGCAGGTTTGAACCACCAACCTTTCCGTTAGTTAGCTGCGGAGTGCTTAGCCACTGCATCACCAGGGCTCCTTTCTTAACCCCCAGACCTGTTGAATCAGAATCTGCATTTTAATAAGGTTTCACAGGTGATTCATACGCACATTAAAGTTTAGGGTTTAGGGCTTAGGATATACTGCCCTTCCTTTCCCTGATTAGTCACCTCCTCACTTGGTAAAGGTGACTTTTAAGACTCTGTCCACACTCTCCCCAATCCCACCTCCTGGCACACCTCATGCATACGCACGCACATGCACACATACGTGCACACACATGCACACGTACGTGCACACACATGCACACGTACGTGCACACACACACCCCAATTCAGAGCCTCCAAACCCAGAGCCAACAAGAGTGATGGCGGTAGGTTACTTTCTCCTTGCATCTTTCCTCTGTCCATACAAGGCCAGGAAGGGGCAAGCCTTAAAAACACACAGGCAAAATGAGAAGAGCTCTTCAGACCAGGTTATTCGATCCACCCCCGCAGTTCAAACATTCTCCAGGATGGATGGTGAACCCAAAGGCACAAACTCTGATGGGAAGAGGCTCATCATTAGCATCTGAACAGAGACCGACAGGTGGCCCAAAGTTTCATTTCTAAAGGTTTTTTTGGTTTTGTTTTCTTGCTGCTGTCTTACATTACATAAAGATTCTTGGGGGCATGGATAAAAGGGCAAAGCGGGTGCACACACAGAGGAAACAAAAACGCAGCGTGGGTTCTCCTAGCAGAGTGGTAGGGGGCGGCAGCTGGAAAACAAGACCTCGATGAAGTGTAGCATAACAGGGCACTGGATCAGAGGACAGAATATAGGGAGATGGGGTGGGGCTGGACAATACCATGCAGTCAGTGCAGGGAAGACTGGGTTTCTGCTCAACTCCCTCTCCTGCATGGGCTGCTTATCCCTCTCACCCTACCTGCTGTCATAGGCAGCAGATGGCCCTGCCCCAGCAGCTGGCAGAGGACAGCAATCTGCCTGTCTGTCATCCAGGGCTGGGGATGGAGGAGAGCAGGGCAAAGGCCAACTTCTGGTGGAAGCAACACCTTGCAAGAGTGTCCCGGGCGTGGAATGGCAACACCACCCAATGCTTTCCCACAATGAGATGCAGCTCAAAAGCAACTTTCAGCATTATCCAAGGTTATCTGGCATGGAAAGCTCCTCAGAAAGACAGAGCCCTGGACTGGGGAAGGCGGCATGGGGAGGGGCAAGAGCCAGAAAAGCTCCCATAGAGCAGCTGGCCCAGGACGTGTCATTCAATCATGCAACATTTACTGTGTGTATTCCACATTCCAGGCATTGTGCCAGCAACTGGGGATATGGCAGTGGTAGGAGACACAGTCTCTGCTCTCATGAAATTCACAGTAGAGTCAGGAAGAACAAGGAAACTGAGGGTAATACAATGGGGTAAGTGCAGAACACAGGGTGATATGGCAGCACAGGAGGGACACTCACACTGATATGCAGGCAAGCAAGCTGAGACCTGACTTTAGGAAGGCGTTGGCCAGGCAGAGCAGAAAGAGCAGGGTAAAGGGAAGAAGGGGCATTCCAAGGAGAGGGAACAGCATATACAAAAAAGCCTGTCGGCAAAAGGGAACTGGAAACTGCAAATTGTCCTGTCCCAGTCTGTGCTGCTTCTGGTCATCTTTACCAGAGCCAACTCAGGAATTTGTCATGGGATCATCTTATAAAGTCTAAACTGCCTTTTTAAGAGGTGGAAACTGAAGCCTAGAAAGGGGAACATGACTAGTCCAGGGACACAGGGCTTGTTAATGGCTGAACTAGAACTCAGTTCTCTAAACTCTTCAGTAAGTAAAGTTCCCTCCATATCCTCCAATCCGAACCTGACCGCTGAGCCCTCTCGGACAGGGTGCCAGCTCCAGGGCTGCTCTCCACTGAGCTCTGTCCGTTCTGACTCAGGGAATGGCTCACAGCCAGGCCTCTGCCAGATTAGGAAATCCAGCTGCATCAGTCTCCAGGGACTGCAACGTGGCAGGAGCAGTTCATAAGACAACAAGAGGGCACACCTGTCTACCTGCCTCTTCTGGAAAGAAGACAAAAGGCACACACAGCAATCCTCAAAGTAGGTTTTTTGTGTTTGTGTTAGCAAAAATGGGTCTCCCTTGGAAATGAAGAAGCGCTGTTCTCAGGACTAAGGGAAATCATCAGCTAATACAAAACAGGCGACTCTGAGGCTTTGCCAAACCGGGCAGGCTTAATTAAGACTCTCCCATCCTCTTCCCCAGGAAGCCCACCCCCTCCCCTGCTGGTCACACTAACCTAGATGTGAGAAGCAGACATTTCAGGGAAGCCAAAGGCAGTCTTCTTGGCCTAGTCCTAGACCATCAGCTGGGGGCTGAACCACTGGAATTTAAGGGGCGAGCTGCCCTTATTGTCACCCCAATCTCCTTCTTCAAGAGCACCTGCTCTGTTGTGGTCCACCAGCCTTCAGCCTGCCGCCCACTCCAAATCAGAGTGTCCATACTGGAAGAAGTGCTCGTTAGCACAGTTATCCAAATGCCAAAGGAAAACTCCACCTTCTTTCATAACAAAACAAAGGTGCATGTGAACACCATGGAACTGGCTGTAACTGAGCAGAAAAGAGGCTAAGGGGTGCTGGGGTTAAATCCATTTACTAGCCTCCCCTTGATGTCTGGGGATTCTCAGTTCCCCAGTACTTGAAGCATCACTGTGATGAAAACATCCTAATGGTCAGAAATGTCTCCTGTCCTCAATGCCCTGGGATGCTGCCTCTCTGACTGCACACTCAAGTGCAATCCCATAGGCTGACCCTGGCCTTCAGGACCCTAGACATGGATATTCAGGACAAGAGGGTGGCTGTCAGAAAAGCTGACTTATTGAGAGGCTGAAAAGCAATGTTGGTTTAATTCAACAAAGGGACCAGTATGGGCGCCCTGTGTTCTAAACTCCTTCACATCTGCCAGAGGAAGCCCTAGGTGGAGGAGTGCTTGGGGGGGTGGGGAGTGGACAGTGTAACCAGACGCCCTTCTCTTCCACCCAAACCACAGTCCTTTAGAACTTGCCCTTCTGGGAGGCAAATGAGGTTCTGACTTCCAAACCTCACTGTTTGAGAGAACTTCTTGTTTTCTCTCAGCTTCTTAAAACAGATGAATGCTCCCCTAGGGAAAAAGCAGCTGTAAATACAAGAGGGTGGAAAAAGAATGCTGCTATGAGTTCCAGAGGAACCATTATAATACAGTAAAAAAGGCCTTCTCAAAAGAAGCCACACACCCCATTTCAAACAGAGAACACACAACTTTATTCAGAGTTCTTCTTTAAAGTGTAACCTTTGAGCTGAGGACTTCTCTACACTCCAGGGCTGCTTCCTCCTCTACAAAACCTTTACATACAAGTGAGTTAAGCAATTTTCTTTCCGGGAGCCTTAGGAAAAACCAGCTTGAACTCCACCAGTGTACCTGCCTCTGGGTGTCTATCATCATCATCATCACCATCATTAACGGACTAAACTTCATTACCAAACTGCTACAGATGTTTAGACAAATTCAAGCAAGCCATTACCTTTGTGATGGAACCTGGTGGTACACTGGTTAAGCGCTCAGCTGCTAACTCAGCTGTTAACCAAAGTTCAGCAAGTCAAACCCACCCAGCGGTTTTGTGGAAGAAAAGACCTGGTGATCTGCTCCCACAAAGATTACAGCCTAGGAAACCCTACGGGGCAGTTCTACTCTGTCGTGTGGGGTTGCCATGAGTTGGAATCGACTTGATGGCACACTACAACAATATATCTTTTCAGGCAGATGATGTCACAGCATTTACTAGTTGAGAATTGAAAGGAGAAGAAGGTATAAATCTGGACAGGCTGCCTGGCCCAGCATTGTTCAAAGGCTCCAGACATTGGGAAACTGCCCACTGTATTATTGTACCCCTCCATCATAGTAGTAGCGGGATTGCCACCCCGAAACCCATTAGCCAAAAATAAAAGATCTAAAAGAAGTTTTTGAGAGGAAAATTCAAGATGGTTTTATTTTCATACAAGTTACAATGACATGGGCTTGCCTTTGTAATCACACTTCCTACCTAGAATTCCAAGAAGTTTAGATGTGCCCCAGAGATGGAAACCGGATCACAGGGAATGTAGCTGGCTTTAGATAGTCCCAGCCCACAGATGTTGCCAACCTGTTTCATAGTCCTAGGTAGATTTGAGAAATGAAATGGGAGGGGATTTGCCATTCAGAGAACCTGGGTCACACAGAGGCTCCTGGCCTCACTACAATTCCCCAGGAACCCTGGTCAACTTCTGGGATGAACACATTTTCCTCATGAACCAGAGTTTCAAGAACCAACTTCACTTAGAATGGAATGAACTCTTAAAGGGTAAGTCTGACCCTTTTACCCTTTCCACTTCCTCTCAGGTCTTGATTCCCAGAGTCCTGGATAGTCTCTTGGCCTCCAGCCCTAATCTGCTCCATGCCACCAAAGATTCTGTGAGGAACCACACTCCCAAAGCACTGTCAGATCTCCTTTCACCTCCAATGGTTCATTCACCTTTCGCCGCCCCATGTACCCCTGCATACTTCCTGATAGTCCTCTACACAGACTTGCAAAAAGCACAGAAGGCACAGTCCCCAGGCCACTAGGAGCTTTCAATAGAGTTGGGGAGGCTGCACACCCAGAGAGCAAATAATCAAGACACACGATAACGCAGGAGTATCTATTTCAGCATTCTATGTGGATGCAATAAAATGAGGCTTGAATAATCAGAAAATAAGGCAGAATGAGTAACAGCTAATTATGAGTTATAGACAAAAATAAGGGAAAAATAGAGAAGGGAAAAATGGATCTGAACCATGACAGTCAAAGCCTTACAAAGGAAGGGAGATTTGACCTGAAAGGCTTGAGGACTGAATAGGTATAGAGAAAGAAAAGGAATTTCTGGGGCAGGAATTCTGAGGTGAGCATGATAGATGAAGGGGATAGGGAAAGGAGGAGAAAAGAAGCCAAAGATCAGGAAAGAGCAGAAAATAAATTCCATTTTGAGATCCTTCAGGGCAAGGGACAATTCTTACTGGTTTCTCAAGTGGCTATCATATATGAGATTCTGTTTACTCCACAAACTGTTAAGTATTCAGCTGAATACTTAAGGTTATGCCAGTTTACACCAAAAAACCAAAAACCAAACCCATTGCTTTGGGTTGATTCTGACTCATAGCAACCCTACAGGACAGAGTAGAACTGCCCACCCCATAGGGTTTCCAAGGAGCGGCTGATGGATTCCCACTGCCAACCTTTTGGGTAACAGCACTGAGACACCAGGGCTCCCCAGTTTGCACAGCCATGAAAAATAGGCAGAGAAATTTAGCCTTGGATCAGTATGTAGCGGGGAGTCAACCAATGTTTGCGAACAAGAAAACATGACCTAATTCAATTCAACAAGGATTTACTAAAGGCCTGCTATGTGAAAGGTACCAG